>NC_036848.1:30529753-30619660 GCF_002910315.2 Salvelinus sp. IW2-2015 | reverse complement strand
GTGAGAGCCGGAATTCTTACTGGTTGGTAGGTGATCAAATACTTATATCATGCAATAAAATGCAAATTCATTACTTAAAAATCATACAATGTGATTTTTGTTTTAGATTCTGTCTCTCACAGTTGAAGTGTACCTATGATAAAAATTACAGACCTCTACATGCTTTGTAAGTAGGAAAACCTGCAAAATCGGCAGTGTATCAAATACTTGTTCTCCCCACTGTATGTATTCACCCCCTTTGCTATGAAGCCCCTAAATTAGATCTGGTGCAACTAATTACCTTCAGAAGTCACATAATTAATTAAATAAAGTCCACATGTGTGCAATCTAAGTGTCACATGATCTGTCACATGATCTCAGTATATATACACCTGTTCTGAAAGGCCCCAGAGTCTGAAGCAAGGGGCACCACCAAGCAAGCGGCACCATGAAGACCAAGGAGCTCTCCAAACAGGTCAAGGACAAAGTTGTGGAGAACTACAGATCAGGGTTGGGTTATAAAAAAATATCAGAAACTTTGAACATCCCACAGAGCACCATTATATCCATTGTTTAAAAAATGTATAGAATATGACACCACAACAAACCTGCCAAGAGAGGGCCGCCCACCAAAACTCACGGACCAGGCAAAGAGGGCATTAATCAGAGAGGCAACAAAGAGACCAAAGATAACCCTGAAGGAGCTGCAAAGCTCCACAGTGGAGATTGGATCTGTCCATAGGACCACTTGAAGCCGTACATTCCACAGAGCTGGGCTTTATGGAAGTGGCCAGAAAAAAAGTCATTGCTTAAAGTAAAAAATAAGCAAACACGTTTGGTGTTCACCAGGCATGTGGGAGACTCCCCAAACATATGGAAGAAGGAACTCTGGTCAAATGAGACTAAAATGTAGCTTTTTGGCCATCAAGGAAAACACTATGTCTGGCACAAACCCAACACCTCTCATCACCCGGAGAACACCATCCCCACAGTGAAGCATGAAGGTGGCAGCATCATGCTGTGGGGATGGTGTTAATCGTCAGGGATTGGGAAACTGGTCAGAATTGAAGGAATGATTGATGACGCTAAATACAGGGAAATTCTTGAGGGAAACCTGTTTCAGTCTTCCAGAGATTTGAGACTGGGACGGAGGTTCACCTTCCAGCAGGACAATGACCCTAAGCATACTGCTAAAGCAACACTCGAGTGGTTTAAGGGGAAACATTTAAATGTCTTGGTATGGCCTAGTCAAAGCCCAGACCTCAATCCAATTGAGAATCTGTGGTATGACTTAAAGATTGCTGTACACCAGCAGGAACCCATCCAACTTGAAGGAGCTGGAGCAGTTTTGCCTTGAAGAATGGGCAGAAATCCCAGTGGCTAGATGTGCCAAGCTTATACAGACATACCCCAAGAGACTTGCAGCTGTAATTGCTGCAAAAGGTGGTTCTATATAGTATTGACTTTGGGGGGATGAATAGTTATGCATGCTGAAGTTTTCCATTTTTTTGTCTTATTTCCTGTTTGTATCACAAAAAAAATATTTTGCATCTTCAAAGTGGTAGGCATGTTGTGTAAATTCAAAGATACAAACCCCAAAATTCCAGGTTGTATGGCAACAAAATAGGAAAAATGCCAAGCGGGTGAATACTTTTGCAAGCCACTGTACAGGGAGAATGCTGTATGAATGGCCCATGTTCTGAATTCTGTCGCTGTACATTTCAAAAGTCCTGATCAAATAGTTATATTGACTTTGTCCATCCTAGCTCGCTCATTAATGTCTTAATCGAAATTTCGGATTGACTCATATCCGCTCGTCGTCCCCTTAGGCCATAGTTTGTATATCTCAATTGTCAGTAGAAACCACATTTGCTTAAGCAAGTGTCTTGCATCTATGTTTTTTGTCAAAACATCTATGTTTTTTTTTAAACAGTAAATGAGGATGAATTAACTGTTTCTCTGCCAGGTGTAGGTGTAGGTGTAGCCAGCAGTGGTAAGGTGTTGGGACTGCTGTTGGGACAGCTTTATGTAGGCCCTAACAGTTTGTGAGCACCGTTTGTCACCATTATAGTGCAATTCATGTATTGTTTAGTGTTGAGTTGTGTTGTGTAGTAGTTTTGCTGGCTTGCATTCTCAAAAAAAAATGGGGGGGGGGGGCTTGCCCCACCAAGATTTACATGCTGAATTCGAATCGCCACTGATCGGTGACATCTACAAACTCTCAGGAACACACAATGGTAGAGTGACAACACAGGAGATGCAATGCAGAGAACCCCTTGGCCTCAGTGGGAGAGCTGCAGTCTGTTTGGAGGGACTTATCTGGTGTAAGCACAACACTGAGATGTACACACAGCTACCTGGGTTCTCGCCAAACAACATGGCGGAATGAAGAACTAATCAGGCAGATTGCTCAAGAGTGTCTTCGAAATTGGACATCTATCCATGTTCTGAGGACGTCGGGAAAGGTCTTCAAAACCGGCCATTAGGGGCACCAGTGAGCGCTACCCTCAAGTAGGCTTGGATTTTGCTAGGGCATTGTGGACGGAGATGATGGATGGGCATAATTCCATGACTCTGGGATTTGGGCTGGTTTTGATTCCCATGACTCTGGATCAGAAGGTTGCGTGTTCGTTCCCGGCGGTGGAATTGAATTTTTTTTTTTTTATCCCAAACCTTAACCCTTACCATAATCATTTGGAATGAGTGATAAAAAATCACGTTTTAACCCTATACCAAACCTTAACCCTTAACCTTCTAAATTTGACGTTTGTAGCAACTTCTAAATTTGACGTTTGGAGCAACTTCTAAATTTGACGTTTGGAGCAACTTCTAAATTTGACGTTTGAAGAAATGTGGATAAATGTCTAATTTTGCAGTAGGACTGTAAAAGCTTGTTGGAGATAATGCATTTCTGGTTACTGTATTCTTTCACCTCAAAAACATACTGGTTTGACACCATCTAAAAGAGGAAGAGTGAAGGAGGAAGAAGGAAGATATGGAAATATAGGCAAAAGGGTTAAATTATTTAACACCGCTGACCTTCTGTAACTCTTCCCATATAGACTACCCTATAACACACAATCACAAGACATTCTGAGGATAAAAACATAAAACATTCTGTGGGAGAGGCAGAATGAGAGAGAACCAGAGTGAGAGAGACTGAGAGGCAACACAATGGAGTGTCTCCTGTACACCTTTAGTGAGAGGGGGGTGGGGGGTGTTAATGTGCTTATACTGGCACCCAGTCTTGGGCCTCACAGTGGGCTGGCTGGGTTATGGATGGGAGGGGGAGGAAAGGCATCTTCATTTGGAAAGAATGGCTTATGTGCTGACTGACAGTAAACACCCACAGCCTCACAGACCTGTCTGGGGGTTTGAGAGGGTCACCCTAAGGCCCACTAATATACCCCAAATTCCCCTCTTTTGCTTGCTCCTCTGTCTTGAATTCTCTCTCTCTCTCTCTCTCTCTCTCTCTCTCTCTCTCTCTCTCTCTCTCTCTCTCCCTCTCTCTCTCTCTCATTATCTCTAGATAGATGTCTTTGGGTTCCTCCCCCCCACTCCCCTCAGCCTCCATAGACACCCACCACCCAGACGCACCCTCACACTTACACGGCCACTATCCTCCTCCTTTTCTCCCTTATCCTATTTCTGACTCACCTCCCTCCTCCTTCCATCCATCCCTCCCTCCCTCCCTCCGTTTCCATCCATCCCTCTCTCCATCGGCAGTGGGCGTGTCAGGATCCTTTTGGAAACCGCTGTCGACATCTCTAACTCGGCCGCAACTGTATCCTGAGATCCCATAATGAACCATTGGAACCAGCCCAGAAGCCCGACCCCAGAACCAGAGATCCCGGGCCAGAGCCCAGAACCTGGGCAAGAACTCAGCAGCCAAGCCAGCTGCTCCGTGAACCAAACGGAGCGCCCATTTGGGTTTATGTACCAATGCACAGCCAACCAAGCTTGCCATGTGCTCCCACGAAAAAATCCACTGAATGCAATAACCATACGGTCTGATGTATGAGCACTCTAAATGTGCTCTAATGCACAGTAAAATGGTTATTATTGACAGATTAGTGTTCAGAAGGGGAATGTACTGTAGTCTGTGTCGTATAATGAGAGGCACAAACCTGCCACTTCAGGTCGCACTGCCAAGCCCGGGTGTGTGAGTGGCTTACGACTACTGCAAATAATATATTTTAAATTTCACACCTACATATTATCTAAATAATAGTAAGACGTTTACTAAGTGTTGCCAAAAAAGGGAGTGGCGTGGACGTCTGGCACAGAAGTGGTACGACAATCTATTCAGGGCAGAAAAAAGAGAGAGGGAGGGAAAAAAAGCGATGTAATATATTGTACAATATGGAAACAATTACTACTTGGCAAGACTGGATTTGGCATGGCTTAGCAAATCTGCTGCGGCCAGGATTGGAACTATGTGTGTGTGTTTGTCTGTGTGTGTGTGTGTGTGTATGTGTGTGCGCGCAAGCGCCCGTGCGCACGTGTGTGTGTGTGTGAGCATGTTCATGTGCACGAGTCCTTATGTGTGTGTCTGGAGTGCACTCACAGGGAGGAGACTAACTGAGAAAGAGAGATAGAAACAGGGGGAGCGAGACAGAATAAAAAAGGAGGGAGCGTGCTTTAAGTACCAGTTTCTCTGCAGGACCTAGCCACTAGGACACAGCGCTCTCATGTCTGGCTGGACCCCTGCCATCTTAACTGTTCTATGGGGACAGCTCAGTAGAAATGTATCAATACTTGACCATATGGTTATCGTTTATCATAAACATTTTAAAGCTGAACGATTCAGCTGAAATCACAACAGGATTGCGCAGCATGCAGTAATACAATTCATCATGATTTATAGATTTTTGGGGGGCCCTGATGATTTCACCAAATATGTATGTTATTGCATATATTTGTTTGACCTATAACATACACTGTACATGTGAGTCAATACCTACCTTACGCTCCCTTCTTATACTGCACAGCCTCTCAAGCATTCTGCATCTTGGCGATCGTAGACCATGCTGCTCTCGATAGAAGAAGCCCTTCGTCACAGATCTGGGATCAGCATAACCTCCTTTAATCCTAACCTTAACAATAAGTGTAACAACACAACACTGACCTTAGATCAGTGTCCTAGCCATCCAGCTATCCCTGCTGCCCCTCAGCACCCACTGCCCTGTCACCTTGACCACGGAAGCCAGAGAGGAAATGAAGGGGCTCTGATTGACTCTGAGTATCCCTTGCCCCGAATGAGAGACATCCGATTGGCAGCGGAAGGATGCGCCGCCGCCAGGATGCTCAGCAGAGGGCGGTGTTCAGCCTGCCTTCCCACCACTCCCCTGCCGCTTTGACTGGTGGCCTATCATGATTAAGCAGGACCAGGATGAATATGTATGAACTTTCCAATTTGTAAGTCGCTCTGGATAAGAGTGTCTGCTAAATGACTTAAATGTAAATGTTGGAATATAATGAAATATGTTTTATTGTCACATACATACGCAACCCAGCAAAGGACAAAACGGTAGACGGACCGTGTGTAGGAGGGAGGGAGAGGTTGGACTGTGCATTCCCTGGAATTACTGGAGTTATGTGACAGCATTGTCAAGGGAAATTAGCATGTAAAAGGGCCCTTTTGGATCCAGGGAGGGTGAGGTCCCACTGAAGCACTGTGATGTTACACCTTGTGGCTCTCCGCCACTCTCCTTTGTCTTCCTGACGTTTATGCTGCTCCAACATACGGATGAGATTTGAGCAATCTTTCAGGCTCGCTGCAAAGACAGCCAGACATAGAGGTTGTATTTGCTTCCCAGGATATGGCGCTTCCCCCAAAAACTGTGTTTGACGACCAACCGCATGTTAGTCTGCAGAACTGAAATGCAGCGGAAAGAAATAATGAATTCAGTGGCTACTACTTGTGGTGTGGCAGCTATGGTCTAATTTCGCTGCTCTACTGTGGGTCTATGTCCCGCCCCTTTATCACCACCCAGAAGTGTCAATCAAACCTGGAAAAACATTAGGCAGATTAAGAGGTGAAAAGGGAGTTATGGGAAATGGAGGGTGATTCTGCTGCTTAGAAGAAACGTCCTTTACAGACAAAATGGCTCACAAAATGTCTGAGAAGTGATGGAGATGGAGGGAAAGGGGAAGGAGAAAGAGAGAGAGGTCCATATTTAATAATACATTTTTTGTGTGAAAATAAACCACACAATAATGGCAGCTCTTGGAAAACTTATTCAAAGCTCGTAAAATAAAAGTTCACTAACACATAAAGCTGTAATGGGTATGTATTCGAGTGTTTTGGGGGCGTTTTTTACAGGACATGGCAACTTAACGAGAGACTGGATGCCTAGAGAGTACAGTAGACTGCCCTATATATTTGGCCCAGTGACTCTGGGGCTCAACTGTAAGTTTGACCTTTGGACCTAGTGACTATTGGAGAACCAAGAGACTGAACACACACACACTATTACCCTCACTAGATCCCACTGCTACCACCGAATGTAGTAGTAGGTTAAGCTGCTACGCTCAACTTTGACCCCTATTTCTAATTAAGGCAAAAAGCATACACAGTCCCCTTCTCCCAACCACCCTCAGACATACACAGTAAATACGACCCCCTCTGAAAAATCCACACGAGTTAAGTAGCTGCTGAGACAAAAAAGGCAGGGGAATTAGCTATTGGGATCTGGTCTCCGTTCAGCCTAAACGCTTGTGATGGGCCCCGCTTGAAAAAAAAAAGAGATCTCGCGAAAAGGCAGAAAATCAAGAACCGGTGGGGTAATGTGCAGTTTGAATGTCAGGTGGGGGGTGTTGTGGTTTGGGGACTCCCCCATACATCAGAAAATTCCTTGATGCACCGAAAAGTACATAAGCTGGTGATTTATGTAGCCTTGTTTACGTTTTGATGAAGGGAGGAGTTGAAGAAAAGAGGGAATGAGAAAGGAGGAGAATAGGCACATACCTTGCACTCTTTCAAAGCTGACTGCACCAAATACAACTCTCTCTATCCCTAGTACAGCAACCTGAGGAATAGCCCCATGTGACAAACCAAGTGTCCTAGCAACAGTTCAAATCTTTACACCTCAAGGGTGATGAAAGTTGTGATTTATCACATTTTCCACCAGGAAATGAGAGGCATCTCAGAAAGCCTGTCAAAATACAGGACTTGGGTTACCGAGTTGTTCCAGGACACCCTTCATGTTAGTGACCTGCCCACGGCATTGAGTCATAGTTACCTCAAAGGCCACATCCCAAGGTGTTCCCCATGTGTACTGCTCCCACAGAAGGTGATGTCTCAATATTTTCCCAGGCTGAGGCAGTGGTGTCTTTTGGGAGAAGGTGAAAGCTCAGTTACAGGATTGTTTCCTATGTACGGTACCAGTCAAAAGTTTGGACACACCTACTCATTCCAGGGTTTTTCTATAATAAGAGTGAAGACATCAAAACTATGAAATAACACATATGGAATCATGGAGTAACCAAAAAAAGTGTTAAACAAACCGAAATATATTTTATATTTGAGATTCCTCAAAGTAGCCACGCCTTACCTTGATGACAGCTTTGCACACTTTTGGCGTTCTCTCAACCAGCTTCATGAGGTAGTCAAATGGAATGCATTTCAATTGTTAAAAGTTAATTTGTGGAATTTCTTTCCTTCCTAATGTGTTTGAGCCAATCAGTTGTGTTGTGACAAGGTAGGGGTGGTATACAGAAGACAGCCCTATTTGGTAAAAGACAAAGTCCATATTATGGCAAGAACAGCTCAAATAAGCAAAGAGAAACGACAATCCATCATTACTTTAAGACATAAAGGTCAGTCAATGCGGAAAATGTCAATAACTTTCTTCAAGTGCAGTCACAAAAATGGAAAGGAAGACCCAGATTTACCTCTGTTGCAGAGGATAAGTTCATTAGAGTTACCAGCCTCAGAAATTGCAGCCCAAATAAATGCTTCACGGAGTTCAAGTGACAGACACATCTCAACATCAACTGTTCAGAGGAGACTGCGTGAATCAGACCTTCATGGTCGAATTGCTGCAAAGAAACCACTACTAAAGGACACCAATAATAAGAAGAGACTTGCTTGGGCCAAGAAACACAAGCAATGGACATTAGACGGGTGAAATCTGTCCTTTGATCTGATGAGTCCAAATTTGAGATTTTTGGTTCCAACCGCCGCGTCTTTGTGAGACGCAGAGAAGGTGAGCTGATTATCTTCGCATGTGTGGTTCCCACTGTGAAGCATGGAGGATGAGGTGTGATGGTGTGGTGGTGCTTTGCTGGTGACACTGTCAGTGATTTATTTAGAATTCAAGGCACACTTAACCAGCATGGCTACCATAGCATTCTGCGGCGATACGCCATCCCATCTGGTTTGCGCTTAGTGGGGCTATTATTTGTTTTTCAACAGAACAATGACCCAAAACACACCTCCAGGCTGTTTAAGGGCTATTTGAGATGGCTTGGGATGAGTTGGACTGCAGAGGGAAGGAAAAGCAGCCAACAAGTGCTCAGCATATGTGGGAACTCCTTCAAGGCTGTTGGAAAAGCATTCCTCATGAAGCTGGTTGGGAGAATGCCAGTGTGCAAAGCTGTCATCAAGGCAAAGGTTGGCTACTTTGAAGAATCTGAAATATAAAATATATTTTGATTTGCTTAACACTTTTCTTTGCTTAATACATGATTCCATATGTGTTGTTTCATAGTTTTGATGTCTTCACTATTATTCTACAATGTATATAATAGTAAAAATAAAGAAAAACCCTTGAATGAGTAGGTTTGTCTAAAATTTTGACTGGTACTGTATGTCTTTTAGCCACACAACACCAACACTGGTGACAGACACAGTACTGACACTGTGGGCCTGGGCCATATTCAACCACAACAGGTTGCAGAATGTCTGGGATCAGAGTAAAGAACACTCCAGTAGACTGATGTTTGAGCCAGCAGTACAGGGAGATCCTCATATCTTCACTGGCAAACCAACAATATCTAAAGGAATATTCACGAATGCTAATAGTTCCTTTTGGCCTTTGAGGCAGTCAGTTAGCAGCTAGCTGTTAGTGTAATGTCTGGCTGCACTAACACTTCCCCATCACTTCTCCACGTCTACCTCCACACTTCTAATTAAACAGATCCGCTAGCAACCTTCCAGCTAGCGACCGTGGAGGAATCTACCCCGAGAGGAAATTTGACCAAAAGTAATGAGGCCTACCGCTTTCTGACATCCCCATTTTACACTGAGCGTGAAAGACACCTAATTTGAACAATTACAAGTTCCTCGGGGGGGGACAAAAATGAAGAAGAAGAAAGAATGTGGATGAAATGGAGATGATTCAGTGATTCAAACCAGAAATCTGCACATTTTGTGGCTGTGGCTGAAGTCTGTGTCGGGGAGAAAACGACGCTTTGTGCAGGATACAGGGGAATAGGACAACTTATTAACCTCCACCACCACTGAATATTAATCAGCAGTTAATAAAAGGAAAATAAAGGGGTTGCCACTCCAAATATTATGAATGTGACACTACCTTTATTTTCAGTTTGCAGGGCTTTTATTTTCATTGAGCATTCAGCACTCCTAAAAGAGGGAGGGGTAAAAATGAAATCATGAACTAAAACAAACAGGGTCGGTGGAGAGAGGCGTTTTGACACACCTCGCCGTGGCTTGTTCAAGTTTCAGATGGATCTTTTGTGGATTTGGATTGCTGTGAAAGTCTGAGACCTCAGGTTTCCATGTTCATAAAAATGGTTTCCTGCTAAGAAAAACTCCATCAGGAACATTTGAATGTGTCTGTCTAAGTCCTTGTTTTGTGTCCATTGGAAAACCGTATGCATTTAGAATGCAGAAACCCTCCATCTGTCGAATTTAACCAGCTTTTTTTTGCAGATTTGTCATAACGCAATTGTAAAATTGCAGCAAAGTAAAAAATATTTATCACAAAATATTAAAAAATCCACCTCTTTCAAATGTATACCTGAGGCACACAGTTCTCTGCCCTCATATTGATATAGAGTTACCTGTTTTCCTTCGTGTGAGTGTAAAATATATTCATATGCTCCTGAGAGGGCTCAGATGGGAAGGAGACTGTTTTCCAAGCGATAAAATCAGTTGGCACCTAGAGAGGAGTCGGCATCACTGTTCTCTGGCACTGCATCAGTGTACATAGGCAAGACGAGAACAAGCCACACATGGGACCAGGAATACTGTATAAGGTCTCCACTTCTACACTACCACTTTTTTTTTTAAAGGTACTCTTTTTTTAAGGAGAAGTGGGTATATATGAAAAATAAACAGGGGGGAAAAAACGAATGATCGAAAAAAATACAAAAACAATTAATTTGGACATTTCTATATTTCTGTGCGTCTTTGTTACTGTATTTTCTGAAAAGATATGACCTATTTTGTTAAGATTATTCTTTGGCTTGAGTGGTGCGCACAGAGAACCTACTCAATGTCTGTGTGTGAGGAAGCCTTGTGTGGTTCTATATTATGTTACGGAAAGGTTGCTAAGCTCCATAAAAGCCCCATTAGCCAGTCCGACGTCAAAAGTTCTTAGTGATGTTTAACATGTGCATTAACACTGTGTACAGTACAAAATAACTTGATTAAAAATCTCTAATTCCAGGCAAACATCAATAATTAGCAATAATGGGACCGCCGTCCATACTTTGATGTGAAATGTTTGTGATATGTGAATTCCAGACACACTTTCAGAGAACCCTTCTCGGGGTCATTTATTTTACAGTTATGTCTCAGTTTCGGGATGGCAACACTGAAATGTGAGTGTGTGTTTCTGGTACTAGACAGCATCGCCGCTGTTCTAGAATAGACTGACATTCATCAGCGTTTATTTGCCCAGTCGGTTGATACCAGGTGGCTCGCAGAAGGAACCTGTTTTGAAAAACTCATGCCTGGATTTCTTAAATTAGAAATTCAAACATAGTTGCGTGACAAGTCTAATATGCCGCACAACGCTGCGTACAGGCCCAGGTTGAGGGTTAACAGGAGAATGCAGCCACCAGGTCTGTCTGCTCCGAACACACACACACACACACGCACGCACGCACATGCACACGCACACGCACACACACGCACACATACTTACACGTTGCACTTATGTGCACACAAACAGAAATATGGGAATATTATGTATACACACACACAGTAGCTACCTCCGCCCCTCAGCATCAGCCCATAAAACATTGGTCCTTTGTCCATAGCCTCTGTGGCCCTGTGGCCGACCACTGTGCTGTGCCCCTCTCTCGTTGCCACCTACAGCGATTCTCGAACCTGCCAAACCGCACAGTGGAATGAGCCTCAGACACACACAGAGGCGGCATATACATCTCTTTCCCTCTCACACGACGCCTAACGACGGAGGGCTTACCGATGACAGGGGTATCATGTTAGAATGAAAGTCCCCTGCTTAAGCCTTGGCTCACTTCAGAGTTGAGACACGAGAAGGGGTTAATACGAGAGTTGGAAGACTGGGTGGCAATTTTAGTTCAATTCCAATCCAGTTGCATTGGATATGGAATTTATCCACAGGAATAAAACTCCAGAACTCACTGGGATTTAGATGGATTTAGCCAATTATTCTCCTCTTTAAATCCTACTGAACTTCACTCTTCTCGATATCGCTCTCTTCTCGTTTTTTTTTGCATCAAGCTACAATATTTGAATCCTCTGGTGAACCCGTCTCGGTGGACCTCTCTCTTCCTTCCTTACACATCCCTCGTTCTTTCCCTCTAACTCATTAGTAATATATAACCATGGAGAGAGAGCCTCTGAACATTCCCGCATTCCGCCCAGAGTCTAGAATACTGCTTTAATAATGGCCCCAGAGAATGGGACCCCTGATACCACCAAGGCCTCTCTCCGCACATGTTATTCACACACGCACACACACACACATGGAAACATCATCCAAACACATCCTTTGCGTGCACGCGTGCATGCACAAACACATGCGCGTGTACGCACGCAGGAACACACACATGTATGCAGGCAGACAAGCACACACTGCCGACAGCATTCATTGCCTCCCGGCTCTAGGACCATGCTCCCGGGTAGAAGTGGCCCCAGTAGCTTGGCACAGTCTAGGCCCTGCGCTGTCATCGTCCGTGCCAGGTGTTTACCTGGCAACCCCTGGTACAGCGGGTATACGTGCCCAACATCCGCCCACCCCTTCGCCCCGCTTAAAGAGCCGTAGCATCCACCAGGTAAGAAGGCCAAGTTCCTTCCATCTACCAGGAGGCCAAGTTCCTCTCCCAGTCTCCCCAGAGCTGCTTCACTAACCCTGGCTGTTATTAAGCCACGAGGCAGGGGTCAGCGGAGGTAAAGACAGGGTAACTCTACCTTTTTAATTACAGGCCTCAGTGGTGCGATAAGCAGGTCAGCTCATACCTCTACGGCCGGGATGCTCTGAGCGAAGCAGCAGGACTGCTGGCAAGGCTATCAGCATAGCCTGTCAAACTTTCATTCTTAGATCTCTATCTGTTCTGAGGTATAGGAGCCGCAGCTTGACGTTCCATCGCCTCAGAATCATCCACAGATGTACCATGCCTCACTTACTGAAGGACTGTCATCGCAGCACACTGCACAGACGCTAACCTCGATGACCTCTCTCCGTCCTTCTCTCTCTCTCTCTCTCTCTCTCTCTCTCTCTCTCTCTCTCTCTCTCTCTCTCTCTCTCTCTCTCTCGCCTCTCTCTCTCTTCTCTCTCTCTCTTCTCTCTCTCTGATCTCTCCTCCTCTCTCTCTCTCTCTCTCTCTCTCTCTCTTCTCCAGTTATACTGTTACTACTCATGAACTATAGGATGTCAGAAAATCAGGCAGGGCCATTTCCTCTTGCTGGTACAGGTAACGCTAGCGTGTTGAAGCAGAGGGGCAGAGGGGAGTGGCAGGTTAGAGGGGTATGAATACTGTAGCTACTAGCTACTGGGGACAATCTGATTACACTGACCCATGCTGCTGTCTCCAGTCTTGGGCCTGGCCTGGGCCTGCGTGGCTGAGCAGAGGCAGGGTTTATGAGCTAAGAGAAGCTGGGGCCGGACGTGGCTGGCTGTTGGACTGCCAGGGGATGCCTGGGGTACTGTACTCAACGCACACACTCCTATTCACACTTGCCTTCCACCACTTAGCAAAGTGATCTTCAGGACAGGATGGGGGGGGGGGGGGGGGGGTGAAAGAGGGGAGTGGTAGGTGAAGAAAAAGAGGCAGAGCGTTGGATTGAGTGAGGAATGGAGAGGGAATATAGTGATGGACGATACGGGGAGAGGGAGGAAGAGGGGCGCAGACTCTCATAGGTCAGTTTAATACCAGAGGAGAAAAAAAACACAACAATAACATATATAGGATGTGACCCAGGAGTACACAGACGGCTTCATTTCCCCTAACAATTACCACTCTCAATGGGAGAAAAAGAAACAAGGTTATTCTTTCTGTTAATAATGTGCTGTCTCAGCATGTCCACTTCTGATTCAAGGCCTTTCAGGCTGTGGTTTGGGGTGCAGAGTGGTACATTGCGGAAGAGACTGGTTTGAATAGCTGACTTGTATCCTCCCTCCTTCATTCAAACATTTGTCTCAACAGCATCTCTTAAATCATTTTGACATCGCTATGGCATGTTGTTTTCTTGAATTACTGTACATACAAGCTCTTACTTTTACATAATGTCCCTTCCTTTTGGAGAGGGTCCCTTTCGGCGGGTTTTGGGGAGGGCAGGAGTGGGAGTGGGACGAAAGGAAAGAAGGGGAGATGCTGCACCCGGCCTAAGCAATCCGATATCATCACTCTTTCATTTGGCTAGCAGCCTTTCCCAGGTAGTATAAGAGTGAGTGACTGTGCAGGAAAGAATAGGGCTTTTCATTAGGCTGACGAACCCTGACGGCCACAGAGAGGAAGGGGAGGGAGAGGGAAGCCATGAGGAAGAAGGAATGGGTTGACAAAATTGCCAAACAACATCCTATAACTCATTATGCATAGCTGCATCGCGATGCTGAGGTCGTCTAAGCCCTGTCGATGAGTCAACAATGACTAAGTGGTTAAACCACAAGACCGTGAGCGAGTTTAAAGGTAGAACGGTACTCATAACGGTAGCTCCGGCAAGTCATTTACCATGGAGTGCCCTTGTCAGTGTGACAGTGCGAACTATATTTAACCACCTTGCTGTGGTTACAGAGAACAGAATCAAGGAGGGAGGGAAGAAGGTTTGGATGAGGATCCACTCAACAACACCTAACACAGGTGCTCAGCTGTGAACCAGCCAGGAGCAGGCAATGACATCATATCCAGTTAAACGTTGATAGCTCTGAGAGTCTGGTACTGGACCACTGAGTTTGGTCAGTACAAGTGAGTCACTGAAACACAACAGTCCAAGATACACACAGACACACACACGCATTCATGCTAGGGACGTATGTAAATTGGACCTGTGTAAAAACACATCTGCATTGTGGTTTTGCCCTAACTGACACCAAATAATGGCATAATGAACCACATCAGTTAGTGGGAAACAAACATGTGTAAATGGCAAGCCCACTGCATGGCAGCAATTACCATAAACCCCAGCCATTAAGGCATCAAAATCAGCCCTGAAACGTAATTGAGCAGAACCACGGGTAACTGTAGGTTACAAAGCACTAGACTATGAGGACAAATCATTTTAGAAAAGCATCTAGCACCTCTGTCTGTACTGCACAATTCAATAAGCTATGAAAAATGTGCTGCGTTATGGCTGGAGCCCCTTCCAGTCAGACTAACATTTTGCTGTGTCAGAGGTTTTCGAGCATTCTTGCTCTCCGCCTTGGATGCTCTCTCCCTCTCTCCATCTCTCCGTCCACAGAGTTTTCCATTGGCATGGGCCTCCCGCTGACAAACCATCATCCTCTCCCCACTGTTAAAACCGAACAACTGCTCAGCATTAAGGTGTGTATCTGTCATTAGTTAACTAGCCCTGGCAGAGGACACCATTGTTATTATAGAGAGAGGTATTTGCACAGGCCGTATCTTTGGAGAGCACCAGTATTTCTGCGGCTTTTCGCCATCCCCTGTCTGAGTGGATCCAGTTTCCCCTGGCTTGCTCCCATGCCGGTCACCTGATTCACATGTTTTTTTTATCAAGGTTTTGAATTCCCTGGAAACCTGACATCTGAAGGCCTCAGAGTGATTATATTGAAGATCACACTGGATCTGTGCTGGAGACATTCTGTCCAAACAACAGAGATAATATTTAGTGGTGGTTTGGTTGGTGTCTAGCAGGGGAGAAAGAGCGAAAGCGAGAGAAAGCGAGAACGAGAGAGAGAGAGAGAGAGAGAGCGAGAGAGAGAGAGAGAGAGAGGGGGGAGTTAGGGAGGGTGGGAGTAGGAGGGAGCAAGAGAAGGAGAAGCATAGAGTGGGAGAGAAAGAGATTGAGAAAAGAGACAGAGAGAGAAAGAGAGAGAGTGTGGGGGGGAGTTAGGGAGGGAGAGAGAGAGAGAGAGAGAGAGAGAGAGAGAGAGAGAAGAGAGAGAGAGAGAGAGAGTGGGTGGGAGTTAGGGAGGTGGGAGTAGGATGGAGCAAGAGAGAGAGCATAGAGTGGGAGAGAAAGAGATTGAGAAAAAGGACAGAGAGAGAGAAAGAGAGAGAGTGGGGGGAGTTAGGGAGGGTGGGATAGGATGGAGCAAGAGAAGGAGAGCATAGAGTAGGAGAGAAAGAGATTTTGAAAAAGAGACAGAGGGAGAGAGGTATAAGGGGAGAGGGGGAGGAAATGCGAGGGAAAGAAGCTCTGCCTCAGTGTGCAGGTGTCAGGGGCCTGATAAGTCCTGTTTAAACATTCACTGGAACAGAATGACGTATGTCAACAGACGCCTGGTACTCAGGTCTCTGTGATGTGAGCTGAGCCGCTAGCAGGCAGGCACACAGCCCTACAGGAACTATAAATCACAGACACTCGACAACGAGCAGTTAGTGACACCTTTGACCCACGCAGCCAGTAGCCCTGGCACACGCATCCAAGCTAAACCATCCCTCTCCTCTCCTCGTCTCCACCGCACCATATGACGGATATCACATCCAGAACTTCCAATTCTGAACACACTTCCACATATCAAACACCCTGTCACAACAAGTTGAAGTGATCGACTGAATTGGTGGCCTGGTAATCAAAGAATATACCACTTCTGTGTACGATGGCGAGGGAGTCATGGATCTATGACATGTTGTGTTGATTATTGTTGATATAGATATATATATATAGATACAGTTGAAGTCGGAAGTTTACATACACATTAGCCAAATACATTTAAACTCAGTTTTTTACAATTCCTGACATTTAATCCTAGTAAAAATTCCCTGTCTTAGGTCAGTTAGGATCACCACTTTATTTTAAGAATGTGAAATGTCAGAATAATAGTAGAGTGAATGATTTATTTCAGCTTTTATTTCTTTCATCACATTCCCAGTGGGTCAGAAGTTTACATCCACTCAATTAGTATTTGGTACCATTGCCTTTAAATTGTTTAACTTGGGCAAATGTTTTGGGTAGCCTTCCACAAGCTTCCCACAATAAGTTGGGTGAATTTTCGCCCACACATTTTCTATAGGATTGAGGTCAGGGCTTTGTGATGGCCACTTCATTACCTTGACTTTGTTGTCTTTAAGCCATTTTGCCACAACTTTGGAAGTATGCTTGGGGCCATTATTCATTTGGAAGACCCATTTGCGACCAAGCTTTAACTTCCTGACGGATGTCTTGAGATGTTGCTTCAATATATTCACATAATTGTCCTTCCTCTTGATGCCATCTATTTTGTGAAGTGCACCAGTCCTTCCTGCAGCAAAGCACCCCCACAACATGATGCTGCCACCCCCGTGCTTCACGGTTGGGATGGTGTTCTTCGGCTTGCAAGCCTCCCCTTATTCCTACATACATAACGATGGTCATTATGGCCAAATAATTCCATTTTTCTTTCATCAGACCAGAGGACATTTCTCCAAAAAGTGTCTCCATGTGCATTTGCAAACCGTAGTCTGCCTTTTTTATGGCGGTTTTGGAGCAGTGGCTTCTTCCTTGCTGAGCAGCCTTTCAGGTTATGTCGATATAGGACTCGTTTTACTGTGGATATATATATTTTTGTACCTGTTTCCTCCAGCATCTTCACAAGGTCCTTTGCTGTTGTTCTGGGATTGATTTGCACTTTTCGCACCAAAGTACTTTCATCTCTAGGAGACAGAA
This sequence comes from Salvelinus sp. IW2-2015, assembly GCF_002910315.2. Classification (NCBI taxonomy): domain Eukaryota; kingdom Metazoa; phylum Chordata; class Actinopteri; order Salmoniformes; family Salmonidae; genus Salvelinus; species Salvelinus sp. IW2-2015. The sequence goes on along the minus strand of NC_036848.1, from coordinate 30,602,454 downwards.
CACGTCTCCTTCCTGAGTGGTATAACGGCTGCGTGGTCCCATGGTGTTTATACTTGCGTACTATTGTTTGTACAGATGAACGTGGTACCTTCAGGTGTTTGAAAATTGCTCCCAAGGGTGAACCAGACTTTTGGAGGTCTACAATCTTTTTTCTGAGGACTTGGCTGATTTCTTTGGATTTTCTCATGATGTCAAGCAAAGAGGCACTGAGTTTGAAGGTAGGCCTTGAAATACATCCACAAGTACACCTCCAATTGACTCAAATGATGTCAATTAGCCTATCAGAAGCTTCTAAAGCCATGACATCATTTTCTGGAATTTTCCAAGCTGTTCAAAGGCACAGTCAACTTAGTGTATGTAAACTTCTGACCCACTGGAATTGTGATATACAGTGATAAGTGAAATAATCTGTCTGTAAACAATTGTTGGAAAAATGACTTGTGTTATGCACAAAGTAGATGTCCTAACCGACATGCCAAAACTATAGTTTGTTAACAAGACATTTGTGGAGTGGTTGAAAAACGAGTTTTAATGACTCCAACCTAAGTGTATGTAAACTTCCGACTTCATTTGTATATATATATACATAATAGGTACATGTACAGTAGTTATGTCATGTGTAGTAATTTGCCTACATAGTAGTTACAACATATACATGCACACTCTGGACTCAATGTCTAATCATTGCATCTAGATGTGTCCCAGCTAGGACATCCTTTAGGACTGTTAAACCACAACCTGAATGGAAAGAGAGAGCACTAAGCGCAGGAGAGAACTCCCAGATCTCCCCTCAGACAGCCCAGTGAGATTCTCAGGAAAAGGCAGACACGGTTTAGCGATTGACTCCCACTGTTTGCCCAGATTTTTGTCGCTGCAACTCGAAGTCAAGATGAGAAGTTTCCCAAGGCGTCTCAGCCATACCCATCTCTGGCCTGTCCAACCCAGGGCCAAGGCAATGCCTTATGTATGACCGACACTCATCACTCATGGACTGGAGTGGTTATGGTGGATTACATAGTGGAGTGTAAGGAATTCAGACACTGCATAACGTGGATGTCACGATGCAGCACTTACTGTATAACAAAAATGCAAAACCCAAGGCACATGTAGTTTAGAACAATCCAGTATGGTTGGAATGAAAACAATGTCATATTTCATCCAAATACATAGGCCTAGGTCAGCTGTTCAGCCATCACCAAAATGTTAATGGTCTTGATGAAAATAATAAACTATGTGAAATCTTACCTAGGTAACAATAATATAAATGCCTGCACCAAAGCCTGCCATCTTATCCTCCAACGGAGACGTTTCTTTTTAAGTGCCTAATTGACTTCTTATCCACTTTTTTTTATGCATACATGTGTATAGATGATGTCATGTCTTATAGATGCAGCCTGTTGCCATGTTTGACCATGATTGTTTTTAGTGTCTCAAAACTCCATTTGACTTGGCCACAATGTGGTTAAAAAATATATCTATATTTTGTATTATTGTATCATTGTAGAGTGACACTTAAATAGATGTTTCCAAGTCTAACTCGTTCTAGGCCTACGGCTCAGTGAGTCTTATCATTGTCTTATCCTACCGTTCAAAGGATAGACTATTTTCGACATTGTACAACAAATAGGATAAGGCGTAGGCTATGCATCCCAGCCGATATCTTACAGTCAAGAGAAGTCAAAGTATGCTATCTGCACAGTACGTAGTGTTTTAATTCCATTCCACCGTTGAAAAGTTGTCAGACATGGGAGCATTTCACATTGAATAGAAATATAAAGTTGTCAGAGTGTGTGATATGTGGGGGAGTATGGCTGAGTGTAAAGTACATTAGACCATATGTTTTGTTAGTTTGTTGTGTGCCAATTCTGTAGACTTTGTTATCTTTGACAGGATGTCGCGTGGGTGTAGGCCTACCGTAGCAGTAGCTCTTCTGTACGCACTCTGAGGAAGGGGAGGGGGGGGGGGGCAAATCCACATGGTGCAGTGGTTACAAGGTGTGTAATCGTCAGTCCAAAATGTTTTGCAACGGCGACCGTTTACTCCAAACGACACCAAAAAAAGAGAGTTTCTATTGGAAAAATTCAGGTAGATCCCTCCCTGTTTGGTTCCGTTTGGTTCCGAGTGAATGTACCCCTGGGATTCAGGTGTGTTGGCCTAGTCTGCTATCTTGGTGCTGAGCAGGTGGCTGGAACTACAGGCAAACAGAGAGAGAGAGAGAGGAGGGGTTACGGGTGAGTCACATTTTTCCATCTCTACTAGTTTTGATACTTGGGCCTCTTTACCCTACACAACTTAGATGACATAAACTAGGTCGAGGAGAGAATCTTGTGTCTTGTAAAGAGACGAATCTACATAGATTAAAATCTCTCTTGAAGAGATGTCTTCTACACTACCTCCGGAGGTAGAGGGTCTCCACACTGACTAGACTTTTCGCAAAAATACCCTCAGCTGCTCATTTTGTGACACTCGCCCGACAGTTACTAAGCAGGGCAGTGTAAACAGAATTGTCTCGTTAAGCCAACACTCTTACAGTAAAAGTTGTAGTAGCAGAGCAATTTCACAGCTGAAATCTACCCACATTTTACATTTTTCTAAACTCACCAGGGAATTATAAAAATGTTCAGTCGCAATTTGCTTTTTACCTCATATCACGACTTCCATGATACTGATCAAATTAAGCCTGGTTTGTTTGAAGGTAACTTTAATATCTCCCCACCTTGCAAGCTAAATATTTTGGTGGCAATTTTACTAATTTTGCCATGGGGCAGAGAAGGACATTTGAAGTTGTACAGCTAATTTTCTGCAATTCCACACATTTTGCAATAGGGTAGAGAGAAATGTTTTCAGTTTTTAATATGATATCTGAGTGAGAGTAACAAACATAATCAATGGGGGCCCACCGGTCAGAAATTACAGGTCAGATGCTGAATTGTCTGTTCTGGCAAAGGTATTGGAGTCCCTAGTCAAAAAGCAGATTAAGGCCTACCACCAGGAAAACAATATTTTGAGTGGTTGTAGGAATCAGGTTTCAGGTCTAGAAACAGCATTGTCACAGCAACTTAGAAGGTTTGAGTGATATGTACTGTGCCCTGGGTAAGAAGCTGCATTGTGTATCTATATTCATAGACTTGTCAAAGGCATTTGACACTGTGGACCATACTGTCTTGGTGCAGAGACTGAAGTTCATTTTTATTACTGGTCATGCTTTGGAGTGGTTTGTGAACTACCTGTCAAATTGAACCCAGTGTGTTAAGGCAGATGGTTGTAAGTTGGAAACCATAGAGTTATGCTTGGGTGTGCCTCAAGGATCAATTTTAGGTCCCTTGTTGTTTATTATCTAGATCAACAACATTGGGAGACATATTTTAATGCGGATGACACTGTTCTATATTCAGGTGACAACAGTTCGACGAAAAAGCTCAAAAAGCTTTTCACATCATTCAATAGAATCTGTACAATTTTAAGCTTGTTCTGAATTATTTTAAAACAAAATGCATGGTATTTTCCAATACTAAACAATTGCTACTTTGGAAGGACATTCTATAGAACAAGTCAAAACTTACAAATATCTGGGAATTTGGGTGGATGAGAAGTTGAAACCAAGCATGTTGAAACCAGAAGTTGGAACAGAGCATGGAAAAAGATACTTTCACCATGTGTACCAATGAAATGCTTACTTGCAGGTTCCTTCTCTACAATGCAACAACAATAAAAAATAAGAAAAAATAAGAATACGAAATAAGTAAATGTAGAATAGAATAAACATTTGACCATAACTATAATACAGGAAGGCAGAATTTATAGTTCAATATTTACACATAATAAGAGTCTAGTAGGAGCGTGGGTGAGTTTATGTTTGTTGTACTTGTCAAGTCAGCTAAGAACAAATTCTAATTTTCAATGACAGCCTAGGAACAGTGGGTAAACTGCCTTGTTCAGGGGTAGAATGATAGATCTTTACCTTGTCAGCTCAGGGATTTCATGCAACCTTGCGGTTACAAGTCCAACGCTCTTACCACTAGGCTACCTGAGTGAGTGAGTGAGTGAGTGAGTGAGTGAGTGAGTGAGTGAGTGAGTGACGTGCGTGAGTGAGTGAGTGAGTGAGTGAGTGAGTGAGTGAGTGAGTGAGTGAGTGAGTGAGTGAGTGAGTGAGTGAGTGAGTGAGTGAGTGGGTGAGTGAGTGAGTGCATGTATGCAAAGGTGCAGAGAATCAAAGCAGGTGGTCAGTCCAGTTCAAGTGTTCAGCAGATGGCTTGTTGATAGAAACTGTATCTGAGCCTGTCGGTATCAGACCTCATGCTCAACTGTAAGGTAGTGAACAACTTGTGGCTGGGGTGTGTCGTGTCCTTGATGATGCTGTCTTCCTTCCTCAGGCACCGTTTCCAGTAGATGTCCTGAATGGGTGGGAGCACGGGTCCCAGTGATATACCGGAACGTCTTCACCATCCGCTGGACGGCCTTGCGGTCGTGGACGGAGCAATTCCCGTACCAGGCCGTGATAACCGGCCGGGAAACTCTCGATGGTGTAGAGGCAGTATTTGGAGAGGACCCAGCGTGGCATGCCGAATTTCTTCAGTCGCCTTAGGAACAGAGATTCTGTTGTGCCCTCTTGACAAGAGTGGTGGTGTTGTTGGTCCATGTCAAGTCCACGGTGACGAGGAACTTAAAACTGCTTACTCTCTCTACCACAGTCGCATTGATGTGGATCAAGGGATGCTTCCTGAATTCAACAATCAACTCCTTTATTTAAATGACGTTGAGGGAGAGGTTGTTGTCCTGGCACCACAGTGCCACTTACCTCCTCTGTATTGGCTGACTTGTCGTTGTTGGTGATCAGGCTTACAACGTGGTGTCGTCAGCAAACTTGATAATGGAGTTGGCGTCATGCAAAGCCACGCTGAACAAGGAGTTCAGCAGAGGGCTGAGGACACACCCCTGAAGGGAGGAGTCTGTGTGGAGGAGATGTTGTTGACAATCCTCACAGCCTGTGGTCTGCCCATCAGGAAGTTCAGGATCCAGTTGCAGAGGGTGGTGTCCAGAGCCAGGACTCTGAGCTTGGTGTCGAGCTTGGAGGGAACAATAGTGTTGAATGCTAAACCGTAGCCAATGAACAACATTCTCACATAGGTGTTTTAGGTCTGAATGGGGTGAAATTGCATTTTCCAATGGATTTGTATGAGCGGTAGGCAAATTGGGTCCAGTGTGGCTGGATGTGGTCCACGACCAGCTTCTCCAAACACTTCATGATGACCAGGGTGAGTGCGAAGAGACGATAGTCATTTGGGCATGTCACCATGTTTATCTTGGACACTGGGACGATGGTTGTCTCCTTCAAGCAGGTGCGGACTACATCCTGGGACAGGGATAGGTTGAAGATGTTCGAGAAGACGCTAGCCAGCTAGTCAGCATACACTCTGAGGACGTGTCTTGGGATGCCATCTGGGCCGGCGGCTTTGTGAGTATTCCTCACATCAAGCTTGGAGAGCGAAAGCACCTAGTCGTCCAGAGCAGGTAGATTCTTCCTGGATGGCTCGGTATTGTCTGCCTTGAAGCAAGCATAAAATGTGTTAAGCTCATCTGGGAGGGAGGCTTCGGTGGTCACCACACAGCTGGATTTTCCTTTGTAGTCCGTGATAGTCTGTAAGTCCTTGCCACAGGCGTTCAATTCAAGTTTAAGTATGTATTGTCTTTTTGCATCCCTAATGGATTTGCGGAGCTCATACCTGCTTGCCTTGTCATAGGGGTTCATTCTGCTGACATTTAATACTGCATTACGAGCCCTCAGCATGGTACTGATATCTCCGTTCATCCAGGGTTTTTGGCTGGGCTATCCAAGCCTAAAACTCCAGGACCTGGTGTCCATGGAGGAGTTCAAAGGACAAATAGATGAACAGGTTGTTGAGACATGAACAGTGCATTCGGGAAAGTATTCAGACCCCTTGGTATTTTCCACATTTTGTTAGGTTACAGCCTTATTCCAAAATTGATTAAATTGTTGTTTTTCCTCATCAATCTACACACAATACCCCATAATGACAAAGCCAAAACAGGTTTTAACACATTTTTGCTAATGATTTAAAATATCGAAACAGAAATATCACATTTACAAAAGTATTCAGACACTTTACTCAGTACTTTGTTGAAGCACCATTGGCAGCGATTACAGCCTCGGGTCTTCTTGGGTATGACGTTACAAGCTTGGCACACCTGTATTTGGGGAGTTTCTCCCATTCTTCTCTGCAGATACTCTCAAGCTCTGTCAGGTTGGATGGGAAGCGTTGCTACACAGCTTTTTTCAGGTCTCTCCAGAGATGTTCAATCAGGTTCAAGTCCGGGCTCTGGCTGGGGCACTAAAGGGTATTCAGAGACTTGTCCCGACACCACTCCTGCTGTGTCTTGGTTGTGTGCTTAGGGTCGTTGTCGTGTTGGAACGTGAACCTTCGCCCCTGTCTGTTGTCCTAAGCCCTCTGGAGCAGGTTTTCATCAAGGATCTCTCTGTACTTTGCTCCGTTCATCTTTCCCTCAATCCTGACTAGTCTCCCAGTCCCTGCCACTGAAACACATCCCCACAGCATGATGCTGCCACCACCATGCCTCCCCGTAGGGATGGTGCCAGGCGTGACTCTTGGCATTCAGGCCAAAGTGTTCAGTCTTGGCTTCATCAGATCAGACAATCTTGTTTCTCATGGTCTGAGAGTCCTTTATGTGGATTTTGGCAAAGTCCAAGTGGGCTGTCATGTGCCTTTTACTGAGGAGTGGCTTCTGTCTGGCCACTTTACCATAAAGGCCTGATTGGCGGAATGCTGCAGAGATGGTTGTCCTTCTGGAATGTTCTCTCACCTCCACAGAGGAACTCTGGAGCTCTAACAGAGGGACGATCGGGTTCTTGGTCACATCCCTGACCAATGCCCTTCTCCTCTGATTGCTCAGTTTTCCCGGGCGGCCAGCACTAGGAAGTGTCTCAGTGGTTCCAAACTACATCCATTTAAGAATGATGGAAGCCACTTTGTTCTTGGGATCTGTGCATCGACATAATCCTGTCTTGGAGCTCTACGGACAATTCCTTCGACCTCATGGCTTGGTATTAGCTCTGACATGTAATGTCAACTGTGGGAACTTATATAGACAGGTGTGTGCCTTTCCAAATCATGTCCAATCAATTTAATTTGCCACAGGTGGACTCCAATCAAGTTGTTGATTGGAGTCATCTCAAAGATGATCAATGGAAATAGGATGCACCTGAGCTCAATTTCGAGTCTCATAGCAAAGGGTCTGAATACTTATGTAAATAAGGTATTTCTGTTTTTCATTTTTTATAAATTAGAAAATATTTCTAAAAACATATTTTCGCTTTGTCGTTATGGAGTATTGTGTGTAGATTGAGGAGGATTTTTTTTAAATTTAATACATTTTGGAATAAGCCTATAAACGTAACAAATTGTGGAAAATGTCAAGGGGTCTGAATACTTCCCGAATCCACCGTACTGTAGTTGTTTCTAGTTGTTTACCCGATGTCACTAGTTTGCGTTGCCTGATGTAAGGAAGCACGTTGTTTTATTTCACACACACCACACGCCACACTCATGCCTGCATGCACACACACGCACATTGACTGTTTGTTTGCTGTTGTATTTGTGCTGTTGCCAGCGTCTTCTGTCGTTTTGTTGTACTTGGGTTTTTTTGTGGTTTTTTCCCCATCCCCACATGAGGCCTATTGCCTCTTGCCAGGCTATCATTGTAAATAAGAATTTGTTGTTAATTTACTTGCCTAGTTAAATAAAAATGCAATTCAACCATGATTAATACAAGTTTAGACTAGGCTAGACTAGTTTACTCATCTAAAACGTTTTATCTCTGACATGGGCTAATTAAGTGACAGTCAGTGACTGACATAACAAGAGAACAACTGCTGATGCACAACCAAATTTCAAATGTGCACCTTGTTGTATTCTCCTATTCTAACTCTCAAGAATAAGTCTCACTAGACATACAGTATTTCATTAATGTAAATCCACCCCAGGTTCACAACTTTTTCCCCCCCTTAATACATTTGTGATGATGCGGCCTTGCGCAGTGTGAACGTCTAATTAAATCATGGTCTTATTCTCCCGCTCTTTCATCCATTTGATTGTCTACCTGTTTGCTGAGTTTAGGCCTAAATGTTAGCTATTGCGCTCGTTGTAAGATTATTATCCCAGTATTTGTAACATTGTGATCAATGTCATTTTCTAATTAGGCCAGTAACAAAGAAGTATTTTTCAGACATTGAAACCAGGTTCATTTTCGGTTCTGAATTAAAGTTGAACTGACGTCTCTTCCCGGATGTTGAAAATGCATATTTTCCGGGCGTTGAAAATACGTATTTTTCTGACTTTTATCATATTTAATTTACAGACTTTGAAAACATGTATTTTCATGTTAATAATTACTCTAAGATTAACAGGGATGGAACTCTTGGAATTTCAATCTGTGCCATTAAATATGAAAATACCAAATTTCACTGGCCTGGCGGTCTAGGTTTGCATGTTTTCTACTAGCCTGGTTTGAAAACTACTAGCCTCGAGCTAGCAGGCTAGTTAAATGTCCATCCCTGCAGACAAGCATTCGGTTTATAAAACTTTATTCAGGAGTCTACTTTGTTTACATTACATGGCTCGCTAGTTATTATGCATTTTGCTACTTTTAAAAGTAAATATTACTCACTTTAGAACTGTTACTTGCAAGCTCATTGTTTCCTGCAAGTGTGTGGTGCACTTCCTGTGCTTAGTTTCTCCCTGTTTGTTATTTTGATCATATAAATGTTATTTTGAGATGAGGGATTGTATGCACGTTTTGTGGTGAATTTATGAATGTAATTTCATTGATTATTAGTTAAATACTCTGATGTATTTTAAAAAGATAATGTCACCTCTCCGTAGAAGTGAATTGGAATGACCCAATCCAGGTAGGGGTGCTGCCGTCTGGTATCTATGCCAGCCAGTTTCAGACCTGCAGGGCTAGAAGAAGGAACTAGCTTGCTGATTGTAAGAAAACACCTGACTCCACCCGACAGAATGTTATCCAGTGCCTTCCTCGCTTGGACTTGAAACTTTATAACAACATTGTTAGTCCTCATCTTCCTCATCATCATCCTTGGAGCTCTGTTGGTGAATGTATTCAGTGATGCCTTTATTCCTTTTAGGACGATAAACAAACAAGGACACTGTTTAGTGGCGCATGGGTTATTAACAAAAGTCTAAAATGCTCTCTTCTGTTTATGTTAAAAGTGAATATCTTAAATAAACAGGCTCAATGTAAATAAATGTCTGCACAAGAGCGGAGACACCATGGGAGTTTCTGTATCTGGAACCAGAGCTCTAATTGCACTGAGGAGAAGATAGGATTACTGACTGATTCTACATTTCGGCAGGCTGACATAATACAAACAAACAATTTTACAACATCCAGAGTCCCCTTCCACTTAAGCAGCCCGCAATAGGCATAGAAACAGAGAGGGGGAGAGAGAAATAAAACACATGTTGCACACACACACATTACAACCTCAATCAAATTTCCACAACTTTACAAAGCCAAATAAACAACCAAACGACATGGGTTCGTTCGGAAGGGACTGTGAATGACCAAGCCACTCCCAGTGTAAACCGACTTTATTACGGAGATCTCTAGGTGAGACATACATATTTCTGTGTTTTGAGGGAGATATAAATATTATTTATCAATGGAAAAGTGCATGGTGAGCTTGGGTGAGGAAATACTTGTTCGATTTTATAGGAGAATTTTGACCACTGCTTTTATCTCCAGCGCTGTCAATAGAAAAAATATGAATCATCCTCTACGGTTGCAGCAGTGCAAATGTTTCAACCTTTTCTTGTGTTCCTCATGTCCTCCAGAAAAAGGCACACGTTGTAATGTAAGTTCCTGGGCTGCTGTCTCCCCCTATGGGCATATGTTATCATGGCATGCATGGACCAACATTTCATTTCGCCTTCAATCCCTCTCTGCAAACCAAACGGTAAAGACTGTATGGACATTTTGAACCAGTAAAAATAATAATTGGTTTGGTATGCATCGAATAAATTGTTTTTTAAAATATATTTGTAATGTATCTGCTGTGGCCTTTGTTTGTCGCACATAATAGCCGTAGGGCATGGTCACTACAGACCCTCGATTGTATGAAGGTATGACTTTGTATGCCTTTCGATATGGGATTTTGCATGCAGACAAATTGAGTCATAATGGAAACATAATTGGTGGGCCTATTTCCATGATTTCATCCTCAACGTTTTATTTCGTCAAGTATTATTTTTATTTTTTACTGGTTTAACTTTGAAGGTGTGAGTTAAACAAATCAAATCAAATTCTTTTTTATTGGTCATATACACATGGTTAGCAGATGTTATTGCGAGTGTAGCGAAATGCTTGTGCTTCTAGTTTCCCGACGGTGCAGCAATATCTAACAAGTAATATCTAACAATTCCACAACAGATACCTAGTACACACAAATCTAAGTAAAGGAATGGAATAAGAATATTTAAATATAAGTGTATGGATGAGACACTCGAATAGTCTCTGATTTAAGAATATAAACATATATTTGTAAACCAAAATCAATTTCAGTACTTTAATTATTATACCTACATCAGTATTGTACACAAAATGTAAAACTGTCTGTGCATATGCTGTGTGTGTGGAGGGGAGGGGGGCGTAGGGATCCAATTCCTTCAGTTCGTTATGCTCTGTCGACCAATCACATTTGGTTATTCTCCGGTATTCTGTAGCCGCACAGTAACTCACTTATAAAGTCCGCTTGCGAAGGATTTCAGTTCAAAGCACGCACACGTTCTGGAGATACTATTTGGAGACAGACTAGAACACGTTCTCTTTTTATCTGGAAAAAAAAGTTGCCGCAAATCATCAGCTGTTGCTCGAGTGTGGAGACGCCTGCAAACAAAACTAGGTTATTATACAATATTTTAGAAAGGCATATGCATAAAGACATTCTCTCTCCAAAAGGCTTTGTGCAGTTGACTGCCTCATTGCAGGAGCAAATAACGTCTACTGTTACTTTTTATCCACTTTTGGACATTTTAAATACTTTGGTCAAACTTTTCCTCGTGTGTAAAGCATCTCTAGGGATCTCACCCTCAAGAGCCGTACTTTCATATTTTGTGCGTAATTGTTCGACAACATTTTTCGTATGAATCTACTCGACCCCTTCCTGAAAATGACAGACGAACAAGACAAATGTCTCTCTGACGCACCGAGCCCGAGCATGTCCGAGGACTCTGCGGGATCCCCGTGCCCTTCCGGCTCTGGCTCAGACACCGAGAACACCAGACCTTCAGAGAACGGTCTGCTGATGGGTCCGGACGGTCCCATCGTCGAGTTCAAGAAGGACGACGATGACAAGTTCCCTGTGTGCATCCGCGACGCGGTGTCCCAGGTGCTGAAGGGCTACGACTGGACCCTGGTGCCAATGCCAGTCCGAGTGAACGGATCTAGTAAGAACAAGCCCCACGTCAAGAGACCGATGAACGCGTTTATGGTTTGGGCGCAAGCCGCCCGGAGAAAGCTGGCTGATCAGTACCCTCATCTGCATAACGCGGAGCTGAGCAAAACTCTGGGGAAACTATGGAGGTGAGTCTCACTCCTCTCTGTCATTACTTCCAAAGGTTTATTTCGAGTAGCATCGCGTTTGTGGTCTTATTACTGAAAATAGTTTTATTTAATAGGCAAACTCAATTCTAATTTTACTCATGCATTTCACGCTCGCATGTGAACTCGATACTGTGATCATTTAACCTTCGTAGTAAACTATTTGGTTGTCAATTTAATATTTGATTTACTCATGTATCTATTTGCCTTTCACGCACAGGCTACTCAATGAGGGAGAGAAACGTCCGTTCGTGGAGGAGGCAGAGCGCCTGAGGGTACAGCACAAGAAAGACCACCCCGACTACAAGTACCAGCCCCGGCGAAGGAAGTCCATGAAGAACGGACAAAGCGAGTCTGAGGACGGCACCGAGCAGACGCACATATCGCCAGGAGCGATCTTCAAGGCGCTCCAGCAAGCTGACTCTCCAGCCTCTAGCATAGGAGAAGTGCACTCCCCCGGAGAACACTCCGGTAAGAATAAATAAAATGCGTAGTGCCTATTGCATTGGTTTCATTCAACATGTGTTCATCAATGTATATTTGACACTTCAATGCTGCTAGACTTTTTATAAGAATAAACCTGTATGAAATAGATTGTTTGAAAAGCTGATGACTGATATTATCATATATGTTCTCTGTTAGTTTAACTTGATGTCTAGACCCATTTCTTATTCCACTCATGCTTGACCACTTGTACAGCCCTTATTTTTCCTTTTCAATTAAATCCATGGGTCTGCTCTTGCTCTGAGATTTGTATTACAGAAATATGTATTCTATATGTAACCCACCCTCTCTCTCTCAGGCCAGTCCCAAGGGCCCCCCACCCCTCCCACCACACCTAAGACCGACATCCAAGTGGGCAAGGTGGACCTGAAGCGCGAGGGTCGCCCCTTACAGGAAGGCACGGGTCGTCAGCTCAACATTGACTTCCGCGATGTGGACATCGGTGAGCTGAGCAGCGACGTCATCTCCCACATCGATACCTTCGATGTCAACGAGTTTGACCAGTACCTGCCCCCCAACGGTCACCCAGGCGCTCCTGGCACTGCCGCTGGCCAGGTCTCCTACAACGGCACCTATGGCATCAGCAGCTCCGCAGTCAGCCAGGCAGCAGGGGGCACCGCAGGGCACAGCTGGATGACCAAGAGCCAGAGTCAGCAGCAGCACTCCCTGACCACGCTGGGTAGTGGAGGGGAGCAGAGCCAGAACCAGAGGACCCCCACACACATCAAGACAGAGCAGCTGAGCCCCASCCACTACAACGATCAGCAGAYCTCCTCCCCRCCYCAGCACGTCAKRTACGGCTCCTTCAACCTGCAACACTACAGCTCTTCCGCCTACCCCTCCATCACCCGCGCCCAGTATGACTTTTCTGACCACCAGGGCGGCACCAACTCCTACTACAGCCACGCAGCCGGGGGCCAGGGCTCAGGGCTCTACTCCTTCAGCAGCTACATGAGCCCCAGCCAGAGGCCCATGTACACCCCCATCGCAGACACAACCGGGGTGCCCTCCGTACCCCAGACCCACAGTCCTCAGCATCACTGGGACCAGCAGCCAGTGTACACACAGCTCTCCCGGCCCTGAGGACACCATCATCTACACGAACACACACTTACATAGACTGATAGGCACGTCCATCTTGCAGAGGGAGACTTTGTCACAACATTCCACCATTAGTTCCCAGGAAACAGACACTTGAATTTCCAACAGAGGAAGAACACAACAGAGTAGGTGAAGGAGAGCTGGACTTGTAGGAACTGAAACTAGATCAGAATAGCTCACAACAGGCCTTTTAAATTTGTTTTGAAGAAATATATTTTTTAGCAAGAACAGAAAAAAAGCATTGAGAAATCCTCTGTGAGGACTTAATAAACTGTCCAATTTGTAAGTCGCTCTGGATAAGAGCGTCTGCTAAATGACTTAAATGTAAATGTTAAATGTAAATGTTTATATTTTTAATAGGTACTGTGTATGTTTTCTTACCTTTTTTACTCTGGCAGTTTGTTTTTTGGGGGGATATTTTTGTAGAAAAAGCTTTATTTGTATCCAGTTCAGCAGGAAACCACTCTGTCGTGCAGTTCTCTATTCCATGGCTTCAATTCTCTGGTGGAATTTTGTACAGGCAGTAAATCTCTATCCTTTTTTGGTTGTGTTTGTTTCCTGCAGTGCATTCTGCTTACAGTATATGTTCTGTGCCATCCAACAAAATAAATTACATTTGTATTTGTGGAGTTTAGGGTTTCTCCATCAATGATTTCTCATGATTATAACACGTTCTTAGATGTAAGAGGCACATGCTGTGAATGGCAACGAAATAAGTTTTGACTTTATCGTTTTGTGTAGGAGATTCCAACCTTTTTGCACCATTAGTGCCTAGTATATCAGCGGTTGGGTGGAAGGGTGTTTGTGGGTGTGCTACAGACATATTATAGAAGAGAGAAGCCACAGCTGAGATTATACTTACCGTCTGACAGCATGTGTTTGACAGCCACAGGAAGTGCCCTTTGACCTCTCGGGTGTCCCCTGCAGTCCATCACCACACCAGTGTCATTTTACAGCCCTCCTGCCTGCTCCGACCCCCTCTGTCTTAACCCTTTAATTTATTTTTTAAATTAATTATTATTTAGCATTTTCTTCTTTAATTGATACGTTATACAACAAATTAATTTGTCTTAAAAATAAATTATCTTCTGGATATTAAATGTCATAAATCTGTCTTTTTAGCCGAGTGGGTACTTTAAAAAGGGTACAAACTGTAATCATGTTTTATTTATCGTATGTAAAATGTTTCTATTTTAAATGTTTTATTTGTCATTTTATTGCTATCTAGTTGTGTACGGATTATTTTTAATTGTGAATTTCTTGAGTTTGGATTCTAAACTATGGCTGAAAGAACTGGAAATATGTTTTTTTCTCATATGGACAAAGTTTTTACAGTTATTTTTATGCTGTGGCTGATATGCTTTATTAGAGGTACGTACCAGCATTCCTGTCTTCTCTGAGGAACAGTTTTTTTCTACGTCCTGCCACATACTATCTCAGTAATGATGTTTCTTTCTAATGCGTCTGAGGGACTTCTCGTTTTCTTCAGCTAGCTTAACATGTTACTGTACTGTCTTAAAAAGAAGCTTAACTTTTGTATTGTATTTGCAATAAAAGAGAAAATACGTTAGAAACAAAATGGTTGTTGATATTTTATTGCACANCACGCAGCCGGGGGCCAGGGCTCAGGGCTCTACTCCTTCAGCAGCTACATGAGCCCCAGCCAGAGGCCCATGTACACCCCCATCGCAGACACAACAGGAGTGCCCTCCGTGCCACAGACCCAAAGTCCCCAGCATCACTGGGACCAGCAGCCAGTGTACACACAGCTCTCCCGGCCCTGAGGACACAGTCATCTACACACAGACTTACATAGACTGATAGACATGCCCATCTTGCAGAGGGAGACTTTGTCACAACATTCCAACATCTAGCTCCCAGCAAACAGACACTTGAATTTACAACAGAGGAGAAGACAACAAAGAAGAAGAAGGAAAGCTGGACTTGAGAGAACTGAAATTAGATCCGAATGGCTCACAACGTGCCTTTTTTTTTTGTGTATTGATGAAACATATTTTGAGTATTGAGAAATCCTCTGTGAGGACTGTTTAAATTGTTGATATTTTTAGTAGGTACTGTGTATGTTTTCTTACCTTTTTTACTCTGGCAGTTTGCTATTCTGGGGGATTTTAAACACGTATTTGTAGAGAAAAAGCTTTATTTTTATCCAGTTCAGCAGTAAACCACAGTAGTGCAGTTATCTATTCTATGGCCTCAATTCTCTGGTGGAATTTTTTACAGGCAGTAAATCTCTGTCCTTTTTTGGTTGTGTTAGTTTTTGTTTGTCTTCCTGCAGTGCATTGTGCTTATATGTGCTGTGGCATCCAACAAAATGAACTACATTTGTATTTGTGCAGTTTAGGGTTTCTCCATCAATGATTTATTATGATTATAGCACGTTCTTAGATGTAAGAGGGGCATGTTGTGAATGGCAAGGGAAGAAGTTTGGACGTTATCGTTTTGTGCAGGAGATTCCAGCCTTTTGCACCGTTAGTGCCTAGCATATCAGAGGTTGGGTGATAGGATGTGTGTGTGCTACAGCACATACTATAGAAGAGAGAAGTCACAGCTGAGATTCTACTTACCGTCTGACAGCATGTGTTTGACAGCCACAGGAAGTGCCCTTTGACCTCTCGGGCGTCCCCTGCAGTCCACCATCACGCCAGTGTCGTTTTACAGCCCCCTGCCTGATCCACCTCTCACCCCCTCCCGCCCCCTCTCAGTCTTAACCCTTTAATTTATTTATTAGCTTAATTTTATTTTCAAAGTAATTATTATTTAGCATTTTATTCTTTATTTTATATTTTATACAATTAATTAATTTGTCTTCAAAATAAGTTACCTTCTGGATATTAAATGTCATATAAACCGGTCTTCTTAGCCGAGGGGGTTACTTAAAAAATGACACAAACTGTAATCATCATGCTTTATTTATCGTATGTAAATGTTTCTATTTTAAATGTTTAATTTGTCATTTTTTGTTATCTAGTTGTGTACGGATTATTGTTAATTGTGAAGTTTGGATTCTAAACTGGAAATACGTTTTGAGCATAATGACAAAGTTTTACAATTAGTTATGTTTACGCTGTGGCTAATATGTTTGTGTTATTAGAGGTACCAGCATCCCTGTCTTTTCTAAGGACTTTCTTTTTAACGTCCTGACACATACAGTACTATCTCAGTATTGATGTTTTTTTCTGATGCATCTGAACAAATTGTCATTTTCTTCAGCTAGCTTAACATGTTACTGTACTGTCTTAAAAAGAAGCTTAACTTTTGTATTGTATTTGCAATAAAAGAGAAAATACTCTAGAAACAAAATGGTTGTTGATATTTTATTGCACAATACATGACCTACTTATTGAATAGGGTGGGGGAACAAGGAATCTAGTTGAAATGGATAAACATTATGCTGCATAACACCTCTCTATAAGTTGGAATTCATAACATTTAAACCAACCCAATATCAACCTCAGAATTTTACTGTTTAGTCAAATTGAGACAGAGGTAGACAGAAAGAGTTAAAGAGCGAGCCTGAGAGAAGGCAGTTCTCTCAGAAGCCTTGTTTTTCTCATTTGTTTTCTCGTTCTTTCTCTTCCGTCAGCTGGAGCAACAGGGGGTCCCTCCTTCCTCCTGTCTGCATGTTGTAAGGCTCTGGAGCTTTACTGGGAGAGGCTACTCTGCAGAAAAACATTACAACCGTGAAAAAAACGTTCATGTTTTTCAATTTAAAGCAGGGGACTTTGCTTCCCTACCAGCAAAGCTCTCTTTAAAGATTGTCAGTGCTGCCACCTTTTGAAGGTAAACTCAAGGAAATATTTACAAGCTTCACAACACCAGGTGACCAAGTGCCATTTTCCTATTCTCTACTACTATGAATCACACCTTTTGGAAGCTATTGTGATTTTTGAAACCACAGTTTTATAGTATGGACACAAGGCATAGGAGGACCATAAAATGTGACTCGTTTCAGGAAACTAGTCTTATGTCTCGCGTCACAAGCATTCGAACGTAAACATTTATTTTTGATCAAAGTGTGTTTTATGGCAGAAATGCTTTCTGGAACATGTAAACTTCAATGTTCCTTAATAACAAACTTGTATGCCATCTGTAAATATGAGTAAAATAGAGCCTAGTTGGTTTAGCCACAGAAAAAGGCAGGAACCTTCCCGCTAGCCATGATTGGCTGAGATAATGGATGGACTGGACATGCTGAGAGATGAGTTCGGATTGGTCTGGCATGTAGCACGCTTCTGTCTATAACAAAGGGCTGCTCAGTATGTGTAGGTAACCCTTTCTAATACAGCTTTAATGAAAGATATCACAAATAACTGCAAAAGTGTTGTTCTCCACTTTCTGGAGGACAGAGTTTTGAAATCAGTGGAATGTCCGGTGGAAGCAGCATATGACAGCTAAGGAGATGGAGAAAATTCTGGCTTTTAATTGCAAATATGTGGAGGGAGTCAAAAACAGAACACACAGAAGGCTGTTGTATAAAACACCTGTCTCCGGATTACATCTTCAAACTAAGGGCAACCATGGCATCTGTGACATAGAGGAAGGAGTATTTATCCATGTATACGGACGGGTAAGAGAGTCTGGCTAGCTACAATTTCCGATATTATACGTTTCAAATTTAGTCAGAAAGTTGTTTTCATTGCAAGTTAAAGCGTGCTGTTAGCTAGCTAGCTAACGTTAGCTGGCTGGCTCGCTAGCTAATATTACATGTATGATCTGAGTAGTAATATTATTTGTATCTCAGAACCATTTGCATTGATAGTTATAGCCGAATGTTAGCTAGCTAACATTGAATCTAGTTGATTTGCTATCTGCAGATTCATGCAAGGTAGTAATGTCATGAGCTAGCTAGCTACATGTCTAATCAAAAGACTCTACTATGCAAGGTACCATTTCGCTGTACCATAACACCTTCTGTATCCTGTGCATGTGACAAATCAACTTAGATTTTATTTGATAGAGTGTGTGTTTACCAGAGACGGTAATGTGAAGAACAACATGACCTGCACCAAAGTCAAATTAGCCTATAATGAATGCCCTGCTTTTATTTTGCCACACTCACAACTGGCAAGATTTTTTTTCTGTAATTAGCATGCCGTTAACTTGTAAATCATGATCTTGTTGTGAGTTTATTTTCCTGTAATAATTAATACAAATTAGCTAAAGTTAAGCCGTTATCAGCTATATGATGTGGTCATTATTTGAACTGGCTAGCTAACTAACTTAACGTTAGCTAGCTATGCTAACAAGCTAGAAACAAACCAAAACATTGATTAGAAAGTTGCTTTTAGTTGCCTGGTTTGCTAGATTGACATACAAAATGTATTTTTAAACGGATGTGTTTATTGGTGTTAAAATACACCAGTTATGCTAGTTTGGACCACCAGGCTGCTGTTGTCATGAATGTGAATCCTTAAAAGAGATGGTGGGGCTAGGCTTCAGAGGGTGTGAACAATGCTGAAAGGGTATAGACAAAGTTTATCAACTTTCAAAGCAGAATTACTTTCCCATTGTTCCTAAACTGTAGTGTATGATATACAATTTCATTCAAGAGTCTCTACTTTTATCCAATGTAATAAAACACCATTTCAAATGTTGCTGCATAAGACCGAATCGATCCAGTCGGTCAAAAATATAATTGTATCCATGTTATTGTACAGTATGTTTTTAAAATCATCATCAGAATCACTATACGCAGTTTTATATGGCATCAGTCATTGTTTTTGAAACCCGAAAAGTGAGAGTGACAGTGTATTGTAGCCTTTTAGGCATACTAGAAACATTCATCAAGGTGTGAGAGAAAGATGTAACTTGCTGAATTAAAACTACCACTGTAGCTGTTTATAGAAGTGAAGAATCCACTTATTTAATGTAATTAATGTATTCTTTAAGTGTCATTGACAATTACATACAGTCATTTCCACCATATTATATGATCTGGCTGTGCACCTAGTTCATTGGCTGATCGAGATGGGAGGAGGATATCTAGCACCTGTTTCCAGTGATCCGATTGGAAGACATCAGTTTGGCACCTTGGAATCGATTCCTAGACAGGAAGGAAAGAGGGGGAGGCAGAGAAGAGCGAGAAAATGAGCAATAAGGAGGGAAAGAGAGGGAGAGAGATGACTTCAGTTGAAAGCAGCCCAACCCATCTGAAAAAGCCATCAGTATCCCTGCTCTTCTAATGGGGAAATGGTAGCACTTAGGAGTGGACAGATGACATGTTTCACATGGATGTTTTCCCCCGCCAGTGTGCTCCCAGGCCAAGTCACATGCTGGGGTGTATGCTCAGTCCCAGCAGTGCACTGAAATACAATGAATGCTCTCGCCCTATGACAAGGCATGTTGCTAAGCATCATCCTCAACCCATCCACCTATCTTTGGTCCTGCATGGCTCAGTTGGTAGAGCATGGCGCTTGTGTTATAGGGTGGACTTTAGCTCTTATATGAATTGAATTTTCACTGATCTTTGCATGATCTCGCAAGTAATTGACCTTGATCGACCGCTGATTGCCATTCATTGGTTGCATGTGTGCTGTGACTTGGAGATTTGCTGTGCTTAATTGTATGAACTTTTTCAACCACCCTCCTCCCGTGATTGGAACATCCCTTAACTATGCTCTCTCTTTCACTGCAGTTCACGCCCTTGGTCTCGTTTATAACCCGTGGTGCATTTGTGTTTGGGGTGGAGTACCTGTTAGGGCAGTGTGCCAGGAGCGCGAGACTACAAATGTTTGAGGTCTGGTTGGTGCTAGCTTATAGCGGTGTCTGTTGTAAACAATTTGCCCTGCTTTCAGGAGGTTTTGGCTTTTTATTTTTTTAATGGGAGAGCGCCGTGGTGATGGTGGCTTTGCTGGGTATTTGTAACTATTAATAATCTGATCATCTATTGCTCTTAAAGTGACGCTAATGTGATTGTAATCCTAGGTATTCTAGTTGTCAGAGTAGTGTGCAAGCCACCATCTGGGTATGTATCACTGCCTGTTATTTATAATGGCGACGTTAAAACAGACTATGGCCAGATAGTTTCACTTATAACATTTCCAAAATATTTTCATAAAATGGTGTATTTGATTTAAAGTGTTGCCTTGTCCATTGACTTGCTCATGACCCAATCAATATGTTGCGTGTCACAAACCTGTCTTGTCCTGGTTGAGGTGTTCCACCTCATTAAACAGGAACCGGCGTAGTCTGGTAGGTGAGCCATGTTAGTCTCGGGCCCGGGTGGGATACTTGCATAGCCAGGGTTGTGAGGTTTCATTCCCAGGGCCACCCAGAAGTAGAAATATATGTGCGCATGACTAAGTCGCTTTGGATAAAAGCGTCTGCTAAATGTCACTTTATATATTTATTGGGTTGTCTTCATTGAGCTACCTTGTCTGTGTAGACCTATAGCTTATTTCTGACCAGAGAAGGTCCCCATAGATTTTGTTAGTAATTCTCATGCAAATATCAATAACATGGCTTAAGTATGTTTTCTCTCTGCCCCATGGCAATGTGTAGAATTGCAGGAAATGAACTTCAATTTCTCTCTACTGTCAAGGGGATTGACACACTAATGTTTTGCTGCGAGGTGGGGGGGGGCCCAACCAAATCTCGCTTGGGGCCCCCACTAGAGCTTGCCCTGCCCAACTGTGGCGTGGAACTAATCATATAGACAGTCTGTCTTGTAAGCTGCTCTGAGGGACTAAATAAAGGCCTGTTACTGATTGCCATAAGATACCCTATAGCCTTGATACTGGTGACTGAGGGACCAAAACAGTTCCTGTTCACTATAGGATCTCTGGCTGGGTCTGAAAATATCCCAGTCCACCTATTGGTGGTGGATTGGGTTAGTTACCCCCGTACAATGTAAAGTGTTTTGAGACAGAGAAAATGGAATCTTAAATGCTATCCATTATGATTAAGTGTCAATAGGCTTGTGCAGCATTTAACTGGCACAGAGACACACCAACCTTCTCTATCTTTACATGACTGTACGAAGTCCGAAAATAACCACATTTCGGAGTTATGCTCTAACTGTGTGTGACGCACACAATTGACTGGGTGAGGACCAGACCCCGGGCTTGGCGCATACACCCACTCCCCAGAGGCCGGAAGCAGGGACACTGGATTTGGAGTGGCTCAATCAGTGGGCAGTTTTCCCAGGAGAAGCCCATTAATATTCCGAACAGACGTCTCGATGGGAATTTGTCCCCTCCGAGCCCAATGGGTGGTCCTTTTTAAATGTAAAATACCACACCACGAGAACCTGGCAACTTCCAACCCTCGGACAATAGACTGCTTCCGAATGCACAAATAGATAAGCGACTTGGTTGCGTGTGGGAGAAATGCCGACCCGAAAACAGGGGGAAATATGAATAAGTAAATGTATTGAAGAGCGAGTGATTGTGTGTTAACATGAGTGTGTGTGTCTGTGAAAGGTGTAGTAGTGTGTGTTTATGCATGACAAAGTTTACCAAACAAGAAAATGACCTAATCAAATAAACAATCAGTATTCCATGGCCTCCTTGCTGCTGAACATAAAAAAACACAATACTATACCCAAGGCAGAAGTCAACTCATTAAAAAGAATGGTAAGTAGCATTTGCTAATTCAGTAACAACCCTCAGGGCAAACTTGTTTGCTTATGTTGGTGTTTAAAGCCCACTGTATGAAAATCACATTGCCTTTATGACGCTCTTGGGCTGCATGACTTACTGTATGATTCCGTCCAGTTCTCTTCACATTCTTCCAACTCCTTGCTGCTTCTGGCAACATCCATGTCCCCCCCACGCCCCGTCCTCTTCACATCTAACCCCTCTGTCTCGGGTACGTTCACCCCACTACCCCTCACTACAGCAGCCCCTGTCATTGTTCCTAGGGACCAGCACAAACGAGACGACTTGACCCCTTCGTGCCCCCCCCCCCCCCACACACATTTCCTCTCCTTTCAAACTGCCTAGCCTCCCGAAAGGCAGTGCCTGGACACAGAGGAAACTGTAGCATCAATTAGGACCGGCGAGACAGGATTTTTTTTACTACACTTCACACAGAGGCCGATGGAGAGGAACATTGATCTCCCCCGGCAACAGACGCCCACACGAGCCAGAAACAGTAGCCTATATGGTCCCTAGCCTGGATATTGTGAGATCCGTCAGGTGCTAGTCCTGTTTGTCTGGGCTCTTACACAAGTGGGAGGATTTATAGTATCTTCATCTTTTCTCTCTGTTTCTTAGGATGGCCTTGGCGCATACAATGTGGCTCTGAACATATCCAACATCCTCAACCGCTTTTCCAACTTCTTGGTTGGTGAGAGCTAGTGGTGCTCTATTGGTTCTTAAACTCCTGGACTGCATCCACCCTTGTTGGAACCCACCTCAAAGGGCCAGTAAAGGGTGATCTCTAATATATTATCTCTCTTTAAAAGTGTGGACCAACCTGGTGCCTCGTCTAAGGCCCATTGCCTGTAGACTGCAGTAGGGTCACGGTCTGAATGTGATCCACAGCTTAAATGACATCACACTCTCATCTCTGTAAAAACAAGCATGCCCATCCCCAAATTGACAGCAGGCCCAATCAACAGCCGCCAGCTACCTTCTCCCATCTCCATATCCCATTACCACCAATCTCCTCAAACAGCCTCAGATTATAGGCACCTAAGTATGATTATGTTTAAATGCATGTTATCATTTGGTCTGCATGGGCAGCAATAACACCTTTGGCTGAGTAAATAGACATAGAGAATGGCTGAGCCCCCTTCTGTAACTGATCTATAGGGGGACTTTAGCACGGTAGTGGGCTAGGATAGGCTTGTTTAGAGCCCTGGAGTAATGCAGAGGACCATGGATGTGGCAGACATGGGGGGAGGGCTCTATTGGGGGTAGACCATCATTGCTTAAGTAAGCAGTATTTGGTGGGGCAAGGGAGGGGGGTAGCTAGCTACTGTACCAGGAAGTTAGCTAGCTACTGTACCTGGAAGTTCCAAACCCATCTCCCCCTGTTTCTCTGTATCAATTCTAACAAAACTTGAGAGCGGACTGAACTTTTTAGAATTGACATTCAACTTCTGTCTTGGGTCATAGCTCCACGTCCAGAAAGACAGGTCAGAGGTTAGTCAGAAGATAGCTTTATGGGGCAATGGTGCAGCGAGGGAGGAGGGTGAGAGGAGGAATTAGGGGGGCTCTTGGGGACTCTGAATGTTTGGGCGAGGGTCTAACACCATGACAGGCGCTGGGGTTTTTATGTGCGTTTGGGGTTAAGACAAATGGTCAATGGTAAATATCCCTGAGTTATTTCACAGTGACCCAGCATTTCCCAGAAGACAGTCAGAGCAGCGACCTGGCAGTGCACTCCATCTCCCAGGACTGGAGTTTATGAAGAGGAACGGTACACACACACACACACACACACACACGTTATCTCTCCCTCTCTTGCTGTCGCTTTCTTTTTCTCTATCACTCTCTCTTGCCAAATTTTAACACGTATTGCTATTCATTCCTAATCTATTTATTTTACTTACATTTTTTTGCATGGCATGAGCTGTTCCTCTTCTACCAACACTCCACCCACCCACCTAAAACATCCTCCAACACCCTTCCCCCTTTATACACACATCCACACATGCACTTACAGACAGTCACACACAAACTCAGTTGCCACATGAAACCATGACGCTGCCCTAATAGATGGGCTGGGGTTTGGACTCTGACAGCTCCTATACATCACTATGGTTGAACCCAGTCTGCGTGGCTCTGGTTAGGCAGATGTAGCCTCTAGTTCAGTACTACATCTGTTGGGTTCTGCTCACCACCTGGTGTACTGCACTGCACAGGGGGTCCCATCAGAGAAGTGTGTGCGTGTGTGCGTGTGGTGGGGGATGGGGGGTGGTGGTATCTGAACTTTGTTATAGCATCTATGGTATCTGGTAGCGTTTAGCCAATGAGTTGTACACGCATTGATCAAACCGCAACCGCACCGATAAAACTAGCGCAAGCCATCCCTTCAAAGGAGCGTATCACCGGCATCGCTATCGTACAACAGCGGTACAGGGCTCTGAATCATGCTAGGGTTATTCTGGGGTAATTAGTTAAGGTCGTTTTGAGTGAGTAAGGATATGTCAGAGAATGACTGGAACACTGGTTAGCAGGCCAACATGTCTTCAGGACTCACTCCAATCCATGTAGACAAGACATTAGCCAAAGCATGCAGGACTCTGTCATCTTTGTAATGTGCATTTGATTGTCATTTGCTGTAGTTTCAGGAAATGACACCAATGGTGAGATTATAGAGAAATGTCTCTTGTTCAATCCAAACTTTAGCTTAAGCATATTACTCTGCAACGATTAATAACAGCATAATAGCACTAATATAGCATAAATCAATTCAGAAAAGTGAAAAATAAGACAGGAACTGATTTATAATGGCCTCAAAAGCTATGATGCACCAAAAAACTATTCCTAAATACATTTATGTTGTTATTTCAACACTTGATATGACTAGAGTGATGTGATGCCTGGGGAGTTGAGTGTTCCTCTGGTTCGACTCCACTTTCTCAGTCTCACAAAAGGGACCTGCTCTCCATTTTGGCTCGGAGAGAGCCAGGGACTGCAAGATAAAAGAGATGTGTGAGAAACGGTGCTTGTTAGGGTCTGCCAATGTGGCGGAAGCGGACGGCTCTGTTTTTTAAATTGAGGGATGAAGATCAATAACCTGCTGTGAAATTCTAGTAGAGTCTGAGAGGTGAAAGAGAGAGAGAGAGACAGACAGAGAGGGGAGGCTTCATTTCAATCATAACCTCAGGTTGTGTATAACAGCGCATTTCTTTTGGCTTATACTTTTTATACTGTCCTGTGGAAGTTTTTCACAACATTGCATCATGTTACAGCAAAAAAGGCCACTGAACTCTACTGTTAGAGTGTCCTACATGCTGTGGATCTGGCTGTCTTCAGTCAGTAAAGACTGTGCTAAGTCGCACCGTGTAGTGGTTGTGTGGCCAAGGTTAATGGTTGGAATTCATAGGGACTGGAGAGACCGTACGTTGCTGGCCCTCAATGGCCAGGTGAATGTGGCCTGCAAACACCAGAACAATCTGAGGGCCTGGGAAAGGGCTGGACCTTAGCATAGGCCTGTGCTAAGGTTCCACTGGGATGGTGGTTGACTTCAAACCACCTACAGTACATGTACATTATTACCTCAATTACCTCGACTAACCAGAGCCCCCGTACATTGACTATGTACCACTACCCTCTGTATATGGCCTCGCTACTGTTATTTTATTGTTGCTCTTTCATTTTTTTATTTATTCTTAACACTTATTTTTCTTAACTGCATTGTTGGTTAAGGGCTTGTAAGTAAACATTTCACTGTAAGGTCTACAAATGTTGTATTCGGCGCATGTGACAAATAAAGATTTGATTTGATTTGTTGTCGCGGAAGAAGTTGACTGTGTTTTGAAATCAGTGGAATGATAAGGAGATGAATAGAACCGTATTACATATTCAAACTAAGGGCAACCATGGCATCTGTGACAGAGGGAGAAAGATCTGATGATTCTTATGGCATTGCCTCTGGCGTGAACCAGAGTGACATGACACAACGGGCCAAGCAAGCTGTACAAACAAAACGGAAACGACACAGGACGTCTTATTTAATGAAAGAGTTTGCAGTCTGCCGTGAAGCGTTCGTCCATGTATACGGGTAAGAGTCTAGCTAGAGTTTCAGATAGTATACGTTTCTAATTTTGTCAAAGTTGTTTTCATTGCAAGTTAAAGCTTACTGTTAGCTAGCTAGCTGATGCTAGATGGCTAGCTCGCTAGCTTACATTACATGTATGATCTGTGTGTAGTAATGTTATCTCACAATACCATTTTGCATTGCTAGTTATAGCCTAATGTTAGCTAGCTAACATTGAACCTATTTAGTTAACTTTAGCTAGCTATGACAATCGGTTTGTATTGCTAATACTCTATGGATTGGGATTATGGTTCATTGTTTTGCTAGCTAGCGACATGTCTAAACGAAAGACCCCAAATTAAAGCTTACTGTTAGCTAGCTAGCTGACGTTAGATGGCTGGCTCGCTAGCTAACATTACGTGTATGATCTGTGTAGTAATGCGCATGCAAATGCCATTTGCATTGCTAGTTAAAACCTAATGAACCTATTTGGTTAACTTTAGCTCGCTATGACAATCGGTTTGTATTTCTAGTAATCTATGGATTAGGATTATGGTTCATTGCTTAGCTAGCATGTCTTAACAAAAGACTCCACTTCGTCAGATGATTACATGACCCATCAAGTTAGCCAGGTGTGTCTGACGGTGATTACGTTTATCTGTTGTATAATGATGCAAAATATTTGTATCTGGAATTTGTCTTTCAGCATCAGTAGAACACGCCTGACTCTCCTCCACTATTCATAAAAAGAGAATGGTCTAATTCTCCCCATCAAAAAGAGAGCTGGCCCAAGCAAGGCAGGTTACACCTGAAGCATGAGGACTTGCAGTGAGTTGTGAATTTCAACAACAACTACGCAGAGGATAATGCAATAGTATTACCAGGACGCCACCCAGGACACAAACACTTTGGTTGAAAGCTGCTGCCATCCCATGAGACGAAATCAGCGGTGTGGCATCTCTACAAGGAATCAATGACAACACTTCCTATGTAAAGCATAAACAACACGTTTTTATTATTTCATTTACCTCCAACATGATTGCCACTACTTTTATGGATCTCACATTATTTCTGTATTTTCCAGGTACGTGTAAACGGGCTGTCTTTCTTCAGGAATCTGTAGAGAAAGTTGCGGGCCCACATCTCAAGCACTAAGCCCAGGACAGACCTGGACACCTGACTCGTACTTCTTATCTAAACTTGGGAGGTGAATTGATTGTTATGAATGGTTATTTCCTGTTTTACAGCTTCAATGCTCTGGAGCCTGGTGTTGTTGTCGCCAAGGAGCGTTCGGACTCAGTCGGGACCAGGTTCCAGCTGCTGCGCAACGCTGACATCCTTCCTCCCATATATGGTCTGCCTGTACAAGCACCACCTGCACTGGACAAAGCTAGACAAACTATCTTTTTCAGATGATCAGGGAGTTTTGCGACGGAGAGGCTATGGACATCATATGCCTTACACCAAAGTCAAGGGCAGGACAGAAACAGGCTCTCCGAATATAGATTCACTTGTTCATGCGTGGTTCGGACGGACCAGTTCATCATTGGGGGCAAGTTCCCAGTCATCAGCACTATCTGCAGTGCCTCTATTCAAATTACTCTCTCCTAACACACACGCAATACGTTGCTGCTACTATTTAAAAAAATGTATCCTGCTTCCCAGCCACTTTATCCCCGATTGTATGCATATAACTACCTCATCTATCACTGTTATCGTTATTGATACTGTTCTTGTACATACTGTATATTATTTTCTTTATATTGACACTACTGTATCTATTTTTAGAGAGAGCAGAGACCCATCTGCTTAGCTGGATGTGGCTGGGGGTTATATCATTTCTTTCACATGACCCATCAATTTAGACAAGTGTGTCTGGGTAAGCGTCATCTAATATTAATAAAATATTTTTATCTAGACACTTTCTGTTTACCTGGAATTTTTCCTTGTTGTAGGCTACTACTTTTACCACTTTTAGCCTTAATCTTTACTACACTACTCACTGTTTAGCACATGACCTCACATTTGAATCCTTAAAGAGATGGATGGGGCTGGCTTAAGAGGGTGTGAACAATGCTGAATGGGTGTAGACAAAGGAGAGCTCTCCAGCAGGTGTACCAAAACATTCAAAGGTCATTTTCTCAAAAGTGGGTTTACAAGTTTATCAACTTTCAAAGCAGAATTACCTTTCCATTGTTTCTCAAATGCAGTATATGATATATCATTTTGTAGCTCTGTATCTCTGCTTTTATCCAATGTAAAAAAACACAATTTCAAATGTTACGTAAGACCGAATCCAGGTGGTCGGTCACAAATGTATCAAGCCCAACAAAAAATGTCTATTAATTATAATCCACATAATAATTCACATTTCCTATTGCTACAGGATAATTTTTCTGCTGTAGCAAATTGCCCCATATTAAGATCCTACATCTGTATGGTGCAAAATAATGTCTGTCTGCTTACTCTCATTCTTCCCCTCCTTGCCCCTCTGTCCACTCTATTCTCTCTGCTATCCCCATGCATCAATCCTATCCCCCTCATCTTCCCACTCTGTCTATTCACTCTCCCTCTCTCTCCCTTTCTCAATATTTCTCTATCCTTATCCTCTCTTCCACTCCTCTACCCTTTCTCATTCTCCTCTACCTCTCTCCCTCTTCTTCTCCTCGAACCTCTTCCTCTACCCCTGTAGGCTCATATTACTGACCTCAGCCCTCCTGGTACTGTTTGTAATTTTACCTTAACGATTGCGGCACCGGCAGGCAGGCAGGCACCGCAGCAGTAACATTTGGTCACCAGGTTTCCCTCTTCCTTCTCCTCTCGGCCTTTCTCTCCTCTCATAGAGTTCACTCGGCACAGAGAGAAATGGATGATGGTGATGGCAGAGAGAAGAGTTTGAGGACATGATCAGAGGGTCACAATCACACAGTTGCTTTATCAGACCGCGTCCAGATGGAAAGATGGTCAGGCAGACAGATAAGTAGAGCAACCTTTAGGAACAGAAAGAGAAACACGGAGAGTGAGTGTGAGAAGGACAGTTTGAGAGGGAGGAGGAACTGAGAGATAGAATGGAAGAGGCGAGATCCCCCACAGGAATAATATCTACCATCCCTGCTTGGGGTGGAAGGAGGGGCTGCCGGGAGGAAAAAAGACAAGTCAGACTGTTGCAATCTTATCTCGATGTCATTAACTGTATCCTGCTGTTCCTTCCTCCTCCTCCTGCTTCGTGTGAGGAACACTTCCCTCACTACGTAGCATTCTACACACCAAGGAGCTCTTTATAATCTACAGGAAGGACTGTTTTACTGTAGGTCTCAGAACAACTCCGATATAGAATCCAAATACAGACAATTCGTCAATTAATTTATTAACTCATTAAACGCCTCTCGCACATAGGTAGCAACAGGTCAGCTGACAAAACACAGAGTAGAGTGTTAAGGACATGGGGAATGGGGGGTAGGATGAGGGGGTAGAGGAATTCAGGGGCGAAGTGACCTCAACTCCCCCTGTCAGGAAACCCCTGGTGCCCTTGAGTGGAAATCAAAGCTCTCATCCCCCTCCGCTGCATGTTGGGGTGGGATCCCCCTGTCTCCCCCCTCCTCCCACCAACGCCCCTCCACAGCCCCTCAGAGTACCTAACTCCCCCCAATCACCCCCCATGCTCCCATATCTACCATTAAAGGGGCCAATGATGTAATCAAGTGCTCATTTGTCATTGTGAGTGACAGGTGCCAGTGCACAGGGTGGCCAGTAGCTGTAGGCCTGACGTCTTGATTCAATTTCACGAGTCTAAGGGGCTCCCTTATAATCGGCAGATACAGACATACAGTAACAGACACCGAAACACACACACAGGAAAGCACACACAGAGGAACACACACACCATCCCAACATGATATCATAGGAAAACGTAATTCTGTCACATTTTTTCAAAAAGTTAGGCATCAACCAATTGAAGCTTCTGTCAATTAGCCATGTTCCCAGCAGGCTTTGCGGTTCCAATGGGAAAAGATGAGCGTCAGCTACTTAAAGCTTATGTAAATACATTGCAGTCAAGGAGAAAAGATGAGCATCAACCAATTTACACTTCTGTTAATACATTGCATTCAATGGTGAAAGAAGAGTGTCACTAGATTGACGTTTATGTCAATACATTGCGTTCAATGGTAAAAGAAGAGTGTCACTAGATTGATGTTTATGTCAATGCATTGCATTCAATGGGAAAAGATGTGTCACTAGATTGACGTTTATGTCAATACATAGCATTCAATGGTAAAAGAAGTGTGTCACTAGATTGATGTTTATGTCAATACATTGCATTCAATGGGAAAAGATGAGTGCCAGACATACTGTATTAGTGTGACAGGGAGAAGGTTGTAGCCGCTAAGCCATCTTGTTTTAACAACACATACAGTGGGGAGAACAAGTATTTGATACACTACCGATTTTGCAGGTTTTCCTACTTACAAAGCATGTAGAGGTCTGTCATTTTTATCATAGGTACACTTCAACTGTGAGAGACGGAATCTAAAACAAAAATCCAGAAAATCACATTGTATGATTTTTAAGTAATTCATTTGCATTTTATTGCATGACATAAGTATTTGATCACCTACCAACCAGTAAGAATTCCGGCTCTCACAGACCTGTTAGTTTTTCTTTAAGAAGCCCTCCTGTTCTCCACTCATTACCTGTCTTAACTGCACCTGTTTGAACTCGTTACCTGTATAAAAGACACCTGTCCACACACTCAATAGAACCTGTCTCTTATACACATCTAGATGTGTATAAGAGACAGGTGGAAGGACATCAGGGATAAATTGTAGACCTGTAGAAGGCTGGGATGGGCTACAGGACAATAGCCAAGCAGCTTGGTGAGAAGGCAACAACTGTTGGCACAATTATTAGAAAATGGAAGAAGTTCAAGATGACGGTCAATCACCCTCGGTCTGGGGCTCCATGCAAGATCTCACCTCGTGGGGCATCAATGATCATGAGGAATGTGAGGGATCAGCCCAGAACTACACGGCAGGACCTGGTCAATGACCTGAAGAGAGCTGGGACCACAGTCTCAAAGAAAACCATTAGTAACACACTACGCCGTCATGGATTAAAATCCTGCAGCGCACGCAAGGTCCCCCTGCTCAAGCCAGCGCATGTCCAGGCCCGTCTGAAGTTTGCCAATGACCATCTGGATGATCCAGAGGAGGAATGGGAGAAGGTCATGTGGTCTGATGAGACAAAAATAGAGCTTTTTGCTCTAAACTCCACTCGCTGTGTTTGGAGGAATAGAAGGATGAGTACAACCCCAAGAACACCATCCCAACCGTGAAGCATGGAGGTGGAAACATCATTCTTTGGGGATGCTTTTCTGCAAAGGGGACAGGACGACTGCACCGTATTGAGGGGAGGATGGATGGGGCCATGTATCGCGAGATCTTGACCAACAACCTCCTTCCCTCAGTAAGAGCATTGAAGATGGGTCGTGGCTGGGTCTTCCAGCATGACAACGACCCGAAACACACAGCCAGGGCAACTAAGGAGTGGCTCCGTAAGAAGCATCTCAAGGTCCTGGAGTGGCCTAGCCAGTCTCCAGACCTGAACCCAATAGAAAATCTTTGGAGGGAGCCGAAAGTCCGTATTGCCCAGCGACAGCCCCGAAACCTGAAGGATCTGGAGAAGGTCTGTATGGAGGAGTGGGCCAAAATCCCTGCTGCAGTGTGTGCAAACCTGGTCAAGAACTACAGGAAACATATGATCTCTGTAATTGCAAACTAAGGTTTCTGTACCAAATATTCAGTTCTGCTTTTCTGATGTATCAAATACTTATGTCATGCAATAAAATGCAAATTAATTACTTAAAAATCATACAATGTGATTTTCTGGATTTTTGTTTTAGATTCCTTCTCTCACAGTTGAAGTGTACCTATGATAAAAATTACAGACCTCTACATGCTTTGTAAGTAGGAAAACCTGCAAAACTGTCAGTGTATCAAATACTTGTTCTCCCCACTGTACATATCAATACAACTAAAAACAACAAAATACAAGTTCTAAACAGCTGTGGAGCATAATGCTTAATTTGATTCTCTGTAGCAAGGCAAGCAGCAGCCCTGATCGTGAGATCACCATAAACATTCTACAACATTAAATCATCTGAGCGCTCCGCACATATTAACCGTTATCTTCAGCGCTGTCACTCAAACAACAAGCTATCCAATCAGATTCAATATCAGCTTTCAGATAACAATTTACGAAGTGCGTACAGCTGAGCAAGGCATGCTGCTGGGAGAAGGAGAGCGGATCTGGAACCGAGATGGGCACTCACGCGTCCAGCACACTTACAAACTTGTTCATGGAATTTGGATTAGGCCACACCTAGTGGTGTACAGTACTTAAGTAAAAATACTTTAAAGTACTACTTAAGTCGTTTTTGGAGTTATCTGTACTCTACTATTTATATTTTTGACAACTTTTACTGTTACACCACTACATTACTGAAGAAAATAATTTACTTTTTACTCCTTACATTTTCCCTGACACCCAAAAGTACTCGTTACAATTTTGAATGCTTAGCAGATGCAAGACAGGAAAACGGTCCAATTTACACATCAAGATAATATCCCTGGTCATCCCTACTGCCTCTGATCTGGCGGACTCACTAAACACAAATGCTTTGTTTGTCAATTATGTCTGTGTGTTGGAGTGTGCCCCTGGCTATCAGTAAATAAAATAAAATAATTGTGCCATTTCGAGGCTTAATATAAGGATTGTGAAATGACTTATACTTTTGATATTTACGTATATTTTAGCAATTACATTTACTTTTGATACTTAGGTATATTTAAAACCAAAGACTTTTAGACTTTTACTCAAGTAGTATTTTACTGGGAGACATTCACTTTAACTTGAGTCATTTTCTATTAAGGTATCTTTACTTTTACTCAAGTATGACAATTGGGTACTTTTTCCACATCATCCCCACTCTCGTCCTCCTAGAGCACACCGACCTGTACATGAATAAAAATAATCTGCTGAACACGGAATTTATACACCAAACCCCATCCCACACTCACAGGCAGCAGCTGGAACTAATCGCAATGAAGTGAATCATATCACATTAGCTACATACCACTGACTGATCGAGCCTTCAGTCATACGTGAATTGTGAACCTGATAAACCTCGTACAGGTTTTGTCGAGAACCAGAGCACGCACTTACACGAAGACACCAAAGAGTCGAAGAAGTAGAAACATTTCCATGTCAGGTCCGCACTGTTAAGGAATTCAATTTGGAGTGAGTGTAGGTTAACCAGGCTATAGGCAGAGATGGCTTCCTGGCTGTAGTTTGATTGGCAGGTGGAAGGCCCAAGTCTGCAGTCTTGTCTGATGCTGTGCTGGGAGACAGTAGCACGCTGAGACACATCTGTCTCTGTCACACACAGACAGACAGCACACTGCATCTGGTCTGTGAGATGGTCTTTTTTTGGAGAGATATAGTTTTACTTGAAAGTAACATTTTAGTTTTTGTACCGGTAGCACGCAACACTTACACAAATACACAGGCATACGCACACCTACAAAATACACGTGACAGTTTCTATAACTGAATCAGTGTCAGGAAACATGAGCCGAAATAGCGATACGTCACGCAATCACACAGACAATCAATCAAACTTCAAGCAATCAAAGCTGTCAAGTTCAACATGAGTCATTAATTATACATGTCAAATAAAATAAAATAAAATACAATTTTATTGGTCCCATACACATATTTAGCAGATGTTATTGCAGGTGTAGTGAAATGCTTGTGTTCCTAGCTCCAACAGTGCAGTAATATCTAACAGTGCAGAAGTATCTAAAAACGATTCACAACAATACACACCAATCTAAAAGTAAAATAATGGAATTAAGAAATATAGAAATATTAGATTGAGCAATGTCGGAGTGGCATTGACTAAAATAGAGTACAATAGAATAGAATATACTGTATGGATGTGTTGGGTGGTGGGTGGCCCCAGATGGTGGCCCCACCACTGAGCCCTGGGAGCTTGTCATAGGTTGAACACTGGGGGTCACGGAGTAGGCAGAGCCTTCAGTCGCATGTCCGCACGCTACGGCATTTTGAGAGGGCCATTTATCAACGTCAGACCGCCCTCCTCTCCTCCGTTCATCCTCTCCATCCTTCATTGTCTCTCTGTCTCTATCCAGCTTTCCCAGCCACTCATCTGTCCATTAAACTCTCCACCGCTCCTTCAATCACTTGTAATCTTTGTTCATGTACAATGTGGGACTATTCAAACATATAAAGTAGCCTCCTTTACAATCAAGAAATAACCCAAAAAGACATTCTCTTAGACTCAAAGAACTGCACACAAAACACAATAGCTTGCAAGCTCATACCATGTCAAGAGATGTGGTTTCTAAGGTCCCACAGTTGACCTTCATTCAGTCTCCATCAGAGAAGAGACCACTGGCACAGGCCACTACGGTTACCTAAAACAACAACAACACAGACATACGGTTTAAACTTGTACATGACCTGTACACCTTTGTTTGTGTTTTCACCAAACACATGTTAAATCCTGAGGGTCAAGATCTCTGACCTACGCCCCAAGGTCATTGTGATTACATCATTACAAACATCCTGTCATTTACCATACACCATGATAACATCCTGATGGCATCACCAACCAAACCATCCATCTATCCATCAGATGATTGTTCCAGCGTTATTGTGGTGATGGTGATTGCGCAGTGCTGTGGACTGGGGATGTTGTCTTGATCGTGATGAGAACTTGATTATAGTGAGTGGTGCTGGCTGTAATTGTGCAGTCCACCGACCCTCAGGACGGTGAATTAAAGTGTACTCAGTCAGCCGTGATGATGAGGGTTCACATCCAGCCCCAGAACCTGATTACCGGTCAACCTGCTGACCCCCGATCACAAACCGTGGCGAACCGTGGCGAGGTAGAGCAGTTTCCTCTTCCTCATCTTTCCTCCCTCTCTTTCCTTTCTCTGGTCTTCTTTCTCCCCCTCATCATTCTCTTCACCTTCCCCTTTCTCCTTTATCTTCCTCTTTGCCCTTGCTAGCCAATACCCTGGGCCTATACTGCACACAATCCCTCCCTCCTGCCATCTCCACTTCCTCCCCTTTCCCACTCCCAAATCTCCTTGGTCCCCCTTTCCCCTCTCCCTTTGTGCAAGCGCCTCTCTACACAATCCCCAAACCCTCTCCACTGACTACCCCACTCCCTTCTCCCCTCTCCCCCAACTCCCTCTCTCCCTCTCCCCCGGCCTTGGCTCCCTTTCCATCTACTTGCGTCTGCATCACTGACTTTCAGAGGACATGCTGACAGTTGTAGATGTAATATTTGGGGAGGGGGTGATGGTGGCCCCCTACCCCCTCCCGCCAGCTCAGTGTGCCCCCTGCCAGAGCCAGCGTCTGACTGATCACTTCCATATGGGCCCTGGTCACCGCTCCAGACATGTTAACCTTAGATACACGCACACATACACGCACGCACGCACGCACGCACGCACGCACGCACGCACGCAGGCACACACACACACACACACACACACACACACACACACACACACACACACACACACACACACACACACACACACACACACACACACACACACACACACACACACACACACACACACACACACACACACACACACACACACACACACACACACACTGGGTCTTGACTGTCTGGTCATAACTCAGCTGTTAACTTGGCTAATGGCACTGCCCTCCTCTGATGGGAGGGAACCGACCTGGGAGATTAAACGGAGACGTGACTGCAAGCCACACTGCTCTAAAGGGTGTATGGTTTGTATCACTTGGATTATAAGGCTCATACAGTGGATATTAACAAAATACATCCTATACACCACCTCTGCCTCAAACCTTACATCCCCAACCCCCACCCCATATAACATTACAGACACCCATGGGCTGCCCTCTTTATGACAAACAAGAATACTCCCAAAGCAAATAAAATATCAGCTTCATCCCCTCCCAACTCACTGCTTAGAACAAATACTTCCGCCCCAAAGCCCCTTGACCAATAAAAACAAAGATTCTGGACAGTGGTGGAGTCTTTGATAACTGGATACACCATCCGGCCTTGTTCCCAGCTCCCCCCATCGGCAAGTTGGAGGGGAGGAGGAGTGATGCTGAGATGAACAGAATTCCATAGGTGGTGTTGGTTTTTGTGGAAGTGTAAACTGAATCCCTCTGGGCTGTCCTTAAGAGGAACAGGACTACACCCCGCCAACGGACGTTTCCAAGTTTTCCCCGAAAATCTCTATGAAGTGAAAGCGCGTGGAAATAAATACAAATCCCCCATGATCCTCGGTGCCATACACCTCTCTAATTACAGTGTTTTGCGCAATAAACTCCTCCTCTCCTCTGACTCTGTCTTTCCCCCTAGCCCGGCGCCCATCTACCCCACCCTGACTCTCCTGTGCCTCGTTTCACCAACTGTAGGTGTAAGTGAGACCTTGCTGTGGGCCAA
Organism: Salvelinus sp. IW2-2015; assembly: GCF_002910315.2. Taxonomy (NCBI): domain Eukaryota; kingdom Metazoa; phylum Chordata; class Actinopteri; order Salmoniformes; family Salmonidae; genus Salvelinus; species Salvelinus sp. IW2-2015. The sequence goes on along the minus strand of NC_036848.1, from coordinate 30,565,988 downwards.
ATGGCCTATTTGCCTTTAGTAGGTTACAGTAATTGTGTTGGGTGAATTGCTCTGCGATACTATACACCGAGGGTTTTTAAAGCAGGGAAGGAATAAAAAATTTCCTGTCCCCAGGGCCTCTTGCGTAAGGCATCCATTCATGAAGTGTCTTGGCCGGGGCCGGTCAGCTAGGCTGGGGTTGCCTGGCCTGGGAAGGACTAGGTGGGGACTGGGGGTCCTCACATGGATGAACTACTCTGTCCAGAACAGAACGGAACATAACAGAACAGAACAGTGGAAAGCAATTTTTTTTACCACAGACCTGTGCGTAATAATCTAGTGGCATGCACTGCAGGTCAACTCCATAAAAAAAAAAGATCCCAGAGCCTAGAGGAGGGGAATTTCCAGTTAGCCACTTAGCCCTATAAAGAGGTAATATGTCAAGTAAGAGAAATCAAGTAAGAGAAATCACTCCAAAGTAAGCTAAAGGTTGAAAGTTTCACTTAGGCACAGAAATGAGTAGAGCAGAATAAGCTTATACTCCCCAACCTATAGGCTTACATTAGCCATGGCACAGGTATGGCCCACTTCCTTTGCCCTGAAAGCCTTTAACTCTTTGCTCCAGCTGACCAGCTGACCAGTCTCAGCCGGATAGATCGGTATCTGGACCAGCCAACAGGATGTTAATACGCGGATTCACGCTCCAACGGACGATAAAGGTTTCAGAGAAGCAATTTGCCAACACACAGTTTAGTTGGAGCTTTAATACTGCCAAGGAGTAATTTTAATAATGGGAAATCTCGGTATTTGCCAACAGATGTATCAATCCTAATTGCACTGTTTAGAAACCATTGTCTGGTCTTGTGGTCACTGTGTTTTTGAAAGGTATAAAGAAAGAGGCTGAACTTTCGCATGCATCCTTGTGTCGTTATGCAAATACGCTGAATACGGCATTGTCGTTTTGAAAACGGCCTGTGTGGCATCGATAGGAGGCCGATTTTTTTCCTCTAGTGTCATAATTGACCACAAAGTATAAATAGGATCATTTTGGTCATAAAGTCAGTCTCGTCCAAAATTTGCAAGATTATTGTATGTCACGGAATTAACTGTACCGTGACAGTTTTTCTTGGGTTGGGAATATTTCAATCCTACCCTCACCCCCACAGCTGGCAGTATCCAAGTAATCATCATTTTGGAGTGCAGCTGCACTGCGACCCAATGCACATGGGACAATATAAAAAAATTCAATAGCTCCAAATTTCAATCACTTATTGAGCGGTTCTGAAACAGTTCCCGACCAAACATTTTGTGTACAGAGCGCTCTGTGAACAGTGCAACATCAATTGCTGTGCACTTCGTGGCAACTCTGGTTGTCCCGTTTCGCATTCCGTTCTCCGTTCTCATCTGACAATGCAGTATGTGAAATCTGACACCTCATTTGCATACGGAGCGACACATCACATTTTCTGGCCTATCCAGACAAAGAATTGAACTTCCTTGGCTGTGATCCTCGCAGCGCCGCTTGCAATACGACATATAAAACGGGAGTCTCATCTCACTGTGCTTTTGTTAGATGGATTTAGAGCTCGCAACCTGAACAAATACAACAACAACAACAAAAATCTTAGAATTGAAACAAGATCACTTTCTCTTGGTCACAGGCGGACGGAATCACCTTGTGATTAGAGCTGAAGTTGCAGTGTGACAGCAGGCACTTGACTGGCGTCTGTGTGTAGCGAGGAGGACATTTGGCAGAAAATCCTCTGTCATCAGTTGTATAAACTGGTGTCAATTTTATACTGTCACTAAAGTATTTGATAGTTATAAGAAAGGTGATAAGTCATTTATCATTTGATTGTTACTATATTTAGAAAGCATTTCAATAATTTCGAGCCCTATTCCCCCACTTTTGTTGAATACGAAAAAAATTATATATGATTGTTCATATTTTCATATTTTTAAAAATATTTGTACTGTGTACTTGAGCTTGTGTCCTCAAAGGACAGTAATTTGTTTTAAAAATTACCAGAAAGGCTACATTTGAATCGTTCTGGCAGCATTACTACAGTATAAGCATTACTAGGTATTGTTTATGGCCCTCTCATGACAAATAATTACTTTTGGGTGTGTCTTTTTATGCGGAAATCTACATTGTTTGTTTTATCTTTACCAGATCTAAAGTATTATATTCTCCTACATTAGTTTCACATCTCCACAAACTTCAAAGTGTTTCCTTTCAAATAGTATCAATAATATGCATATCCTTGATATGCTTCAGGGCCTGAGCTACAGGCAGTTAGATTTGGTATGTCATTTTAGGCAGAAATTGAGATGAAGGGTTCGGTCTTTTTAAGGAGAGTTTATGGCTCAATTCAGTAAGTTACTATAACAAACTCTACTGCTCTGATGAAGTGACTATGAGGTAGAGAAAGGAAGGTCAGGATTATGAGGTAGGATCAAAGTACCATCCAGTCCGGATAGCTCCCCGAACCCCACATCAAATTATGTCACTCTATGAGTTTTGTCACCTTGTGAATTCTCATGGACCGTTTTATGGGGCTGTCCACCACACACCCGCCAAACCCACACTCACATTCCTCTGACCACGATTTCAAATGAAACCCTTCCAAAGAAACCGCTACACCTTTCCCTCAGGTGTGTGGTAGTAATGTGAGTCCGGTGCTGTGCAGCACTGTACGTATTATGATTAGATACTGATCCTGCTGTTAGACGGGAGGACAGGGCCTACCTCCAGCACTAAGCTAGCTCCTGGGAAGTCCCTTTATGGAAACACCTCAACTTTATAACATAAGCAGGCCAGGATCTGCCATCCCACATGTTATGAAGAGTTCCTCTCACTGCCTGCTACGAATTAATAAGATGACTGTAGACTCTGTGTGACTGTGTCGATGTGCAAAATGTCCGTGCGTGTGGTACATAGTGTGTGTGCGTACGTATCTTGGGGTGTAAGCGTGTGCATGTACTGTATGTGTGTGAGCATGGGTGTGTGTGAGCTCACATGTCTGTCCACTGGACTGTTCTCCGCTCGACAACTCAACGCACTGTTAGAACGTAGCAATGGTCTCCCAGAGACAGGGACAGGAGAGATGAGTCTGTAAGCCATGTACTTTCAGCTGTTCCCTCTGGGACAATTGGATAAAGTCATCTGACAGCCATTTGGACCCAGAAACAGGACATCTGTTGCACATTTCTCCCTTGTCCGGATTCATGGTAGTTTAACTTTATTTGTTTGTTTCTCCTTGCTGCTCCTATCTTCTCAGTCCTTTTTTATTGTCTGCCAGCCTTACTACTGCTGCATTTCTGTCTTATGTGTGCATGTCCAAATTTACGGGTCTTGCGTAAGCCATTTAGGAAGAGTAGGGGTTGAATTTCTTTTTACACGCCTGTGTGTGCACGTGTGTTTACACAACTTTATGAGTGTTGTCACACATACAGTTTGTACAGTATGTGGGATCATGTCCCACTAATAGCTAAAAGAGTATGGAGTGATCCTTGCTCTTGTTGTGCGTCAGCTTCCTTCCATGACCTCAATGGTTTTGGATGCTGCCGCCCTGGTTTTGCATGGATCCGCTTTACAGAGGGGGTTAACCTAAGCCGGATCTAACCACGGAAAATAATTGGGTTGATTTCTATGTAATGGTCTGTTGGTCCCCACCACAATGTTGCCAAGCACTAGCTGTAAACTACAGCTTTCTCACATGGACTAGGCCCCCGGCCAGGCCTCAGACTGGAGTTAGAACATATAGGGGAAGGGTGGGGTGGGATGGGATGGGATGGGGGATTAAGATAGGACAGGGTGTGGGTGTTAGCTATTGGATGTCTTCGACCACCCAGACCTCTTCTTTCCCAGGCTAGTCCAATTAGACACCTGCACAGACACACAGGCGACCAGACGCACACACACACACCTTGCTACCATTGTTTACCCTGCGTCCTTCTCCCCACTCTGGGGGCTCTTGGCAGCAGCTTCTCTCTGACTGGGACCTGGCCTGAGGTTCTGCAGCATGCTCACTTTTTACTGCTGGATTAAGTCATGCTTTTGTGTCCAAGGGACACCGTGAGACTTCCCATAATCCCCGCTTGCCACTGAGCTAACGAGGTAACGATGGAAACACTCTGACGCGCACTCCCTCCGTCGCACGCTCTCCAGATCTAGCAAAGGTCCGAAAAGGATTTGAAAATAGGAAAATCCTCTCTCAATGGGTGCTCTCACTTCAAGCCCGTCCCCTTTTCTCGCTCTCGCTCTCTCTCTCACTCTTTTTCTGACTCGCTATGCCTCCAAAGAGCACTACAAGGTTATTATAGTTTAGTCTTTATATTAGTTTCTATTTCTATTAGTTCTAAGATTTTATTAGAAATTTAGTTAAGTTTTAGTTAGTTTTCAGATCCAATTTACTAGTTTTTATGTAGTTTAAGTTGTATGAAAACAGAAAGACTCAGGGGTTCCCAAACTCATCCTGGGGCCCCCCCTGGGAGCACATTTTGTTTTTTTGCCCCAGCACTACACAGCTGATTCAAATAACCAACTCATCATCAAGCTTTGATTATTGAATCAGCTGTGTAGTGCTGGGGCAAAAATCTAAACGCGCACCTGAGAGGGGGGGGGGGGGGCAGCGAGATGACGTAGATGCACAACATAAACAGTAGTAGTGGGTCAATTTCCACAACACGAGCGTTGAAGAGCAAGGATAAACTTCTCTGCTTTTTGGTAACAAAGCAAACACGTTGTAGCTGCGTGAAGCGCACCCGTGGACCTGTGCAGATACTGTGTGAGGAAAAAGTCTTGCATCTGCTCATCTCGATGGGCGCGTTCGAGCAGATCACTTTTGCCAAGTCGGTAACCATCGTTGCTCGCCACCTTTCAAAATGTGTTGCATTATGGGGATAAAAATTGTCCGACTTGCACATACATGTCGACTGCATGAACTTTAGAAAAACACTAGATTCTGCAGTTGCTCTTCACCATCTTCATCCTGCTGCCATCGCCTGCATTGTGGGAGGCTCTATGTGTGTTTGGTCTGAGAGTCCTTTAGATGCCTTTAGGCAAACTCCAAGTGGGCTGTCATGTGCTTTTTACTGAGGAGTAGCTTCCATCTGGCCAGTCTAAAGGCCTGATTGGTGGAGTGCTGCAGAGATGGTTGTCCTTCTGGAAGGTTCTCCCATCTCCACAGAGGAACTCTGGAGTTCTGTCAGAGTGACCATCAGGTTCTTGGTCACCTCCCTGACCAAAGCCCTTCTCCCCCTATTGCTCAGTTTGGCCGTGCGGCCAGCTCTATGAAGAGTCTTGGTGGTTCCAAACTTCTTCCATTTAAAAATGATGGAGGCCACTGTGCTCTTGGGGACCTGTTTTCGTACCCTTCCCCAGATCTGTGCCCTCGAACACAATCCTGTCTCGGAGCTCTACGGACAATTCCATCGACCTCATGGCATAGATTTTTGCTCTGACATGCACTGTCAACTGTGGGACCTTATATAGACAGGTCTGTGCCTTTCCAAATCATGTCCAATCAATTGAATTTACCACAGGTGGACTCCAATCAAGTTGTAGAAACATCTCAAGGATGATCAATGGAAACAGGATGCACCTGAGCTCAATTTCGAATCTCATAGCAAAGGGTCTGAATACTTATGTAAATAAGGTATTTGTTTTTCATTTTGTATAAATTAGCATACATATCTAAAAACCTGTTTTCACTTTGTCACTGTGGGGTATTGTGTGTAGATTGATGAGGATTTTATTTTTAATCCATTTTAGGATAAGGCTGTAACGTAACAAAATGTGGCAAAAGTCAAGGGGTCTGTCACGCCCTGACCGTAGATCGCATTGTATGTTTCTATTTTTTGTTTGGTCAGGGTGTGATGTGGGTGGGCATTCTATGTTTTGTTCTATGATTTTGTATTTCTATTTCATTTGGCCTGGTATGGTTCCCAATCAGAGGCAGCTGTCAATTGTTGTCTCTGATTGAGAACCATACTTAGGTAGCCTGTTTTCCCACTTTTAGTCTTGGGTGGTTATTTTCTGTTTAGTGTTTGTTGCACCTTGCAGAACTGTTCGTTTGTCGTTTTGTTGTTTTTGTTCGAGTGTTCATATTTATTAAAAGTATTATGAATACTTTCCACGCTGCTCTTTGGTCCTCTTCTCCTTTCCCCGACGCCGTTCGTTACAGGGTCTGAATTCTTTCCAAATGCATTGTATACATGTATGTGATATTTGAGGTTCTCTCACTAATTGATTGTACAATGTGTACACACATAACATTATAGTATGATTTCAGTTTGTGACCGTGTGATATAGGGGTTAGTTACATGTTTATTTTGACATTATACAAAAATAACACTTTTGTTAACAATGGCAACACTGCCATGTTGATCTGAGATGCACCGTCTACAGTCGGTTGCTTTAGCTCTACCACTCAAATGCACCCCAAATTTGCTCATGGCAAAGTTACCTTGCTGAGTCTACCTTTTAAATGATAAAGTCAATCTTAATGTGACCCTTTTGATTCAGAAGCTTGAAAACACCATTGCGAAAAAAAAATACTTGAAAACCCCATTACTAAAAAAAGCTTGACATTTTCGCACCCCCACAAATATTAAAACTGAACCTAATTCATGATGTTTTAGTTTTTTTTGCTTTTTGGAGTGAAAGATAATAGTTTAAGTATAGTTTTAGTTTTTCAAACGGGTTGGTTCATTATTTTATTTTACTGTACTGCTTTTTCATGGATAGTAAAAAAAAAAAAATCTGTTTTAGTTCACTATAATAACCTTGGAGCACCCACATTGATGTGGGTGAATAATCTGTGACCAACAACGCCATAAAAAGCATCTGAACGTGAGAGTGTTGGTGGAAACTACTGGTGTCTGTTCTAGTGAGTTCTGGAACAGGGAGGCACTGCTCGTTCTGCCCCACCCCTAAAAATGGGTTCCTTATTCCAGCATAACATCTAATTTCATGGGTGGGTGGGTGTGGAGCTGTGTGTTGGGGGGTGGGAGTGTGGTGTTCATTCGGCTGGATGTCATACTTTCCTTTTTGGAGAAAAAAAAAGTATTTTTGAGAAGCGGCACCGGGACTGAACGGGAGCAGAGTGTACCTTTTCTCCAGGATCCTATTTGGTGTGGCTTCTTTTCCCCAGGCAGCCTGCCTGAGTKCTGAGCCCTGAGTCCTTGTCTGGCCGGTGACCCAAATGAGCCTGGCTGGCAGACATGCTCTCACTCTTTCTTTCTCTATCTCTCTGATGCCTTCCGCAACTGTTGATTAGACCCAAACTCATGATGATAGTGTGAGTGGAGAGTGGGAGAGAGGAAAACAGAGGGAGAAAGACAGAGAAAGAGGGAGGGAATTAGAGAACGATAGAGAGGGAAGAGAGTGGGAGCGATGGAGAAATAGTGTGAGGAAGGTAGAGAGAGAAAGAAAGAGAGGGAGAGAGAGAGGGAACATGGGATTGCAAGGGCTTGGGAATATGGCAAATCGAATCACGCCCCTGGCCACCCTCTGTGCCACTTTTCCATTGGGTTTTGTCGTGGGTGTATACTACAGTATACCTACATCTCTACAGACATGGAGTCCACAGTCATAACACTGAGGTCAGCCGTTGGCACTCGGTACCCACTCATAGCTGTCAGTCTGGCCCACTGGACCCAGGCACCAGAACTGAAAACCAGAGGTAGGCCAAGGCTGGGCCCGGTCTTTCCACTGCTCCTGGTCAACTAGACTCATGTAAGAAACTAGCTAATCAGTTCAGAAAACAAACTCCACACTGGTGCATTGTGTGGCCCCTGATGCCAACAAAGTCTGTATTCCATCATCTTCATAGTAGCAATTAATGCAATTCTCACCTTTCCCTCCACTCAAAAGTCTCCGCTCACAATCTGCTCACAAGCCTCCGCTCACAATCCGCTCACAGTTCACTCATAAGCCTCCGCTCACAATCCGCTCACAATCCTCCGCTCACAAGCCTCTGCTCACAATCCGCTCACAATCCTCCGCTCATAATCTGCTCACAATCCTCTGCTCACAATCCTCCACTCACAAGCCTCCACTCACAATCCTCCACTCACAATCGACCGCTCACAATCCTCCGCTCACAATCCTCCACTCACAATCCGCTCACAAGCCTCCCCTCTCAATCATCCACTCACAATCGGCTCACAATCCTCCGCTAGCAATCCTCCACTCACAAGCCTCCGCTCACAATCCTCCGCTCACAATCCTCCGCTCACAATCCGCTCGCAATCCTCCGCTCAATCCTAGAAGTCCGACCACACACTAGTGCACCTACATATGATTTCAGACAGGACCATCTTCAGGTTAGCATGGATCTTCCCCATCAAAGTGACAGAAAGTCCATATGAAACTTTGTAAAGTAGACATTACTCATCATCCTCCACTTCCTCTCTTCTTGTTTCCAACCCTGACCTTTAAGCCAAATGCATCTTTGTTTGATGATAGACATTTTAGGGAACTGTCTCTGAGTTTTCCACCGTCTCGTCCATAATACTGTCGCAATCCACCGATTCATCTCTAATATTGTGATGATCAGGCAGGTGGACAGTCTTAGGGAAACTCTCCTCCATGCATGACAATGTCTAGGCTATAGCTATGGCCAGCAGAGACCTGGTGACACCAATAAGTGATGGTGACTGAGAATAGACGAGAGCATCACCTCAGGGACAAACTGGGGTTGGGGAAGTGAGTGGCGAGAAAGAGTGCTTGTAGACAAAGATGAGAGCTAATTTCATGGAAGACGAATCACCATCATCATCATCACAGGTCTAGAAAGGGAAAAGTCTTATAAGTACTTATGTTTTAAAATTATACAGTTCTATACTGAAGTGGACAAATGCCCAGACTGACCCAGCCAGCCAGACATACAGACACTGCCCACCAGCCTTTCACCTGGTCCTCTGAGAGGTTTAGTTTCCAGGGAAACTCCCTCGTCCTTCTATTCTCAAGCCTGGCAGTGTGGGACCATGAGCAGAACGAGACAGCGAGACGGGGGATGCCACTTTAGATTTTAGACGTCACTCCCCCCTAACCCCCTTAAGGTTTGAAGGGTAAAAGCAACATGCTGCAAGCTCCAAACACCACGGACACAATCCTGGCTCTGACCTCTTGAACGCCACTCTGTATTAGCAACGTTTAACTAACTAAAGATCCTGGAGCTGTTTGAATGATCAAAACAAACCGCATGAATGACAACAAGGGAGAGAAAAAAGGGTGGCAACCGAAAGTGCATATTTTGAGATTCGTTTTACGTTGATTTCTCCCGACTTCCGTACAAATTAGGCAGAATTAATTCCTGGCAAAAAACTACAGACTGTGCTCTCCAAGAGGATCTGGTTGGGACGCTGGCCGCTGCACTCTGCACTCTAAACAAACGTCACAATGGCTTCTATTGTCGCGTTGGTGCACACCCTCCTGGCACGGTATGCTTTCAGCCAAACTGCCGTCCTTGCTCACAAACTCAATTTAGCTGATTATGAACTTAAGTGCTCGTTCTGAGACATGGTTTCTATCCCAACAGTTTTCTGTTCACCTTTCTCTTGGACAATGGGATGGAAGGGGGGAGGTAAGTAGGGATGGAGAGAGGGAGGGAAGGAGGGATAGACAGTGGGGAGATGGAAAGGGTCATTTTTTAAGTGTATGTTTTTTCATAAGGCTCCCTAATTGATATTCTTGGAGCGGCTGCCCTGCCTCGGCCTGCCTGCACATGTGTGGACATTAAACATCCCTGGCTGCCCAGAGCTTGCTCTGCTGGCACCACTTTTCAATCAGTGTACTGGCAGAAAGGCCAAGGGCCAAGCGCAGCGCAGTCGTGTTGGAAACGTTTCCCCGTGTGTGGTTAACCCCACACTCTCTGAGCAGCGTGCCGCTCATTCTACAAATTGATGGTCTCCCACGCTATTGCATAAGTTTTCCGACACTCTGACGCATGAGAGCTCAGTCGAAGTAGTAGTGTACGGATGGGTAGCTACATACATTAGCTACATACAGTACCAGTCAAAAGTTTGGACACACTTACTCATTCAAGGGTTTTTCTTTATTTTTACTATTTTCTACATTGTAGAGTAATAGTGAAGACATCAAAACTATGAAATAACACATATGGAATCATGTAGTAACCAAACAAGTGTTAAACAAATCTAAACATATTTTATATTTGAGATTCTTTAAAGTAGCCACCCTTGATGACAGCTTTGCACAATCTTGGCATTCTCTCAACCAGCTTCATGAAGTAGTCACCTGGAATGCATTTCAATTAACAGGTGTGCCTTGTTAAAAGTTAATTTGTTGAATTTATTTCCTTCTTAATGTGTTTGAGCCAATCAGTTGGGATGTGACAAGGTAGGGGTGCTATACAGAAGATAGCCCTATATGGTAAAATACCAAGTCCGTATTATGGCAAGAACAGACCAACTACGCAAAGAGAAACGACAGTCCATCATTACTTTAAGACATGAAAGTCAGTCAATGCGGAAAATTTCAAGAACATTGAACGTTTCTTCAAGTGCAATTGCAAAAACCATCAAGCTCTATGATGAAGCCTTCTCTCATGAGGACATTCACAGAAAAGGAAGAACCAGAGTTACCTCTGCTGCAGAGGATACGTTCATTAGAGTTACCAGCCTCAGAAATTGCAGCCCAAATAAATGCTTCAAAGAGTTCAAGTAACAGACACATCTCAACATCAACTGTTCAGAGGAGACTGCGTGAATCAGGCCTTCACGGTCGAATTGCTGAAAAGAAACCACTACTAAAGGACACCAATAAAAAGAAGAGACTTGCTTGGGCCAAGAAACACGAGCAATGGACATTAGACCGGTGGAAATCTGTCCTTTGATCGGATGAGTCCAAATGTAAGATTTTTGGTTACAACCGCCGTGTCTTTGTAAGACGCAGAGTAGGTGAACGGACAATCTCTACATGTGTGGTTCCCACTGTGAAGCATGGAGGAGGAGGTGTGATGGTGTGGGGGTGCTTTGCTGGTGACACTGTCTGTGATTTATTTAGAATTCAAGGCACACTTAACCAGCATGGCTACCACAGCATTCGGCAGCGATATGCCATCCCATCTGGTTTGGGCTTAGTGGGACTATCATTTGATTTTCAACAGGACAATGACCCAACACACCTCCAGGCTGTGTAAGGGCTATTTGACCAAGAAGGAGAGTGATGGAGTTCTGCATCAGATGAACTGGCCTCCACAATCACCCGACCTCAACCCAATTGAGATGGTTTGGGATGAGTTGGACTGCAAAGTGAAGGAAAAGCAGCCAACAAGTGCTCAGCATATGTCGGAACTCCTTCAAGACTGTTGGAGAAGTATTCCTGGTGAAGCTGGTTGAGAGAATGCCAAGAGTATGCAAAGCTGTCATGAAAGGTGGCTACTTTGAAGAATATCAAACATAAAATATATTTTGACTTGTTTAACACTTTTGGTTACCACATGATTCCATATGTGTTATTTCATAGTTTTGATGTCTACAATGTAGAAACCAGTAAAAAAATTAAGCAAAACCCTTGAATGAGTAAGTGTGTCCAAACTTTGGACTGGTACTGTACATTATGTGCTGGCGAGAAGACATACTGTAGCCACATTCTTGAGGAACAGTGTGGATGTACAGTAAACAGATACATCTCATGTATCACAGACGTTGTAATTGTAAGGCGTTGCCCAACGCACATCGCTGTGTCACCTAGCATAACAACAAGATTGGCAGAGCGGAGTATAGAAGCATTAGGGCCAAGCCAGATGAAGACGTAGCAATCAGAACAAGAACAGAGAACCAAGAGACAAACAAATAAGACAAAGAGATAAAAACACAGGCAAGAAAAAAAGAAGTCAAAGAAAGAGAAGTAAAGAGGATTAACCTTGGCCGTGGATACACTCCCACAGTCCACCGCTGAGAGAATGCTCTGACTACCTCTCCTCCCTCCCTCCTTCACTCCTCCCCTCCCTCCTCCTGTTGAGCTTAGCTCTGTGCTCAAGGTGGGTGTCTTTATTAGAAAGTGATGAGAGTACGCTGGGGGGGGCTGGCAGCTGACCATGACAGAGCTCAGAGACTCCAACCCCCTTACTCACACACACACACACCTCCACCCTCCAGACAGCCTGTAGGGCCCCATCCTTTCATCTCAGAATGGAGAGAATATCACAGAAGGCAGGCAGTGGGGAGTTAGTATGTTCTCCCAACAGGAGGTTTTTGATATTGTGTTTGTGTGAGTCTGACAAGCAATGGAAAAAATGAAACGAGTGTTTACGTTATTACTTCCATCCGAACCCTGCCACAAGATCAGGAAAAAAATGCAATATTGCCTCACTGCTCCTACAAGGGATCACATGTGAAGTGGTATTATTGCCGATTACGAGAATATAACCACCCGTCGATTGGAAAGTGGATAATCATGTGCACGATCATTTCCTACCTTCCCCAACCTAATCTAACTACGCCATTAGCAGAACAACCCGGGATAGTTGCAATAGTACTACTTCTCCTTCTTTCCCTCTCTCTCCACTGATTATTTCCCCATACATCCACTGTTCTCTGTGTCTGCGCTGTGGACTTGGCTATCAGACCTTTGATGAGACGTTCTGGCATTATGAGACGCGTCACATGGCTAAATGTTGCCGTAGTGTTTTGGTTAATGTGGCAAGGATCGGTCCCGTGGCAGCACTCTCAGATGGTCGGCCATCAGTGAATCGTCTGAGGACACAGTTGCCGAAACCGCAGCGTCGTTTCTCACTGCAAATGAGGAGTGGAGGAGAAAACCACAAGTCTGCAGCTGTTCAGTTGGAAGACCAAATACACTTTTCTCCTTTTTAAAGGCAAAGTGTGTCAAATGGAAGCTTAGACGTCCAAAGTCTAAGAGTTCTGCCTCATGAGAGAGACCAGTGCTGTAATGCTTATAGGGTTAGTTGAGTAGGCTGACAAGTGCATTTACCAGCTGAGAATCAGGTATCACAATTGCTCACAAGCTTTACAAAAACAACTCTACGGCAGGAAATGAACAACTTTGTTGTTCCAAGAATTCTCTAAAGTAAAAGTGACAGCTTTGACATGAAGAGAACGCTTCTTAATTGCTTACTATAGGCTTTCTTAGCCACACAAAGTCACACAGCATTTTTTGATAAGCCTAATAATAACCTTTTGAGGGACGCTCCCATGAATTTGAAGAATGGTCTACTCTTCCTCCACATGTCAAGTTGAGATATGTGGACACAGGAGGGAATGTGGATATTGGATTTTGGAAAGCGATAACAGCCAGCATGTTATCCAATCCGCGTAGTATATTTGGCCATACAATGAAAAATATACAACACTTATATTTTGGATCGCACGTTCTACCACACACTGACACGTATCCCGGCCTCAGCAAGGTTACAGATCATACAATGCAGTCGAGATTCTCTCTGTCGGTTTATGATTTAACTCTTCCTAATGATTGGCCTAATTTATGTGTATATTCTATATGTAATCGTCCTCTCGTCTGGATGAACACAGTCTCATCCTCTATTTATTGACATGACTGCTCTCTTTTTCTCTCCTTCCCTCTCTACGTCCTTGCGCCTGCTTGGGCACAAGATGAAAGGGGGATGAAGGAGAGAGAGAGCGGGGGGAGGGGGAGAATCTGTTTGGTCATGCTCCATAACTGACATGATATAACAAACAGACAATCTGCTCCTTGTCTAAACCATCCCCTAGTCAGACGCTGTTTCCAGCAGGCTGTGTGCTGTGTGGTGTGTGTGTGTGTGTGTTGTGTGTGTGTGTGTGTGTGTGTGTGGGTGTGTGTGTGTGTGTGTGTGTGTGTGGTGTGGTGTGTGGTGTGTGTGTATGTCCGCAGACATTACAATCCTCCTACCCCATCTTCTTGTGTGGAATTTGCTCCTTTAAGGCTAGAAGACTTCACTCAGACCAACCCAAATTTCCCATCCACCCACACATGGCAGGCTTTCAGATTCACTGTGATAACATCACATAGGATGGTTAAACAGTGTTTGACTCTTCCGCAAACACGGGCTCCAGTTTGCATATACTTCACTGGACTTCCTTAAATGATTTGTTTGGTCAGTATGGCGCCACACATACTGTAACTAAACACGCACATTCTCAAGTACTCTGATATGAGTTGGGTTGTGTGTGTGTGTTGTGTGTGTGTGTGTGTGTGTTGGTTGTGTGTGTGTGTGTGTGTGTGTGTGTGGTTGTGTGTGTTGGTGTGTGGTGTGTGTGGTGTGTGTGTGTGTGTGTGTGTGTGTGTGTGTGTGTGTGTACAGGGCCGGACTACCCAGAAACTTCCTGCATTTCAACACATCTTTGCCATGGTGCAGAAAGAACATTTTGCTTTTATATAATGCTACTCTACACATTTTGTCATGAGGTTAAAATAGTGCTGGGATTAATCGAAAATGTGGTCGTTTGTTTTTTAAACAACAAATTGAGGGAAGTCAGTTGAATTATTTGAATTCCATTCGTTTGTTGTTTTTCTGTGAGCGCAATGCACAGTTTCTTTAGAGATAAATCCGATCAACTCCAAACTGTGCGATGTAGTAGGGAGTGACGTTTCCAACAGGCCAATACTCGACATAGTTTACAGAGAAACGTGGTAATTAACTACTGTGACCATAATGTCACGTTCCTGACCTGTTTTATGTTATTTTTGTATGTGTTTAGTTGGTCAGGGCGTGAGTTGGGTGGGCATTCTATGTTTTGTGTTTCTATGTTTAGGTCACTTGTAATTAGCCTTATATGGTTCTCAATCAGAGACAGGTTTTGACGTTTTCCTCTGATTGAGACACATATATAGGTTGGCTGTTCACATGTTTGTTTGTGGGTGATTGTCTCCTGTGTTTGTTGTCTGCGCACCACACGGGATTGTTTCGGTTGATTTCGTTTTGATGTAGTCTGTTTCCTGCTCGTGTGTTCTTCGTGTCGTTATGTAAGTTCCATGTTCAGGTTTCGTCTACGTTGTCCGTTGTTATTTTGTAATATTAAGAAGTATAGTTCGGTTCTGTGTTCGTCTTTTCAATAAATCTATTATGTCATCACACCTCGCTGCGTATTGGTCACCGATCCTTCCTCTCTCCTCGTCCGAGGAGGAGGAGACGACATCCGTTACAGAATCACCACCAACCTAGGACCAAGCGGCGGGGAGAGCTCAACAGACAACCAGGATTCGTGGGGACTTGGAGGAAATCATGGAAGGAAAAGGACACTGGGGCACATTGGGGAATATCGCCGCGCCTCGTGAGGAGATGGAGGCAGCGAGAGCCCAACAGCGGTGGTATGAGGAGGCAGCAAGGAGACGTGGCTGGAAGCCCTAAAAGCCCGTGAGTACTACCAAAAATTTCTTGGGGGGGGCTAAGAGGTGGTGGGCCAAGGGCAGGTAGGAGACCTGCGCCCACTTCCAGGCTAACCGTGGAGAGCGGGAGTACGGGCGGACACGTCGTTTACGCAGTAGAGCGCACGGTGTCTCCTGTACGTGTTCATAGCCCGGTGTGGGTTATCCACCTCCCCGCACTGGTAGGGCTAGATTGGGCATTGAGCAGGTGTCATGAGGCCGGCTCAACGCGTCTGGTCTCAGTGGTCTCCTCGGGCCGGCATACATGGCACCTGCCTTACGCATGGTTTTCCCGGTTCGCCTACATAGCCGGTGCGGGTGATTCCACTCGCCGCACTGGCAGGGCGACGGGGCCATTCAACCAGGTAAGGTTGGGCAGGCTCAATGCTCAGAGACGCAGTACGCCTGCACGGCCGGTATTTCCGGCGCCACCTCCCCGCCCCGCCTAGTACCAACAGTGCCTACACACGCACCAGGCTTCCAGTGCGTTTTCAGAGCCCTGTCCGTCCACGCACTCTCCCTGTGGTGCGTGTCTCCCAGCCCAGTGCCTCCAGTTCCGGCACCACGCACGAAGCCACCTGTGCGTCTCCTGAGTCCTGGACACACTGGTTACTTCTCCCCGTACTAGTCCTGATGTGCGTGCACTCAGCCCGGTGCCCACAGTGCCGGTACCATGCACCAGGGCACAGAGTACGCTTTGAGAGTCCAGTGTGCCCTGTTCTGCTCCCCGCAATAGCCTGAAAGTGCGTGTCCTTAGCCCGGTGCCTCCAGTTCCGGCACACGCATCAGGTCTACAGTGCGCCTTATCCGGCCAGAGCCATCCGTCTCTCCAGCGCCATCTGAACCATCCGTCTCCCAGCGCATCTGAGCCATCCGTCTCCCCAGCGCATCTGAGCCATCCGTCTCCCAGCGCATCTGAGCATCCGTCTCCCCGAGCCATCTGAGCCATCCGTCTCCCAGCGCATCTGAGCCATCGTCTCCCAGCGCCATCTGAGCCATCCGTCTGCCGGCATTAGAGCCGCCCGTCTGTCCCGAGCCGTCAGAGCGGATCGTCAGTCAGGAGCCGCTAGAGACCATTCATCAGTCAGGATCTGCCAGAGCGCAAACAGACAGACTGCGAGCGCACCGACGGATCTGCCAGAGCGACACGCAGATGCCAGAGCGCCAACCAGACAGGATCTGCCAGAGCCGCCAACCAGACAGATCTGCCAGAGCCGCCAACCAGACAGGATCTGCCAGAGCGCCAACCAGACAGGATCTGCCAGAGCCGCCAGCGAGCCACTGACCGTCCAGAGCCGCAAGCGAGGCCATGACCGTATCCAGAGCCGTCAGCGAGCCATGACGTCCAGAGCCGTCAGCGCAGCCCATGGACGTCCAAGCCGTCAGCGAGCCATGACCGTCCAGAGCCGTCAGCGCAGCCATGACGTCAGAGCCGTCAGCGAGCCTGACGTCCAGAAGCCGTCAGCGAGCCATGACCATCCAGAGCCGTCAGCGAGCCATGACGTCCAGAGCCGTCAGCCAGCAAGAGCGTCCAGAGGCCAGCCAGCCGATCCGCCAGTCATTCTGGTGTTGCCCTCATTCTGGTGTTGCCCTCATCTCGGTGTTGCCCCTCATTCCGGGCTGTCCTTATTCTGATGATGCCCTTAATTTAGGTGGGGTTATTTGAGGGTGGGCATTGTGAGGGGGATAAAGAAGCGGGGATGTATTATGTTGGGATGGGAACCACGCCCAGAGCCTGAGCCACCACCGTGGACAGATGCCCACCAGACTCCCCTAGACTTTTGGTGGTGCGTCCGGAGTTCGCACCTTGAGGGGGGGTTCTGTCACGTTCCTGACCTGTTTTATGTTATTTTTGTATGTGTTTAGTTGGTCAGGGCGTGAGTTGGGGTGGGCATTCTATGTTTTGTGTTTCTATGTTTAGGTCACTTGTAATTAGCCTTATATGGTTCTCAATCAGAGACAGGTGTTTGACGTTTTCCTCTGATTGAGAACCATATATAGGTTGGCTGTTCACACTGTTTGTTTGTGGGTGATTGTCTCCTGTGTTTGTGTCTGCGCACCACACGGGATTGTTTCGGTTGTATTTCGTTTTGATGTAGTCTGTTTCCTGCTCGTGTGTTCTTCGTGTCGTTATGTAAGTTCCATGTTCAGGTTTCGTCTACGTTGTCCGTTTGTTATTTTGTAATATTTCTAAAGTATAGTTCGGTTCTGTGTTCGTCTTTTCAATAAATCTATTATGTCATCACACCTCGCTGCGTATTGGTCCACCGATCCTTCTCTCCTCTCCTCGTCCGAGGAGGAGGAAGACGACATCCGTTACACATAATCCATTGAGTGCATACTTGTCCGGTCAGACAGAGAGAAGAGAGGAACATACAGAGAGCAGTTTCTTCAAAGTATCTCTATCTAAAAGTACAGGATCTTAGATTGATAGTTGGTATCCAGCAGTCATAAAAGTATGTCTCATTTACTTTGAAGAACTACTAAAATAGTGATTATGTCAGAGATCATAGGCAGGAGCTCTATAGAGCACTGTGTGTGTGTGTGTGTGTTCGCGCGTGTGCGTGTGTGTGGTTTAGGTTTTATTATCCTTGTGTGGACCAAGGAGAGTATAAAAAGAAAAATTCAGGGACATTTTGCCATTTTTGTCCCCACAAGACAAAAGGCTATTTAAGGCAATGGGGTTAGGTTTAGGGTTAGGGTACACTCAAATTAAATCAATAAGGAAGAGTGTTAGAATTAGTTAGGGATTAGGTTTAGGGTTGGGAGTTAGGGTCAGAGTTAGGGGTTTGGGATTAAGGTTAGGGTTAGGGTTAGGTTAAGGGTTAGAGACAACAGGAAAATACTGTGCTGCAAAATAATTTTTCTCATGTTATGTATAAGAGCACAGCATGCATCAATGATGCAGAGTATTTACACTTCGGGACACACTGTTAAAAACGAACAATACTTCACACCTTGAATAACAAAATAAGCTTGCGTCACACAACATCAATAAAATGCCCCAACGTTTGGAACAGCGACACACTCAAATCTGCAAACACTACAGGATGGAGGTAAAAATTTGCCAGTAAAAAAACATGGGATCTCATAAATTTTTTAAGAGAAAGTGAGGCCCCACAGGCCCCTCCCCCCAATGGTCAGGGAGGGTTTTTATTGGCTTGTTAAAAATGAGTGGCAGCCGAACAGTGGCGGCCCAACCACTACAATACAAGGAAACCTCTAGTCTGTGCATGACGACAGCTGATCAACGAGCGCCAGTTGATAGCTGGATGCCTGGCTCCAAGCGTCAGCATCATTAGACACGCATCAGTCACTCTCACTTCACTGTATCACGACTCCATATTGCTCGTTAGCTCCTCAACAACACAGAAGCCAGGCCAGCGTCATCCACTTCAAGCATCCGCTAAGGACAACTCATTATCAGAGAGCATGTCGTGGCTCCTCATCGATCCAAAATGGCGGACACATCACCACCACCTGTATTGTCATTGGGACTGGAGGGACTGGGAATGGAATGAAGTAAGATGTAGTCGTGGAAATGGACATGGCAGTGGTGTGTGATGTCCGTCCAGCCAGGAGCACAGTCTGTCCAGGGCACACCGTGTTTAACTGCCACAAGGGTCGCTTGGTCCGCAGTCACAACAGCTAAAACAGCCTAACAAGGCAAGGCAGGCAAGGCCCCAACTCACCAAGTGGAACCAAATCGCTCCCGGCACACATCTCCAGCGCTCAGTAACCACTAACCAGGCAGCACATTCTGAAACTCCCCAATTACTCATCGACCCATCCCCTCCGCCACTCGACCAGGAGACTCGTGTTTGTTCCCGCATTAAAATCCCTGAACGTTTACGAAGGAGTTTTCCACTGAAGTGAAATCATCACCATCTCACTCGTTTTATCAGGGGGAGGACATGACAATAAAAAATGCTGGCCGGGTCGCCGGGCCCTGTCCTTTCATCTGGACTAGAACTCTCATTCTCTCCTGTTAATTTCTCAATGGCACTCCGACTCAGTCAGACACAGTGGCTTGGTGCTTGGTTGGTTAGGGCCTGGCTGGGGGGCAGCTGAAGGCAGATTTCTGAAGTTTATGGAACACTTCACACTTCTTTAGTGATCACTATATACAGTACAATGAAGCTGTTTCATGTCTATGATTGGAAAAGGGCACCATCGAACGAGTCAATGAATCATAATGGATCATGTTATGCTAAAAACAGGAGGCAGAGGTAGACTACAATTATCGAATTTCCCAAGTCTTCTAACACCTTAGATGTAAGGTCCCCTGTTTTGGGGACCTGTGTGGTTCTGGTACCAGATACAACTGACATTTTCACTTATAAATCGATCTGTGGACATTGTAGATTGAAATGGCTTGCATTGAGCGATAGCCCTGATTCCCATGGAGACGGTAGTATTTTTTTCAGGGGACGTACTGAAGGATGTGAAATCTGACACCACCTGAAGCTGGGATGTCCCTCCTACCATTTAATTTTCTCTTCCGACTGTCCATCAACTCCTGGCTGAACCCTACTTCGCAGCCACTGACAAAGCACATGCCGGCACATTCAGAGATCGATTTATAGCCATTAATCTAAAATAATTCATGGATTTAAAACAAAAAAACGCTTTTCTGTTTGTCATAGACGGAAAATAATAATATGAGATGAAAGGCGAGTTCCTAACGAGTTCAGGAAGTTAGGACACAGTGAGATGTTCACAGAGATCGGGGCAAACGTTTGCAAACTTTAAGAATATATGCACATTTTCTCTAACACTAAACATACAAATATGTATTTTACAGTTATAAAGACGGTGAAATCTTATAGTTAGTCATTTTAGAATTGGGTTATGCTATATTGAAAAAGCATATACACTACTGTTCAATAGTTTTGGGGTCACTTAGAAATGTCCTTGTTTTTGAAAGAAAACAAGAATAGACTGACGAGTTTCAGAAGAAAGTTATTTGTTTCTGGCCATTTTGAGCCTGTAATCGAACCCACAAATGCTGATGCTACAAATGCTGATGCTCCAGATACTGAACTAGTCTAAAGAAGGCCAGTTTTATTGCTTCTTTAATCAGGACAGCAGTTATCAGCTGTGCTAACATAATTTCAAAGGGGTTTTCTAATGATCAATTAGCCTTTTAAAATGATAAACTTGGATTATCTAACACAATGTGCCGTTGGAACACAGGAGTGATGGTTGCTGATAATGGGCCTCTGTACGCCTATGTAGATATTCCATTAAAAATCAGCTGTTTCCAGCTACAGCACAATAGTCATTTACAACATTAACAATGTCTACATTGTATTTCAATTAAGTTGATGTTATTTTAATGGACAAAAAATTTGCATTTCTTTCAAAAACAATGACATTTCTAAGTAACTTTTGAACATTAGTGTCAGAAATTTCAAGCCTTATTGATACAATTTTGTTGAATATTTCATATTCTTTATCATATTTGTACTGTGTACTTGAATTTGTGTCCTCAAAAGTGACTACACGGAATTTATAACTATTTTTACCAGAAAGGTAAACTGGCTAATCTAATCTAACAAGATGGGCCTCCATTACAATGCATCATGTACATTATATGTACAGTGCCTTACGAAAGTATTCATATCCCTTGACTTATTCCACATTTTGTTGTTACAGACTGAATTCAAAACAGATTAAATATATGTTTTTCTCTCACCCATCTACACACAATACAACATAATGACAAAGTGAAAACATGTTTTTAGAAATGTTTGCTAATTTATGGAAAATGAAATACAGAAATATCTCATTTACGCAAGTATTCAGACCCCTTTGCTATGACACTCCAAATTGAGCTCAGGTGCATCCAATTTCCTTTGATCATCCTTGAGATGTCACTACAACTTAATTGGAGTCCACCTGTGGCCAATTCAATTGTTTGGAAAGAAACACACCTGTCTATATAAGGTCCCACAGTTGACAGTGCATGTCAGAGCAGAAACTATACCATGAAGTCCAAGGAACTGAACATAGATCTCTGAGAAGTGTGATGAAGCAAAAACAACAGCAGCATTGCAGTTCTTGACACACTCAAACCGGTGCACCTAGCACCTACTACCATACTCCGTTCAAAGGCACTTTGTCTTCCACATTCACCCTCTGAATGGCACACATACACAATCCATGTCTCAATTGTCTCGAGGCTTAAAAATCGTTATTTAACCTGTCTCCTCCCATTAATCTACAATGATTGAACTGGATTTAACAATTGACATCAATAAGGTATCATAGCTTTCTCCTGGATTCACCTGGTAAGTCTATGTCATGGAAAGAGCAGTTGTTCCTAATGTTTTGTACACTCAGTGCATATGTGTGTGTGTGTGTGTGTGTGTGTGTGTGTGTGTGTGTGTGTGTGTGTGTGTGTGTGTGTGTGTGTGTGTGTGTGTCTGTCTACGTGGGTGTCTACGTGGGTGTCTACATGGGTGTCTACGTGGGTGTGTGTGTGTGTGAGTGAATGATCTAACCATTCACATTTTTGAATCCTCACAAAAAAAACAGTAGAAAACAATTTCTAGAGTGTTGAAAGTTTCTAAGAGAATAGAGTTCTCCATCATTGGGAAATTGAAGAAATATGGAACTACCTAGACTCTGCCTAGAGCTTGCCGTCGGACCAAACTGATCAACCGGGCAAGAAGGACCTTGCTGAGGGTGACTAAGAACCCAATGACCACTCTGACAGAACTACAGAGTTCCTTGGCTGAGATGGGAGAATCTGCCAGAAGGACAACAGTCTCTACATTACTTAACCAATCTGGGATTTGTTGAAGAGTGGCCAGACGAAAGCTACTCCTGTAAAAAAAAAAGGCACATGACAGCACGGATGGAGTTTACGAGAAAGATTCTGAGAGCATAAGGCAAAAGAGTCTGGTCTAATGAGCCAAAAATGTTACTGAATGCAAAACGCTATGTCTAGAGAAAACCAGACACAGCTCATCCCCTGTCTAACACCATCCCTACCTACCATGATGGTGGCAGCATCATGCTACGGGGATGCTTTTTAGAGGCAGGGACTGGGAGACTGGTAAGGACAGAGGGAACAATGAATGGAGCCAAATACAGGCAAATCTTTGATGAGAACCTGCTTCAGAGTGCAAACGACCTTAGATTGGGGCCAAGATTTACGTTCCAACAGGATAAATACCCCAATCATACAGCCAAAGCAGCGCTGAAATGGCGTCAGAAAAGGAATGTGAAACTCCATGAGTGCCCCAGCCAAAGCCCAGACTTGAATCCCATTTAAAATCTGTGGAAAGACTTGAAGATTGCTGTTCACTGCCACTCCCCATCTAACTTAATAGAGCTTGAGAAAATCTGCAAGGGAGAATGGGAGAAAATCCCCAAATCCAGATGTGTAAAGCTGATACAGACTTACCCAGGACGACTCAAAGCTGTAATTACCGCCAAATATGCTGCTACAAAGTATTGACTCAGGGGTGTGAATACTTACGTAAATGAGATATTTCTGTATTTCGTTTTCAATAAACATGTTTTAATTTTGTCATTATGGGGTATTGTGTGTAGATGGGTGAGAATTTTTTTATATTTAATCCATTTTGAATTCAGGCTATAACACAACAAAATGTGGAGGATGTCGAGGGATGTGAATACTTTCTGAAGGCACTGTATACAGATACATAGTTCTAGTACAACACAGCATTACACCTACATTGGTGGAGAAAACGTAGCTTTTCAAAGACATGGCACGAGCCAGGTGAATGACAAACCATGTCATTCACAACAAGAATAATCTAATCCCATTCACAACAAGAACCCACACACTGCGTCACTACACTACACCATCCCATAATGCTTTGTTATCCTAGTCTCATCCAAGCGCAGTGTTGCCATGGTGACGTTTATATACTAGCCTTGCCTTCGCGTGAACTGCAGAGAGTGTGCAGTCTGGCAGTGTAGAGCAGAGGGCAGAGAGGCGGATAGGACAGGACAGGATAGGATAGACAGACAGACAGCCCTCTTCACCTAAGGGCAGGACACGGCTAGGACACAGACAAAGGCAGCTTTGTTCCTCTGAGAAATGTGACACCTCGCCATGCAGGAAGTTTGTTTTTCTGTTCCCGCACTAAAATGGGGAATCAGAAGCCACAAATGAGAGTGGCAAAGACCGGAGAGGGGGAGAAGAGGAGAGAGGAAGAAGGGAAGAGGTGGCTGCACCGACACCATCCTGTCTAAGGACCCTCACACTGACATGGAGGGATGGATGGATGGATATGTGATCATGATATCACACATAAGACATAAGCACTGTAATATACCTTATGCTGCATACGTACAGAATACAGCCAGGTAGAAATGTACTGTTCGTACATCTCCAACAGTGGAGGCTGCTGAGGGGAGAACGGCTCATAATATTGTCCGGATCTGAGCAAATGGAATGGCATATAGCCTCGTTATTGTTATTTTATTGATGCTCTTTTATTTATTTTTTTACTTTAGTTTATTTAGTAAATCTTTTTTTTAAACTCGTATTTCACTTAACTGCATTGTAGGTTAAGGACTTAAGTAAGCATTTCACGGTAATGTCTACACCTGTTGTACACCTGGTGTTTGATGTATTTGATACGATTCCACTAATTCCGCTCTAGTCATTAGCACAAGCCCGTTAAGGTGCCACCAACCTCCTGTGATCTCCATCAAGGCATGAATAGAACAAATGGCTGTATGAAAGGAATGGATCATGTTTGCCGATTTTAATTGTGCTTGTCCACACCCCAAAAGACAAGTGTGGTTATAACAAGAACAAACATTATCACACTCAGTGTCACTTTTAGTCTGCAAGTGCAGACTGAAAGTCAGGACTGAGCACTCCTTTCTCTCTTTTAATTTACTGGATGTTTATTTTGCCAGCTCTAAGTGGTCTGATCTTCTTAGCAGATGCGTAAATCTGATACACTGGATTCTAACATTCTTCCTGTCCTATCACTGCTGACGACTTGCTTGGAGCCTTCCTGCCTGCCTGCCTTTTTGCCTGCTTGTTGAATGAGTCTGGAAGGATTTCAACATCCCAGCACCTACACCTCATCTAACCTATTTTTCTTCCCATTCTGCCCCTTTCTCTCGTTCTCTTTTTGTCGCTTACATAATCTGAAGTCTTTTTTTCGCTCACTTTCCCCATTCTCTCGCTCCCCTGCCCTCCCTCGCTCTCTCTCTCTGAGGAGGTTGAATGTCCCTGCTGTGCTGGTCCCCAGCCAGCTGGCAGGGTTCACCCAGAGTGAGCAGAGTCCTGAGCCCAAATAGCTCTAAATGATACCAGGTGACCTACACAACCACAGGAGCTCAGGACCCGGCCCACCTGTGTATCGCCGCAACAGTGGCTCTTATTACACACCCGAAAACTCACACAAACTCCCTCCCCCTCTGAGCTCAGCGCCGCTTCGCTTTTCATCTCTCTGCATGAACACACATGCACGCTCGCGCACGCATGCATGCACACACACTGCCTTACAACAGCCCTGCAGTGGCAGATTCATAAAACACCAGGCTATCGCGTACAGGAGAGAAAGAAAAAGACCTGTGGTGCGCAGCCCTTCCCGCCTCTTAATGAGTCCTGCACAAAAGAACATTGCTCAATTTACGCCAAACGGTTAGACAATAGAATAGGATAGAGCCAAGCAAGTTGTGAGCAAACTAACCCCCTCCTGTTTGCATCCACAATAAACACAGTTGGTCTTTTCAATCTAACTTTCTAACTTTGAAATGTATTCTAGTGCTATGACCTGGTCTAAAACCCGACAGATGTACAGTGTCTTGCGAAAGTATTCACCCCCCTTGGCATTTTTCCTATGTTGTTGCCTTACAACCTGGAATTAAAATGGATTTTGGGGGGGTTTGTATCTTTTGATTTACACAACATGCCTACCACTTTGAAGATGCAAAATATTTTTTATTGTGAAACAAACAAGAAATAAGACAAACAAACTGAAAACTTGAGAGTGCATAACTATTCACCCCCTCAAAGTCAATACTTTGTAAAGCCCCTTTTTGCGGCAATTACAGCTGCAAGTCTCTTGGGATATGTCTCTATAAGCTTGGCACATCTAGCCACTGGGACTTTTGCCCATTCTTCAAGGCAAAACTGCTCCAGCTCCTTCAAGTTGGATGGGTTCCTGCTGGTGTCCAGCAATCTTTAAGTCATACTACAGATTTTCAATTGGATTGAGGTCTGGGCTTTGACTAGGCCATTCCAAGACATTTAAATGTTTCCCCTTAAACCACTCGAGTGTTGCTTTAGCAGTATGCTTAGGGTCATTGTCTTGCTGGAAGGTGAACCTCCGTCCCAGTCTCAAATCTCTGGAAGACTGAACAGGTTTCCCTCAAGAATTTCCCTGTATTTAGCACCATTCATCATTCCTTCAATTCTGACCAGTTTCCCAGTCCCTGCTGATGAAAAACATCCCCACAGCATGATGCTGCCACCATCATGCTTCACTGTGGGGATGAGGTTCTCGGGGTGATGAGAGGTGTTGGGTTTGTGCCAGACATAGCGTTTTCCTTGATGGCCAAAAAGTTCAATTTTAGTCTCATCTGACCAGAGTTCCTTCTTCCATATGTTTGGGGAGTCTCCCACATGCCTTTTGTCAAACACCAAACGTGTTTGCTTATTTCTTCCTTTAAGCAATGGCTTTTTTCTGGTCACTTCCGTAAAGCCCAGCTCTGTGGAGTGTATGGCTTAAAGTGGTCCTATGGACAGATACTCCAATCTCCGCTGTGGAGCTTTCTCTCTGATTAATGCCCTCCTTGCCTGGTCCGAGAGTTTTGGTGGGCAGCCCTCCCTTGGCAGGTTTGTTGTGGTGCCATATTCTTTCAATTTTTTAATAATGGATTTAATGGTGCTTTGTGGGATGTTCAAAGTTTCTGATATTTTTTTATAACCCAACCCTGATCTGTACTTCTTCACAACTTTATCCCTGACCTGTTTGGAGAGCTCCTTGGTCTTCATGGTGGTGCTTGCTTGGTGGTGCCTCTTGCTTAGTGGTGTTGCAGACTCTGGGGCCTTTCAGAACAGGTGTATATATACTGAGATCATGTGACAGATCATGTGACATTTAGATTGCACACAGGTAGACTTTATTTTATTAATTGTGTGACTTATGACGGAAATTAGTTGCACCAGATCTTATTTAGGGACTTCATAGCAAAGGGGGTGAATACATATGCACACACCACTTTTCCGTTTTAAATGTATAATTTTTTTTTGATACAAGTACTTTTTTTAATTTCACTTCACCAATTTTGTCACGATCGTCGTATTGTGGAAGAGAGGAGGACCAAGGCGCAGCGTGATAACAATACATCTTCTTTATTTGAAGACGAAGACGAAACTAAACGAACACTATACAAACTAGACAAAACAACAAACCGACGAACATGAAGCTATAGAATAAATAGTGCTGACACTAAACACTACACATAGACAATCACCCACGAACTACCTAATGAATATGGCTGCCTAAATATGGTTCCCAATCAGAGACAATGATAGACAGCTGTCTCTAATTGAGAACCAATCTAGGCAACCATAGACATACATACACCTAGACTAGACACTTAAACCAACTAAACCACAGCACCCATAAACATACAAAAAACCCTAGACAATACAAAACACATACATCCCCCATGTCACACCCTGACCTAACTAAAATAATAAAGAAAACAAAGATAACTAAGGCCAGGGCGTGACAAATTTGGACTATTTTGTGTATGTCCATGACATTAAATCCTAATAAAAATCAATTTAAATTGCAGGTTGTAATAAAACAAAATAGGAAAAACGGAAGGGGGTGAATACTTTTGCAAGGCACTGTACATCTGTCGGGTTTTAGACCAGGTCATAGCACTATCTCTGCTGCATCCCTAGTAATAAATGGTGGTTAACTGTATAGATAAAAGGCAACATTGTGCTGCCCTCTTCATTGACCTGTCAAAGGCATCTGATAATGTTGATCTCTAACTGCTAATTCAGAGGCTTTCCTCAATTGGCCTAGACCAGGCTGCATGTAACTGGTTTAAAAATTACATGACAGATAGACCTCAATGTGTTTTTACTGATGATCTTAAATCCGGTTTCCTGCATATTACAAAAGGTGTCCCGCAGTGGTCGATTCTGGGTCCTGTGCTTTTTACTGTTTACATTAACAATATCAACTTGTCTGTCCAATTTGTTTTTGCTGCACTTGTTTCCCAATAATACTGTTGCGGATGCTATTGTACCTACGGTTGACCAGGCTCTATCTGAACTACAGTCTGCCTTCATTGTATTACTGAAAAGCTTTATTGACCTGAAATTAATATTGAATGCAGGGAAAACTAAGTCCACTGTATCTTGTTCTCTAGAGAGCATAAGAATAACTCCAATGATTTAAGCATGTGTACTTTGGATGGTGTCCATATTGTTCGTGTCCCTGGTTACAGATATCTGGGCATCTGGATAGATGAAAATCTGTCTTTTAAAAAGAGTTAGTTAGTTAAGAAGCTGAGAATAAAAATGGGCTTCTTCTATAAGAAATGGGTCCTGCCTCTCGCTAAATAGTAGAAAGCAGATCCTTCAGTCAACGTTCCTATCGGTCCTATACTATGGCGACATCATCTATATGAGCACAGCTGCCACGTCATTGAAGCCGTTGGATACAGTTTATCATAGCGCACTGCGCTTTATTACGGGCGGCAATTTTAGTACTCATCACTGCATTCTCTACCAGAAAGTTGGTTGGCCCTCATTGATGTCATTGCTACGTTTTCATAAAGCCCTTTAACAAAAAGTCCCACTGTACTTATCTTTACTAAACTTTAGACATACGAGTTTCAACACCCGGTCTCAGGGATGGCTAACTCTGGAAATTCCTTTGGTGTCTACTGAGTTAGGTAAATCAACTTTTACTTTTCTTGCAGCTTATTTGTGGAACAACCTTCAAAATGTTCTTAAATGTGATGTTTAGGTGACTCTAGGGCAGGAGTGTCAAACTCATTCCATGGAGGGCCTAGAGTCTGCAGGTTTTTGGTTCTGGGTTTTTCCTTTTCAATGAAGCTACCCTCCCCTCCGGCTAATGAGTTTGACACCTGTGCTCTCGAGCGAATCAGAAAGCTGATTGAGGACCTTATTACTGATGAATGTGTTTGTTTTTCATGACCGTGTTATTCTTTCTGCTTGCGTATTGTATTTATATTTGGATGCGTGCGTTTTCTGTAACTCATGTAATTCAGGGCTCATCTGTAAAAGAGACCTCATTTTACTTAACAGCATTGATTGTGGGATCAGATTGACTCGCTGATTAAATCAAGTTTACATCAAATAATAAATAAAAACTGTGTCGCGTATACATCTCAGCTGGCACAAATCTCAAATCCCGCCATATTACAGGCAAGGATATGGCGGGCTAGTTTTACAGCGGCTAGTTGGAGTTTACAACACATGGGCAGTACTGCCATCAGAATCCATCCACCAACTCGACTTTGTAGCTGTAACGTTGTGGCTCGTACATAAGCTACCAATCACACTCTAAAACATGTTTAGTCTCCTTCACACAGTTCTGGTTCCTGTTTACCCGAGAAACACTACATGAGGCCTGATCACTGCTACCCTGTTATTCTGTGTTCCTCCACCCATGGCTGCAGGGCTGGCAGCGAGGCACAGAGTTTGTATGTATGACTAGAGTCAAGCCAGAGCTGGGTGTATGAGGGTGATGTATAGATACGATTCTAGGTGTGTTTGTGTGTGTGTGTATGGCTGTGTGTGTGTGATGTGGTGTGTGTGTGTGTGTGTGTGTGTGTGTGTGTGTGTGTGTGTGTGTGTGTGTGTGGAATGAAATGTCTGTAAACACCCTTATCATTGCTCTGATGGAGACACTTTGTTCCCAAAGTCAAAAGAACGGTGTTGCTTCATAATTTTTCCATGGCTACCATCACCTGTATTTCCAACATCGTCATTGCAATCGGGCTATGTCACTTGTGATATGTTCTCACTTCAAGGTTTGGCCCCATATCTCCTTTCAGGTGCCTCTTGGGTTAGCCTATGTCATTCAAGAAGGATGCAATCTGATGATTCATACAGAGGGCTGCAGTCATTATGATGCGATTATTATCTCCGATACCGTAGATGTAGAGCTTCTTCAAACATGCCATTATCCTACCCAGAATGCTCTTGGAAAATGTGGCTTCTCTATTCAGAAGACTGTATATACATGGAATCTGAGTGTACTTCAGAATATTCCGAACTACAGTGAGATATCTATTTGAATGATTTGAGGATAGGTGATTTGTAAAACATAAAAGTCATCCCAGATTTGAGCTGTTATCTACACAAACAGAACATTATGAGTAAGTACCGAAGGGCCTTCATGGATATCATCACCCAACATAAACTATATAGGCCCTACATAAACTGTATATCAATCAAGACCAAATTCATGTGTGAGTTCATACATGAGTTACCATTGTTTATTGCATTTTCATAATCATCTTTCACATTGTAATCCTGGTTGACAGCTCTATGCATTTCCCAACACTGTTTATTCAAGCGGAGCGATTTATCATTCTGCAAAAACCAGTTTGTCCCCTCTGGCCCACTGTAGCTCCTCCTGCTTCTACCAATGACTACCCTTCAGCACATACACTGCTGGGTTAACTGCCCAAGCCAAATTATTATAAAAGGAGTTCTTTGTGGTGGTTGTCCCCCACGATGAAATAGGGGAGAGGACCGTGCATCAGTATCCGCCCGTCCGTTAGTCACACACGATATCTCAGACAGAACTTGCCTGATTTCGACAWGATCTGGCATTTACAAAATGACACTGATTGGCCCAAGGAGGGAGCTATAGTAATTAACAGACATTTGTGAGAGACACTAGAGAGGAAGAGGCGAAGCAGGAGGGATAACAGGGCCCAAAATCTGTCATCTCCAGCAGGTGATGTTTTTTTGCTTTTCTCTCAATGAGAGAGTGTAGAATTTGGCTCACAACAAATGCAATGGCTTATTTCAAACATGTGGCTTATTTGATTGAATAGACGTTTCCCTAGTGCTTAGGTTGTTACGAGTGTACTGATAAGTAGGACACGTGACATCCGGGCAACTTTGAGAAACGTGTATCTGCCCTCCCATTGGCTAGAATGGTCTCACCTGATCTTGCCTCCTCCTGACTGCCTTCTACTTTGAGTGCCAGTCTTAAGCTAACATTCAAGTCCTTGCCTCTCCTTGTCATTGCCAAAGACTTTGGTACATGACATGGAGTACAGAGAGCGGATTAGCTAACTGCCTTCCATTTTTGAAGACATTTTCTTTCGTTGTTTAGAGCGGCCACTTGAGTCTCCGGTCAATATAATCGATAATCTGTGGTCACCCACCATAACTGACATGTGTTAGTCACAAGCGATATCTCAATTGGCCAAAGGAGGGGTGTTGCGTCATTCGTGGGGGACGACTTTTTACTGTTGCCTGTTTTCTTTTCCCTCCTCTTTGTTACTGTACCGGTAGCAGTTAATTTTTTTAATAGTTTTTCGTCTGAAGAGCCCACATGCAGCCAAAATGGCTCCTTGTCTGGCCCTTATCGATGACATCATTATTCAAATGTTTATTGGTTGATAAGTGTTGCCGACTGTGTGGGAGAACAAAGGCGAGCAGTGGGAGTCGGGACAAATATAGTGAAACTAGATTTTTGTAGGTGGTGGAGCTAGTCTTAATAATTGGCTATACTTTTCCATGATTATTTTGAATAGAAATCAGTTCAAAGTGATCTGGAAGCCTCCCTGTGGAGAATGTAGGTGAATGAAAGCTGCCGAGAAGTAGCTTTATAGACCACACACAAACACACACGTGCACAAGCACACACAAAAATCTTGGGCATAACTGGTGCATAGTACACTGTGTATCCACCTTCTAATACATGGGGATTAATCTGGTCAACTTTAAGTGGATTATTCTCCGCCAGAGTTACTTGTTAAAACAGGCCTGGGAGGAACCAGCAGGGGAAATAACATTAAGGCTGGGCATTTGGCAGCACTACCACAGACACTGCACTACACTACACTGCCAATGCTACCACATGTGCCATTGGTCAAGTGTGACGCCACTGAAACATGAAGACAACAATCTTCAAGGATCAGCCAGTGATATAGTCTACCTCTCTACAGTGCCAGAGGGCATGAGTCAGGGGGGTGAGTGAGACAGTGAGTAAGTCTCTTAGAATGAGCTCAGGTCAAGGTATACAGACATATTAACCTGATGAGAGCAAGAGAGTTACATATATATATATATATATATATATATATATAGAGAGAGAGAGAGAGAGAGAGAGAGAGAGAGAGAGAGAGAGAGAGAGAGAGAGAGAGAGAGAGAGAGAGAGAGAGAGAGAGAGAGAGAGAGAGAGAGAGAGAGAGAGAGAGAGAGAGAGGAGAAGAGAGAGAGAGAGAGAGAGAGAGAGAGAGAGAGAGAGGAGAGAGAGAGGGAGAGAGAGAGGAGAGAGAGAGATTTTTGTGTTTATTTGACTTTTGTATATTATCTACCTCACTTGCTTTGGCAATGTTAACACATGTTTCCCATGCCAATAAAGCCCTTGAATTGAATTGAATTGAATTGAATGAGAGAGAGAGAGAGAGAGAGAGAGAGAGAGAGAGAGAGAGAGAGAGAGAGAGAGAGAGAGAGAGAGAGAGAGATTCCTGTCTGTTACTTAGTTAAAAACCAGTCTATGACAGGTCAACCTCAACAGGCTACGCGAGTCACCAGACCACTCACAGGGCAGGTACAGCCTGTTCTAGTTTTTGTAGGGATATGGTATGGTTCAAATCT
Source organism: Salvelinus sp. IW2-2015 (assembly GCF_002910315.2). Classification (NCBI taxonomy): domain Eukaryota; kingdom Metazoa; phylum Chordata; class Actinopteri; order Salmoniformes; family Salmonidae; genus Salvelinus; species Salvelinus sp. IW2-2015. Next base: position 30,533,808 of record NC_036848.1, on the reverse strand, counting down.
GTTATACAGTAAAGTACACTAACCCTTAATTCAAGGGGAATAAAATTAGCCTTGATATATGGTCCATTAATGGGCACGCATAACATTCACACACTAATACAACATAAACACGCACACTCTACCCTGGGCTATGGCTAATTCCCTATGGAATTATGGACCCCAGGTCCAGGTCATGAGCTGGAAGTTGGGGAGGTGTAAGGGGAGGTGAAGGAGGAGGAGGAGGAGGTGGCGGTGGTGGTAGTCTGTGGCAACCGCCCCAACAGGCCCTGGTTGACTACTAGGGGATTTCTCCCCTTACATTATGAGTCAGAGTGGATGAGAAGCCTGCAGTTCACAGACCTCCCTCATAATCTCCTCACTGTACTTGTGCAAGTGACATTACAACTTGAAACTTGATATGGAGCTATAATTTAATACGTATGTTTATTTAACCTTTATTTAACCAGGTTAGCCTCGTTGAGATAAAAAAATAATCTTCTATAGAGTATACTACTTTACACTCAAGAACCAAACTTGCCTGTGTCCTAGAGCTTTACACATATTTCTCAGAGAGTCATCCCATCTGGCGGGATGTAAAACAGAGGATGGGAAATAGGTTTCTCGGAGTGCACCCAAGCCCTGAGGACTGTCCCATCACTCTTCCCCACAGCTGGACGACCCATGAGTCACCTTGGGGTGAAAGATCATCCTCCTGGGGTCACCTGTTACATTAGCGCTCCGCCTGTCCAACACACAGGGGGTCCCAGTGACCCCTGACAGCCAGAATAAACCTCTGACCCCTATCAGTCCCAGTAGCCAGGCACACAGTCATGCTGAATCATTTACCTCACACATCTTTGTTTGAAAAGAGCTACAATAAATAACTCTTTTTCCTGTTCAGGAAGCCAAAAATAGACATTTACTGGTTATTTACTTGGGAAAAGCTTTTGTGGTTTGCTCTTTTTTTGGCAAATTCCCCAGTAAATAATTGTAAAATACAAACTGAATCTGTCCTTACTGCTTCGTATTTGTGTATGGTCAGATTTTCAACACTATTGACATCACTTGAAGGTGTTGACAGAATAAACCCATTGTCAACTTGGACCCACTCCCACATGACATGCCACCACCTAGTGTCACTGATAGTTTCATATTCCCAAATGAGGTTCCATTTAAACAGGTACTCGGCACAAGGGAGGGCAAAGAATGTCCACACATGGTTTTGGAATTTAAATTCCACGTTAGTTTCGAGGCGTCCTTTCATGCAATGACATTGGTGGAATGGGTCGAAAAGCCCACATCCTGTTTATTTAAATTAGTCTTCACAGTAGGTCTAAAGAGAGAGAGGGATATAGAAAAAATAAAGAGACAACTAGCTTTGTACCTCATTCCAGTTCTTCATTGTTGTCTCTAGTACTGGCATATTTGCATAATAACCTGACTGGTTAAGACATACAGCAGGGCTATCCATTTCATCTGCCCATGTAAAAACCTGATTAACAGGAGGGGGTAGGAGTACACAATGGGGAACTGATTTGTCTGCTTGACAAAGATACTCTTCTAAAAATATTATTATGATTCAACTTTTCTTTTTATCTCCCATTTCTAAAAAGCAGCTCTGAGCTCGAGTTACAGGCCAGAGAGACAAGACAGTCCAGGCAGATTTGGGGCCTGCCGATAACAATCGGGACCGCATCAACTTTCCAGGATGCATTTCAAACTGGTCCTGTTGGCTGGACAAAGCTTCTCTTCTTTGAGCGGAATTAGAGAAAAATCCTTGAGTCTTAATTTGTTCATTATTTCAATCAGGGCCTCTGGACATAAGAGGAGAAAAACAGAAAACACAAGGCCCTTCCCTGCCCGCCTCTGTGACTTCAACTGTCAGAACCCACGATGCGCTTGTCTGTTTTGTTTGTCTGATGTTCTGTGTTCTGTTCTTTTTTTCTTTCCGGAATGTTGCGCAGCATTCCGCTTCCACAGGATCTTGAGGGGAAAAACACCTCAGAGCAGGCGAGCAGAACGGATGGGCTTATTGGTTTTAACCAGGAGTCACTCCACCGTTCAAGCCGAGTAACACGAGCCTGGCCCAGGCACGGAGATTGCGAGACGTAGACATTAAACGCTGGAAAATTAGGGAGGGGAAACACAATCTCCCTACTTAAAAATGTCAGATAATCCGGCACATGTGCTGCCTACTAAAGGGATACTTTGGTTTTTAAGCTTCTTTGTCATTCCCATCCGAGCTTGCAAAGTTTGGCCAGGAACCTCAAGCCATATTCAATTTAGTCTGCTGATCCTGAACAAGCCAACGAGGGGATGGGAGAACCGCAGTGCTGGGAACAAGTTGTCAGATTAGACGAGAGGAATAAGACGCACACTCAAACTGAATGATGCGGCTAAACCCTGAATTAGCTGATTTAATTCTGGGCTTAAGGATTGGACTCCGTTCTGCATGTGACCAATGTTCTAGAAAGGAAAGCTCACAAAGCAAAGTCATTCCTGCCGTTTTGTCTTGTCATCTGTTCAGACGCAGATGCATTTGAAAGAGCAAATAAGTCATAAACACATGATAAACCTATACATTTATCAAGTGTTACGTTTGACCTTTGATCATTCTTTCAATGTTCACACTTTTCTCACTCCAGTAACACATCACGTCACCACGAAAAAAATCCCAACGACGCAAGCAAGTGCAAACAAGTCAAGACCAAGGCCATACACTGTTTAATCGCAGTTGCCCTCTGAAAATCTGTCTTTCTGTTTCCAAAAGGAAGTCACCCTGGATAATGAACCGAGCAAATAGTGATAAGCCTGGTCCAGAGAAGATAACAACACCTAACCAATCACACACAGAGATTACTCCTCGTCTGCAGGGAAATGTGACCTCTGTGACCTCTGCACTGATAAGGTGGGGAAGCTGTGGGATAATAACTACCTCTCTCTCTCTCTCCCTCTCACTCTTTCCCAGTGACAGCAACGTGGAATGGCGTCAAATGTGTAACTTTGTGGTGTGGACACCGATACGGACTCATGTTGGAGTTAAATAAATCGGCAAAATGTCGAACATACAGTTTTTCCTGTGATTAACTAACCAGTCGCTCATTGACTTCTAAACATAACCCGCCGGGCACAGACATTAATTCAACGTCTATTCCACATTGGTTCAACGTATTTTCATTGAAATGACGTGGAAACAACAGACCAGTGTGTGCCCATTGGGAAGAACAGGCAATAATAGAAATCCCAATGTGGTGACGCCTTTACTTCGACAATACCCACTGTAGCAGTAGCCTAACTCAGCAGGATTTATCTGACACTTGATCCTCAGTCCCTCGCCATTGTACGTTGTCAACACATATCACGGGACCAGCTGGCGTAACCAAAGGAGACAGAGCCTAAATCCCTGGAGAGTTCCTTCTGAATCTCCCTCATCTTCAGCCTCCGCCAGCTACGTCAACCCTAAAAGGTCAAGCCACTAAACACCGTGCGCTGAGTCGTCGTAAAACGGAAAGTTCTGGTTTTCTTTTTCTTCTTCTTCCCTGAATGAAGAACAAACTGAAGAAAGAAAAAAAAAACAGACGCATTAAAGAGGGCATTTATCATCATTTCCCCCTGCCGGTGGCGCTGGACAGAATGAGAAAGTATGGCGGTAGCTCTGGGCGTGCCGGTGCATCTTGAGCAGGGCAGTGGTGTCGCTGTGGCCCACTCTTGTGCACTGGTCTGGGGCTAGGTCTAGTGAGGTGGTCCCCTGATGTGATCCATAACGCGGAGCCGTGGAGGTGATGGATGGGGGTCGGAGGCAGGATATCTGGTCAGTGTACAGTGGGTAGAGAGACCTGTGTGCTGAACTGACTGGATCCTGGGCTCTTCCCTGAGCCATTCGTTACTAAGAGTCAGTTACACACCCTGCTAAATGAGGCCTGACCAACAGTCTGAGGTGAAAGAGAGAGTGTGTGTGTGTGTGTGGTGTTGTGGTGGTGGTGTGGTGTGTGTGTGTGTGTGTGTGTGTGTGTGTGTGTGTGGTGTGTGTGTGTGTGTGTGTGTGTGTGTGTGTGTGTGTGTGTGTGTGTGTGTGT
>NC_036848.1:30525646-30528668 GCF_002910315.2 Salvelinus sp. IW2-2015 | reverse complement strand
CACACACACACACACAAATGCATGCACACAAGTGCGCAAACACACAAACACACACACACACACACAAATGCATGCACACATAAGTGCGCAAACACACACACACACTAATGCATGCTCCCACATCATCTTATCATGTCTTCTCTATGTGCTACTCATTCAACAGCTATCTCAAACCATTTCAGACGGAAGCGACTGTCTTTCTATCATCTCCCAGGAGACACATCTACATTATATCATTGCCAAATGAAGGACCACATATTCAACAACTCAGTGCTGTTTTACTATGTGATGTTCACCTTAACAACAGAGCTCTGCGCCGTATATGTACATACTGTGTAGAGTGCTGGAAAAGGTCACTCTACACAGCCACAGTTCAAACCCATACATAATGTAGGGAGATATGACGTGAGAGATACAGATACACGGAGTGAGAGAAAGAGACAGTAGACAGACAGAGAAGGAGACATCTCCGAAATATCCATCTCCATTACAGGCAAGAAGCGGGCTACAGTAGAAGCAGCACAATAATTGCAATAGCAAACGTCTACCTAACCTCTGAATCTAGTATAACTAACGAGCCGAAGCTCTCTATGAGACATTCCCAGACGGTCTATGGAGGACTGACATGCTGCGTATTCCATTAGCATGGCTCTGCTGCAGCACTGAGAGAGTGGGTGAGTGGGATCATGGCATTAATTAGGTCCAGTTGGGACAGGACGCTGCGGAGAGAGGAGGAGAGAGGGGCTCTGGACTACGCCTATGAACAGGACCTCAACATTTTCCCCAACATTGCTCCAGGCCCACTCATAGTGGCAAAGGAGGGAGGGAGAGGTGGAGAGGGAGGGAGGGAGGGAGGGAGACCAAACAGAGGATGAGAAATTCAAAGAAAGAAGAGGTTGAACAATTCTGAGAACGGATAATGAAGACACAGCAGGGTCTCTCCACAATAACCAATTAGTTAGTGCCAGAGTATCTACAAGCTAATCAAATCATTAACCCATAAAAATAAATATTGCTGGAAATTGCCTTGGTTTGCGATAAAGACTTTTACAGGTCTACATAGACTGACATAGCGTTGACAGTCTGACATAGACACAAGAGGTTTGTGGTCTGGTTCCTATGTTTCTGAGAGTTGAGTTTCAGCTGGTAGAGAGTTTGGTTGGAGCTCACTTTCATTACGCCCTGGGAGACCAATCAAAAGTTAGCAGGAGCTCCATGCAGAGGAAAGAGGCCCCTCATCATCATCTTCACATCCCACAACCCAACCCCTATTCCCCTCTCATTCTCTCTCTCTCTCTAATATTATCCCCCTCTCTCCCTCTCTTTCCCTAGCATCCTCTCCCTCTCCCACACTTTATTATCAACCCCCTCTTCCGTCTCTCCCTCCCTCTCTCTCACTAACATCCTCCTCTCTCTCTCTCTCTCTCTCTCTCTCTATCAACTCCCATTCCCCCTCTGTTTTCTCTTCATTCCCACATCCTACTTTGAAAATGAGACTCAGCTGAGAGCCACTGGGCTCTGCACAAACATGATTTGGGGCTGCTAATTCCTGCCATGCGATTGAACACAGTCAGTATAGGAACACGGTACTCAGAAAAATGTAAATCCTCCCCCTTCTCTGTATTTCCCCGTCTCTCTCTCTCCCCCTGCATTTCTTTCTCTCTCGCTCTCTCTCTTGCCCTCTCTCAAGTTTTATTCAGGTGGGGATTATTTCAGCTGTAAAATTCAATATCTCTCACTCTCTATCCCTCTCTTTCCAGTCTAATTAATTCCGCTGAAGATGAATTACCAAGGGATTTTTTTACCCCAAAACAGAAATGGGGGGGGGGGGGGGCAGAGGAGAGGAGGGAAGGAGGAAGGTCTTAATCACCCCCAAACCCCCCCCCCCCCATTCCTCAGTAAAAAAAACAAGAGGGAACAGAACAGAAGAAAAAAAAACGATAAACAAAATTGTTTACTTCCCCCTCACCTCTACAGCTGAATCCCCATGGGGATGTGATTATAAAAACAGGCCTCACTCTCTTTTTTCATTTTCTTTTTCTGTTCATTCCTCTTTGATGAAGTTCTGGGAGTTCAGAGGGACGCGCCGCGGCTGGGAAATCGCTGAAACACAAAGCACCATGGGAAGAGCAAACTTTGGCTGATCTGAGGAGACGACCGTACGTGTGTGTGTGTGTGCCTGTGCATATGATGTGCACATATGTATGTGTGTATGCATATGTGTAATGTACACCTGCCCATTGCCAAATATTGAATCTTACCTCTGAAATAATCCCCACCTGATTAAAGCTTGAAAGCCTTCATTCTCCCAAGCTGCACTGTGTTACCATGCCATGCGTTTGGCTAAGATGTCACTCACCCCCAAACCTGTTTTTTTTCTTCTCGCAAACACAGCCACATCAAACTTTACAGGCCATCAAACTATGACTAATTCCAGTGAAGTATTCATTTCCACTGCAACCCAGCATCCAAGGGAATGGGTGAGAACGAGAAGGTCATGATGTCATCAAGGAGGCCCCTGATTGGGCAATCAGTTCCTGGGTACAAATGATGTCACCTTTTGCTGGGCCTCTCCATTCAGAGCTATTGAGCTGGGGTGATATGAGCGCTATAGAGAGAGGTCATTTTTCTCCCCATGAGTGGTGGGTGAGAAAACCGCTCTGCGGCGAGGGGGGAGGGGGGGGGGGCATGCTAATCAAACTCCACAATATAGATGGCATTAAACTAAGCTTAACCCCCCCCCCCACCAGAACAGCCCCCAGACCCTACTAAGCCTCCCTTCCCAAGTCTTGATCCCCCCCCCCCACACAATTACACTTCCTCAGCAATAAAGCAGGCTTTGACTATAACCCACCCCTACAGAAACACTGCATGGGAAGTGTCACAAAGTTGTCATCAGCAGGCACAAAGGATTTGCTGGCAGTAGGGTTCTGCTTAGGCCTCTTTTATTTAGACACGAGGGAATAACAAAACAAAGGCCATAAGGCTGGGACTGCAAAGACAAATCATGTTCTCCATACAG
>NC_036848.1:30429837-30519375 GCF_002910315.2 Salvelinus sp. IW2-2015 | reverse complement strand
ACACACACACACACACACACACACACGCACACACACACACACACGCACATGCACACGCACACACACAAATGCATGCACACATACAAGCACGCACGCACAAACACACACGCTACTCACTGGTGCCAAATGATGAAATCACGGCTGGCCTGCCCTGTTTGCTTGCCATCGCCATGGCAGCTTGTTTGTCACCGAGGAGGTGGCGGTGACCTGGGGGATGAAAGAAGGGATTAGGGAGGCCACAGGAGAGGACATACGTGCCTGGAGACCTGTCAGCACTTCTCTCTTTTATCCCGCTCCCTTTCTCTCAATCTCTCTCTCGCTCTCTTTCCTTCTTTGTCTTTCTTCACTTTGCTTTTCTTTGGCTCTGGTGAAAGGAAGAAGAGAAACAGTGAGCTCCCCTGCGCACTCCTCCGTCAACTGGCTAGGTATCCCCCTTTCCCTTCCCTTTCATAGCCTGTTCATCTGTATTCCCCTGAGCACTCCTCCTCCTACCCATCCCTTGTTTTTCAAATGTCTTGAGGAAGTGTGTCATCTTACACTGGATGTACATCCACCTGTCCACTAACCTGCTCAAGGCCACTAACCATCGGTATCATCATATCTTAATAATGGATATTTTCCGTCATCACTCCCGTCTACTAAATCTCCATCTCCATCCTTCTTGTTTCTCTCTCCATCACCATACACCTTCAAAGTCAAAAAGTCCACCCTTTTAAATTGAACTCACCCCATACGCACCTCTGGAAGTAAACACATTCCCTTTCAGATGTTGTCACCGTTTGGCACCTGTCTTCACACCCTGAGCGAGAGAAAGAGAGAAAAACAGAAAGAGTGAGAAAGAAAGAGATTCGGATGAGTGCTGGGTAGATATGCAGGAACACATGGGGCCCACCTGGAGGCCAGATTCCCAGCCCAGTTTTAGAACACAACAGGTCAGTCACAGAGCCAGGACCCTTTCATGAGCAAGGCCTGGTTTGTCAGTGGAGCGAGAGAGAGAGAGAGAGAGAGAGAGAGAGAGAGAGAGAGAGAGAGAGAGAAGAGAGAGAGAGAGAGAGAGAGAGAGAGAGACGAGAGAGAGAGAGAGAGAGAGAGAGAGAGAGAGAGGAGAGAGAGAGCGAGAGAGAAGAGAGAGAGAGAGAGAGAGAGAGAGAGAGAGACGAGAGAGAGAGAGAGGAGAGAGAAGAGAGAGAGAGATGAAGAGAGAGAGAGAGAGAGAGAGAGAGAGAGAGAGAGAGAGAGAGAGAGAGAGAGAGAGAGAGAGACAGAGAGACAGAGAGACAGAGAGACAGAGAGACAGAGAGACAGAGAGACAGAGAGACAGAGAGACAGAGAGACACAGAACAAGCAGAGAGAGAGTCAGGCCCAGGCCAGTAAATGTCACAGTGAGGAAGGATAATCAAAGCCTGTGTAGTCTGTAACGTTAAGATCAGAGCACCCAAGACCTGCACCTCGTTTGAAGTGATATCTCTATAACCAATACCATTCCTTCCACTGTGGAAGAACATCAGAGAAACGCGTCACCTTCTAAAGGGTGTAGAATGTCGGATTATGTGGCACTTTAGGTATTCTCGATTGATCGTTTGACTTGTTTTCGAAATCTGTCAAGTATAATGTCATGTGCCCATTATCAAAGATTATGCGCCATGAACACAATTGATAAAATACATTGTGAACTACGCCATCCTGTGAGTTTGATGGTTTCTCGTGTGACGCAAAGGGTGACATCCGTTTGACATTCTACCGGTTCCTTACCGGGATTCCCTGTTGTCTTCATTTTCTCCGGCCATTCGGACTCGCCAAGGCATTTGTGGCGCGACTGAAAGAGAGAAAAGAGAAAGGAAGCTTGATTAGACTTGTCATTGCAATCTCCAGGCATTGTCACCTTTATTTCACACGCGTGCATTTTCTCAGAGTCAAAAAGGTACGTGGATTTGGTTCTGTATCTGTTATTGTACTATGGCTGTGGCCTATTGTGTGGACGACAACATCATGACTTAGCAATATCCGGAGCGTGAGAACATGGTCATGTACAATTACAAAGTTATTCAATTGGTTTACCGTCAAAAAAGCTGAGTGAAAGTTGAAAGATTCTACCTTTACCCTGTTGCTCCCGTTGTGCAATCTCCCCATCCCAAATCAAAACAGAATTGCCCAACTGCTTTTTAGCAGTGCTAACCAGTTGCCCTGACAACAAATACCGCGTTTCCAGAAAGCGAGAGAGCACTTAACTTGAAGAACCCCCAGCAAAGCTATTCAGAGCAGGAGTTACCCTTGCTAAGAGAGACGGTAATGGGAAACATCACAGGAGTAAAACAGGGACAAACAGAGTTATGTATCATGCTGTTAAAATGTTAAAACATAACTCTACATACCATCTAGTAATACTGGTCTACGGAGTCACAAAATAACAGACTGAATCGAGGCAAACCCTCTGCCTGCCTCTTCCTCAGCGTAATTAGTTGTGTCGCCTTCTGACTCTAACTTGTTTAAGACCCCTCCATCACCTACTTGAGCCAACCCATGGTTCGCTATTCCTTTCTACAGATCAATCTGCCATGCTGACTCATTCCCATCAGGAGGCAAGCGTTCTACAACAACAGTGAGGCAGTGCCAGTCTGAATCCGACCAGAACCACAGCTCCCCACTCAATGTGTGCAATGAGTGTCCTGTACAGCACTGTGTACACTGGAGATAGTTGCTCCCTCAGAACACGCTGGCTACGTCCCCAATGGCACCCTATTATCCCTGGTCAGACATATAGACGGTACACGATAGGGTGCCATTTGGGGTGCACCCGCTGTCTGCCGTGCTGATCGCTGACCCGGCTCGCAGTAGCCTCGAGGAGAGAGCGTCTCAGACCACACCCCCGCCACCATCCGACCCCCCGATCACAACAAACCAACTAACTAAAAACATCTGGTGTAATCAACTATTAGATAACTATCCCTGTAACATCCTACCACCTGAGATGCGAAGCTAGCGTCAGAATGATTTAGCAGAGAGAGTCGAGGAGCCGTAGACCTATAGCCTAATCAATATCCTCAAGGATAGGGAATGTCCGATACTAAAAACGCAATCACATCCACATTCATGCAGATCAGGTCTTGGTCACTGAGCCTTCGGGCAGCATTACTCCACTAACCCACTCCACAGGGCCTAACCCACAGGGCCTAACCCACTGGCCCTAACCCCACTGGCCCTAACCCTAACCAAAACCCCTGGCCAAGCCCAGCTCCAAGCATGGCATGGTCCGTATTCCACTTCCTGTGTTAAAGCAGTCATGTGAGAAGTATAACCTGGTCCACACAGCTTCCTGGTAAATTAGATTACTGCTCTGCTATTGGCTCTGCTCCTGTGTTCATGTTCACTGGGTTAGACTGGGCAGTTTTGGGCTAGACTGGGCAGTACTACTGAGGAATACTGTAACAAGGCCTAATCATATTTGGCCAGGTCAGCCCTGTCTCGCCACAGACTCGGCTCTACACTACAGCGCAGTCGTCATGGACTCAGATTACTGTAACTATGTCAATGAGCCAAGCACCCTATCCAAACCACACCACTTCCTAGTTTTGCTCACATGAAACGTTGCTCCCCTTTTGTTGTCCACTTCATTCAATGTCAAAACATGGCCGCAGGTTTGATACATTTGCCAATTGATATGTTTGCCACCCCCCCCCTTCCTTTGCTGAAATGAAACTGAGGCCAGGCTGAAACTAAAACAGTGTACAACTGGATCTGAAAATGGCCCGCTAGTGTGGCACTTCTTCAACCTGAAGATGAGATTGACAAGTCTGAGTGAGTGTAGCAAAGTGTTTGCTTGGTGCAGATCAGTCCATTCTCTCGCTCGCTCTATGCTACGGTATGAACCTACACTGAGAGTACAACACGTTAAGAACTCCTGCACTTTCCATGACACAGACTGACCAGGCGAATCCAGGTGAAAGCTACAATCCCTTATCGACGTCACCTGTTCAATCCACTTACAGCAGCGCGGACGACGGGGAGGAGACAGGTTAAAGAAGGATCATTAAGCCATGAGATAGTTGAGACATAGATTGAGTACGTGTGCCATTCAGATTGGGCTAGGCTCTGAGCAGGGCCTAGTCAGGGCTCTCTCCACTGCTCCCGCTGCCTGATTAGAGGCCGACGTGCTGGCCCGACTGTACGACTCTTAGCCCAGCCCCAGCGCACCGCTCCAGCCCACTCCTCTAGTACGCCAGGCCTCCAGTACACTGCTCCAACAGCAGCAGTCATGGAGATTTGTTCAGCCCAGCTCTGCTCAGCTCAGTTTGCCAACAGGAGATTGGCCTGGCCAGCGTAACACGCCTTAGGGAGAAAAGTCCACAGCGGCACACACTTAACCCGTAGAACGTGACGGTTTCCCAGACCTAGACTAGGCAGACCGCCGCACTAAAAACCATGTTCAATGGAATATTATTCGGATTATTATTCTCTCTCTCGTTCTCCCACCTCTTCTTCATCGTCCTCCTCTTCCCTGTCTCTCTCCAACCCTGTTCTGCTCTGCTTGCGTTCAACAACGTTTTGAATTCCTTCACATCAAGATGACGAGTTATGGAGTTCTGTTTAAATGTCACATGAAACCTTACCAACCTCGCCCCAGCTTAGTCACACACCTATCTGTATGTGTTTGAACAAGTAGATATCGAGTTAATACCCCAAAATGGATCTATTTCCCATAGCCAAACATGCAAAACAACAAACACCATTGGGCCCCTCATCTCCCAGTTAAAAGAAACACAAATCTCTAGTCTCTTATGAAATACTGCACGGCATCAGGTTAGGTAGTAATGACAGACCTTAACAACTCTACTACAGCACTCTAACTCCTGCAAACAGTTATTACCCATTTAGCTAATGGGCTCACATAATTACACGATCAGCCTGTGCCAGTGCTTTCACGCCTTTGATTGGCGGTTGGTAAGGACTCTGCTCGTTAGGGATAAGCGCCTTGGTGTTTGTACTAATGCCAACCCAAGGAAGAGAGATCTCGGTGTGCCAATGCACAGGAACACTATTCCAACCGCCCTGTGTTCTTTTGAAGAAATATGTAGAATATGGTTTCGGCCTTCAACAATGCTTTTCTATATTATATATTGGCTTTTGAGGGTTACATTTATGATTTAGTTCAGGGAATTTATGAGGTAATGTAATTTCCCCTGAGTCCATTCAGAAACCCATACATTCATAGTACCAGCAGAGATGTCCATTGGGAATCACGTACTCTATCCTCCCCTCCTTGAGACCCCTTGACTTCTAGTACATTTTGTTAAGTTACAGCCTTATTCTAAAATTGATTAAATCGTTTTCCCCCCTCGTCAATCTACACACAGTGACAAAGGAAAAACATGTTGTTAGATATTTTTGCAAAAAACTGAAATATCACACTTACGTAAGTATTCAGACCCTTTAATCAGTACTTTGTTGAAGCACCTTTGGCAGCGTTTACAGCCTCGAGTCTTCTTGGGTGTGACGGTAAAATGTATACAATTATTTTTTCCCCTCATCAATCTACACACAATACCCCATAATGATGGAGAGAAAACATGTTTTCAGAATAAAACAAAACAAAAACACCTGATTTACATAAGTATTCAGACCCTTTGCTATGAGACTCGAAATTGAGCTCAGGTTTATCCTGTTTCCATTGATCATCCTTCAGAGGTGTCTACAACATGATTGGAGTCCACCTGTGGTAAATTCAATTGATTGGACATGATTTGGAAAGGCACACACCTGTCTATATAAGGTCCGACAGTTGACAGTGCGTGTCAGAGCAAAAAACCAAGCCATGAGGTTGAAGGAATTGTCCGTAAAGCTACGTGACAGGATTGTGTCGAGGCACAGATCTGGGGAAGGGTACCAAAACATTTATGCAGCACTGCAGGTCCCCAAGACCACAGTGGCCTCCATCATTCTTAAATGGAAGAAGTTTGGAACCACAGCCTCTTCCTAGAGCTGGCCGCTCGGCCAAACTGAGCAATCGGGGGAGAAGGGCCTTGTTCAGGTGACCAAGAACCCGATGGTCACTCTGATAGAGCACTAGAGTTCCTCTGTGGAGATGGGAGAACCTTCCAGAAGGACAACCATCTCTGCAGCACCACCAATTAGGCCTTTATGGTAGAGTGGCCAGACGGAAGCCACTCCTCAGTAAAAGGCACATGACAGCCCGCTTGGAGTTTGCCAAAAGGCACCTAAAGGTCTCTCAGACCATGAGAAACCAGATTCTCTGGTCTGATGAAACCAAGATTAAACGCTTTGGCCTGAATGCCAAGCGTCACGCGTGGAGGAAACCTGGCAGCATCCCTACGGGGAAGCATGGTGGTAGCAACATCACAGCCAAGAAATGCAGGAGTGGCTTGGGGACAAGTCTCTGAATGTTCTTGAGTGGCCCAGCGAGAGCCCGGACTTGAACCCAATCCCACATCTCTGGAGAGAACTGAAAATAGCTCTGCAGCGACACTCTCCTTCAACCAGACCTTGAGAGGATCTGCAGAGAAGAAGGGGAGAAACTCCCCAAATACAGGTGTGCCAAGCTTGTCACGTCACACCCAAGAAGACTCGAGGCTGTAATCGCCGCCAAAGGTGATCAACAAAGTATTGATTAAAGGGTCTGAAAACTTATATAATTTGATACAATTCCTCTTTTTTTTTTTTACATGGATTTGCATTGTCATTATAGGGTTTTGTGTGTAGATTGATAGAGGGAAAAAAACATTTAAATCAATTTTAGATTAAGGCTGCAATGTAACAAAATGTGGAAAAACTCTTCCTTCTTACACCTACACTGTATATCAAAATTAGCCTAAGAAATAGGATAAAATACCAGAGATTCCCCCATGGCCCGTTGTATTAGGCTATCGGTATAATTAGGGCATCAGCCAATAGGGTAGACGTAGTTTGAAAGGGACACTTACTTGAATTGAGCTACTTTTTGCATTACCTTTAGAAGTGGAATGATTTGTTTATTCCCAGTCAATGTCGGAAGTCAATTTAGGAAGTTCATTTCCATGGAAAGGCATCTGTGCCCATCCATATAGCAACTGCACCCATCCATATAGCAACTGCACCCATCCATATAGCAACTGCACCCATCCATATAGCAACTGCGCCCATGCATATAGCAACGGTGCCCATCCATATAGCAACTGCGCCCATCCATATAGCAACTGCACCCATGCATATAGCAACGGTGCCCATGCATATAGCAACTCCGCCCATGCATATAGCAACTGTGCCCATCCATATAGCAACTGCGCCCATGCATATAGCAGACTGGCACCCATACATTATAGCAAACTGTGCGCGCCATGCATTATAGCAACTGTGCCCATGATATAAACTGTGCCACCGCATATAGCAACTGCGCCCATGGTATAGCAACTGCGCCATGCATATAGCAACTGATGCCACGCTATAAGCAACTGTGCCCATGACATATAGCAACTGTGCCCACGCATATAGCAACTGCGCCCACGCATATAGCAACTGTGCCCATGCATATAGCAACTGTGCCATGCATATAGCAACTGCACCCATGCATATAGCAACGGTGCCATGCATATAGCAACTGCTATATAGGCAACTGGCCCAAGCATATAGCAACTGCAATGCATGTGCAATGCCCATTAATAGCAACTGCACCATGATATGCAACTGCGCCATGCATATGAGCAACTGTCCCCAGCATATAGACTTGCCAATGCATATAGCAACGGTGCCCATGCATATAGCAACTGCGCCCATGTATATCAGCAACTGCGCCATCGCATTAGCAACTGCGCCATGCATATAGCAACTGTGCCCATGCATATAGCAACTGCGCACGCACTCTAGTAAACTGCGCCCACGAAATACAACTGCGCCCACGCATATAGCAACTGCGCCCTGCATATAGCAACTGCGCCCATGCTATAACAACTGCGCCCAGCATATAGCAACTGCGCCATGAATATAAAACCTGCGCCGCAATATAGCAAATGCCCCATGATACAGATAACTGCGCCCACGCATATAGCAACTGTGCCCATGCAATATAGCAACTGCGCCCATGAAATACAACTGTGCCACACATATAGCAACTGCGCCCATGAATATACAACTGCGCCCACGCATATAGCAACTGCGCCCATGAATATGCAACTGCGCCCACGCATATAGCAACTGCGCCCACGCATATAGCAACTGTGCCCATGCATATAACAACTGCGCCCATGCTTATAGCAACTGTGCCATGCATATAGCAACTGGCGCCATGCATATAGAACTGTGCCATGCATATAGCAACTGCTGCCCATGTATATAACAAACTGCGCCCACGCATATAGCAACTGCGCCCATGCATTAGCAAACTGCGCCATGCATATAGCAACTGACGCCATGAACTAGCAATTGCCCAATGTATATAAAACTGCGCCCACGCAATATAGCAACTGCGGCCCATGCATATAGCAACTGCGCCCATCATATAGCAACTGCGCCCATGCATATAGCAACTGTGCCATGCATATAAACTGTGCCATGTATTACAATTGCGCCCACGCATATAGCAACTGCGCCACGCATATAGCAACTGTGCCCATGCATATAGCAACTGTGGCCCATGCATATAGCAACTGTGCCCATGCATATAGGCAAAACTGTGCCCATCTGACATGTAAGCAACTGTGCCCATGCAATACAACTGTCCATGCAATAGCAACTGCGCCATGCATATACGAACTGCGCCATGCACTATAGCAACTGCGCATGATACATAAACTGTGCCATGCACTAAGACTGTGCCCATGCATATAGCACTGCGCCCAGATAGTACCTACAGGCTATTTAATTGAGACCACGCAAAAGGCGCATTTGAGTCTCGCACGCCAGAGAGGAAAGGTAGGCTAGTGAACTTGAAGCAGGTTATTCCTATGGAGAGTTTGTGAGTAGTTGCGACAAAGAGGTGCTTTTGATACAAAGATGAACACAGAAAAACTGAAAGACAACCGTTTGAAATAATCTTTGGGCAATATTAAGTGGTCTGTCTGACCGCCCAGGTCCCCGCAGCAGGAAACATGCTGAGCACGCTGCAACGCTCTCTGTCGGGGCTGTAGGTCGCGCTGGATGTCACGGAATGCAGCTCTCTACTCTAGGCGGGACAGTCTCCAGAGAGGCTTTCGCAATTAGTCGGTATTCCACATAGTGTGGGGAGTGTCCTTCTCTAGGGATGATCTTTCTTGGAAGGAGCTTCACAAGACCACACACATGTTTTTTCCAAGAGTTGTTTCCAAACACCACAACACCACACACCACACACACACACACACACACACACACACACACACACACACAACACACACACACACACACACACAACACACAACACACACAATTTGAGTACATAATGTATTACATACACACACACACAAATGGACACACACATGGACACACACATATATACAAGTACATATACACACATGCAAAGGCACACACAAACATGCACATAAACACACGTACAAAGGCACACGTGGAAGCATACATGTCCACGTGCACACACGCGAATGCAAACACAAGAAGAAGCATACGTGCTGTAAACACAAAAAAGAAACATATGCCTCTTTAGCAAACAGAAACACATTGTACAGATTGGCAAATGCACAGAATCACAAATTGCACACCCACAAATCCACACTCACACGAACACAAGTCTGCTATCAACACTTAGTTCACGTTATTAAAACCAATTCTGCTGTTACTAAGTGTGTAAATAAAACCCAATAAGCCGTGACTACATTTCCTGCCCAGGTCTCTGATTCTCAATTACACAGCTCTGGTACCACCATGTTTAGAGATTAAAACATTTAATTAGAACCAGATAAATTTGATGAAATTGTTTCTTTTTTTATCAGCTCGGACCCCACATTGAACCGAGAATGACACAAAACAATAAGGGAAATTAAAGTTCTGTGGTGAGGTTATTAAATAGACCACAATGATAAAGATGACGTCAAGGCGAAAGAAGGGGACAACAACATCTAGTGATCCTATGAACTTTGAAGGCAAGCTCTCGTTCTCAGACAGTCAAAGAAATGCATATTGCCCGACACAGTGTCTGGTTCGGAGATTCCACTCATTTCAGAAATTATTTTGGGGAAATGCAATGTCCAATTCCACTGACAGGAATTGAAAAAAAATGGACCTCAACTCTGTACTGTGTCTGTACTGTTGTGGTCTCTTACTAAACGGTCAAGAAATTCTGGAATGCATGTTGCCAATGGGGAAGTACCGGGTTCAGTGTTTCTTCCCTAACCTCTCAGGTCTTGTAAATACACTGTTCAGCTCAGTTTCATTCAACAACATCTCTAACTTGAACTTTGACCTACAAGAGAGAGAGGATAGATGGAGCCACACTGATACAGAATCACAGAGATTACACAACACCCACACGTACACATTCACACACTCTCTCCACAGAGACACTCCGAGACATAGGATTTAACCTGTGTGCCTGTCCGTCCAAATCCCAAACCCTCAATTCCTACCTCCAACCCCAATCCAAACCCCCAAACCCTGAATTCCTAACTCCAACCCCAATCCAAACCCCCAAACCCTCAATTCCTACCTCCAACCCCAATCCAAACCCCATGGGCCTGCACAGAGAAAAAAGATGAGTAGAGCGAGAGAGAGAGAGAGAGAGAGGAGAGAGAGAGAGAGAGAGAGAGAGAGAGAGAGGAAGAGAGAGAGAGAGAGAGAGAGAGAGAGAGAGAGAGAGAGAGAGAGAGAGAGAGAGAGAGAGAGAGAGAGAGAAGAGGAGAGAGAGATGTGGAATGGAACTGGAGCCGGACAAAGCCTACTATTGGTATGGATGTTTAAGAACTGCATGGATCAAATTCCATGTCTTGGAGAGACATGAGCAGTGTTTCGCAGGATTGTGTCAATAATTCAAACCAGCCAACAATCACCTCCAACCTCCAAACCACTGCTTGTTTATTACATGAGGCTGTGTTCTGACCACACACACACACACACACACACACACACACACACACACCACACCACACACACACACACACACACACACACACACACGCCTTCCTAATATTGAGTTGCACCTGTATTCGGCTATTTCAGCCATACCCGTTGCTGACAGGTGTATATAATCGGGAACACAGCCATGCAATCTCCATAGAGAAACATTGGCAGTAGAATGGCCTTACTGAAGAGCTCAGTGACTTTCAACATCATAGGATGCCGCCTTTCCAACAAGTCAGTTCGTCAAATTTCTGCCCTGCTAGAGCTTCCCCGGTCAACCGTAAGTGCTGTTAGTGGGAAGTGGAAACATCTAGGAAGCATCTAGGATCAACAACGGCTCAGCCGCAAAGTGGTAGGCCACACAAGCTTCCAGAACGGGACCGCCGAGTGCTGAAGCGCGCAGCAAACACTCTTGCCAAACACAACCACTCAAATGTCACATGTACTCAGGAACACACACACACTTCCTTGGAGACACAGGCTACATTCCACCCAGTAACCAAAAAACATGTATAGGCCTACTTCAGTCTAGGCTATTCTTCAAGATTCTGATTTCATGGTATTTTACTACTTTAGTCCACTAACACAGTCTGGAGTCAAGCCCTCAACATGTTGTGAACACACAGTGTTGGGCAATTAGCATGGAAAGAACTGGAAAGCTGACCTGTGCACATCCATAAAATCCCCCCAGGCACCCAGGACCCTCATGTTACCCCAACAGACAGTCACTGCAGGTGTGGCAGAACACAGGAACACACTGGGGGCCCAGTTGCCATTGCTCCCTCTAGTAGACCCTCAGAGCAGAAGTTATGGAGGGCTTCCACCCTGTTTCTCAAATGGTCTCACAGCAAGCTCAGCAGATCAGGGAAGTGCCTCAGCTTCACACCCAACCCTGGCCTGGAGGAGATAGGGCCTTTTCTTCTTTCTTTCTCTCTTTCCTTTCCCTCCATTGTAAATAAACTACAGCAACCCGCATCAGTGCTGACTCATCATGCATGAAGTATATCAGCTACGGTGGAGCACCGAGGAGCCAGGCTGAGCAGACCTCTCAGGGTCTACTCTCTGCTCCACACATTACTCCCAAGGAGTCATATTAGCTATATTCTAGTGAGGTAACATTTAGTCTGACACACTTTGATCCCTTTTTTCGATCCCTTTACGCTACCGGGGCCTCACTGATTCACTCTCACTGGGTTGTAACGGGCCTGGGGAACACATCTGGTTCCGTGGGAGAAGAGATATGTCATGACTGACAAGGTTCTGGTATTAGTTGTCTTAGTTCTGTGGGGGATGGTGGGATGGAGGCTGAGATTATGGGCCCGGGCAAGGCCTGGAAATGCAGATCCCGGATCTCTAGGCCCAGGCCCAGCCCCCACAGCTCCAAGCCTCATCCCCAGCCCAGAGCTCCCTGGTCCAGCCCAGGGTGGGCAAGCTGGCTCCCTCCATCTGCATCTGCATCTGCATTCAATCGCAAGTGTTTGTCGTTGGGAATTGAATCAAATTAAAAAGTGTAATATTTAATGCGACACCATATGGAAGCGGAGAGGGGAAAAAGGCCCTGCGGTCGGCCCGATATCCCCCTCTGAAGACAGAGCCTGGAATTCCTGGAGGCAGAGTCTGTGGAAATATGTATACACACATATGGGAGCGGAAGAGAGGCGGGTGGGGAGGCACGAACCCTGTAACAAGATTACAGTGAGAGTCAGGACACAGGAGCAAGGATCTGAAATCTAGCCTGTCAATCAAAGCCAGGCACACAATAGCAGATACACACTGTAGACACACACACACACACACCCACACACACTGTGTGGGCTGACTGTGAGGTGGCGTTTAGGGGGAAGAAGCTCTGTCTTTTTAGCCAGTGTATCCACTTTCATAAACAAAGACAACGCTAGTGTCACGGGGTGAGGGAGTTCGCCTGGACGATGAAACAACCTAATAATGTAGCGCTGGAGGACGTGTATCCAAGCACTGTGAGTCATGTGAACTGAAGGGAAAACATGGAGGTTAGACCGGTGGGAAGAGCAGGGGCTTCCAACACGGTGATCAGTGAGCGCCGGTACAAATATTTCACTTGGAGATTTGACTTGACGTATGTCAGTGCGGTGGAGCAGCTGGGATGTGGGTTGTGTAGAGGTCTGGTCCTATGGGTCACTGAGGAATGATGTACCGTATGCTCTATGGGCGGACTACTTGTTTCCATAGGAGTGCAAGGTACACTCCATTTCAGAGAATACATACATTACATAACAGGGTCGGGGTCAATTCCATTTATATTCCAATCGATTCATGAGGTTTTCCTCGGTGAAAAGCACCGAAGAGAGTTGGATTTGGAATGTCAGTGTACTTCCTGAATAGACTGGAATTGAAATGGGACTGACCCCAACCCTGGTGCGTAACGCATGGCAGGACGTGTGTGGGTCTTAGAGACGTTATGGGTACCTATGAAGGAGGATATGCTGTACTGCACTGCGCTGGATGTATCGGACGCTCTACGTGTTTCAGCCAGGGCCCGTGTGAACCAATTAGTTCAAGGTGAGAGGAGCGCAAGGTCAACTGGATTTGCGATATACCGTACGCACAACGGATGCCAGGACTTGAGCCAAAACTATGTGGGTACTCAGAGATGTTACGTGTATCTGTGCACAACGTGAGGGTCTACACATGACACTGAGGTGTCAGCGGGACATTGCAGGTGTTTGGTGAGGGAGTGTGGATGTGGATGTGGGCGTTAGCAGTTTGTACAGTACAGCGTGTGGATTTACAGCATGCCGTACGCCTCCTCATGTGACACGTGCGGCTGCCTGATTAACGTGACCGTGGAATACACTAAGCCCTGAGGACCGCCATGGGAGAGACACGGGACTGGGCACCAGCTGGGTCTCACACAAACGCGTGAACACATGACTAGGAACAGAATCACCTGGGTCACACACACACACACGCGCGCGCGTGAAGGTGCACACACTTCACACAGTCCCATCCGACGCTTGCATAATGTCATTGGGGGGTGGGGGGGCTGAAAGTCACACACTTTCAGAAAGCTCTGTCACCTTTCCTACACCACACCAGACACACACAGGCACACACAGACACACACAGGCAGCACACAGCAGCAGACAAGCAGACAGACAGACAGACAGACAGACGACAGACAGACAGACAGACAGACAGACAGACAGACAGAACAGACAGACAGACAGACAGACCAGACAGACAAGGCACACCATACAGACACAGACAGACAGACAGCACACACAGACAGGAGCAGACAGCAACGACAGACAGACAGCACACAGACGAACAGACAGACAGACAGACAGACAGACAGACGACAGCAACAGACAGACAGACAACAACAGGCACACACATACAGACACAGACAGGACAGACAGCACACACAACAGACAGACAGACAGACAGACAGACAGCACACACAGACAGACACAGACAGACAGACAGACAGGCACACACAGACAGACACAGACACACACGACAGCCAATGCATTATCAACACAAAAAGAACCATGAACAGTAAGACAGATGCACACTTTTACTTTCCTTCACTGATCAACATCCACTACCGATTCCAAACTCGCTCGTGGAGAAGCAACGTCAGCACAATAACTGTCTCAATTTGGTCGTCTGCGCGATCGTACTTCATGATGAATATGTAAAGAAGTTATCCAAAGACCGCAGCATGCAGCCGTCGACACAAGACCTAATGATCACCATGCAACAATGAGGGCCGCAAATCGGGTTTTGCGTGCATCTATGGAGGAAACGCTACCTGCCCCAATTGCATAGTCAACAGTGTAAAGCTTTGCGGTGGAGAGAAAAATGCTGGGCTCTATGTTTCTCATGGTTCAGCTAGCCCGCGTTAGTTCCAGTGGAGGGAAATCTTAACTACACTTACAATCATGTAGATGATTCTGTGATCTTTTGCAACCAATTTTGGGAAGGGTCATTCCTCTGTTCTCAGCATGACATATTCCCTCCAGCCAAAGCGAATTTCCATACAAAATGTGTTTGTCGAATCGGTGTGAAGAATGACAAGCCTGCACAGAGCCTTACCTCAACCCATCGATCACCATGGGAAGGATATGAACGCGACTAGCGCCACGCCTAATTGCCCAAAATCATGCCCAACTCACTAAGCTCTTGTGGCTGAAGAAGCATATCGTGCAGCGAATGTTACAACATCTAGTGGAAAGCCTTCCCAGAAGAGCGGAGGCTGTTATAGCAGCAAAGGGGGGGACCAACTCCATATTAATGCCCATGATTTTGGAATGAGATGTTCGACGAGCAGGTGTCCACATATTTTTGGTAATGTAGTGTATATCCACATGGGCATAAACCCATGGCTAGCAAACCTGCATGCATGTATCCTTTTCTCAGAAACCTGTATGTAGTAACTACACACTTTCACACAGTGGTTGTGCAGATGACTAGTGTTGATTAGTGCTGAGCGATTTGTGCTTTTTGAGGTGTGTTCGGTTTCCTTAAAAAATAAAAAAAACACGATTTTGGTTTCGATCATTTTTTAAACATTAAATGCACTCTGCATTATGTGGGTTGAATGCTGTAAAAACACAGAATTAAACAATTAATAAAAGTCCCATGATGGTAGTGACTGCACATGACTTCTTATCACTTATTAAACATCCTTTATTGACATGAATTTACTTAAATAAAATATTTTAGTTGTTGTATATATACAATTGCTTCATTTGCTAACTTTATTTTCATTCCGAGTCATCATCTCATCTCTGTAGAGCTGCTGCCTATGCTGTCTGACAAAATCACTATTTTAGTAGTTCTTCAAAGTAAAAAAAAAGCATACTTTTATGACTGCTGGATACCAACTATCAATCACTTAGATCATGTATTTTCAGGTAGAGATACCTTGAAGGAACTCCTCTCTATGTATCCATAGAAGACATAAAAGAAACACAGACCGGACCAGTTTAGCCGCGCAATGAATTATGGTCATTGTAGGTAATTGTCACATTTTCTATGGTAAACTATGCAGAACATTGGCCTGTTGGAAACTACAACTCCCTACAACGTCGCACCGTTCGGGCATATGACCCGATTTATCTCTAGTGCGATGTGCGCATTGAGCTCACAGACAAAAACCGACCAAAACGGAATTAAAATAATTGAACTGACGTCGTCGGTTTAAATAATTGAACTGACGTCGGTCAATTCGTTGTTTGAAAAAAAAAGAAACGGACATTTTGGTTAATCGCTCACTCGGCACTAGTGTTGATGATGTACAGTGAGAGGAATGTAATATATCTGGGACCTGTCAGGAGAACCCAGGGTTGCCAGGTAGACCACAGAAACAAAGGAGGACAGAGTGACGAAAAGAGAAAGAAAGACAGACTGTATTTACTCTCTAAGAACCAAGTCAATAAAGAGTGACAGCAAGGCAAACACTCACCTGTACAGAGGTAATAACTGGACTTTGTGTGTGTGTGTGTGTGTGCGTGCGTGTGTGCGTGCGTGCGTGCGTGTGCGTGTGCGTGTGTGTGTGTGTGTGTGTGTGTGCGTGGAGAAAGGCTAAAAGCATGCTGACTCATGCATTCCCTAAGACCTAAGTGAATAAAAGTAACAGACAAGTATAAGCTACAGTAGTATCTTTTTCAGTCCTTCCATTGCTCAAACTGTATCATAACTTCACTCACATAGGTTTGCACAGTGGCACTTGTCACTAAACACATCCATTCAAGCCAACACTAACCATACAAACGTTAGGCTCCAGCCCTGTAGCCGGGCTTCTACACCTGCATTGCTTGCTGTTTGGGGTTTTAGGCTGGGTTTCTGTACAACACTTTGTGACATCAGCTGATGTAAGAAGGGCTCGGTAAATACATTTGATTTGAGTTGAACAGGTGAAATCATGGAGTTCAACCCCACAAGTATCCAGGGGTCGGAAAACAGTGTCAACGCTACTGTGGAGATCAAAGGTCATACCCCCTAGACTTGACCCTGCTTGTTGCTAGGCAACATCATTTTTCTTATGAGAAACGGGGGCTCCCAGGTTTGGAACATTGGAAGTCAGGTTGTATACATGGCTTAGCTATACAAGAGAACAGGGAGAGAAGTCTCACACCCTAGCAGCCTGCGTGCTGCCAAGGCAGAAAAATGAAAAAAGGATTTCAGCAAACATAGCTAAACCTCTCACTCACCACAAGAGGCAAGTCAGGCAACAGTTCCCGGAATCTGAGGGGAGAGAAAGGGGGTGGGGGGACTATTCCCAATAATACCATTGGGAATGTGTCTATACAGACTTAAACCTAAACTTAGACCTAGTCTAGACCTAGTTAACGGCTAGGATTACAAACCAAACCACACAACTATAACCAAATGCACTAATAAGTCATCCAAGAAAAATGCTGAGCAAACCATAGTTAATCAATACTTATAAACTGGGTGGTTCGAGCCCTGAATGCTGATTGGATGACAGCCGTGGTATATCAGACCGTATACCACGGGTATGCCCCCATTTTTTTTTTAAACTGTTTTAATTACGTTGATAACCAGTTTATACTCTGTGTTGCGTCGTGCCTAGGAACAGCCCTTAGCCGTGGTATATTGGCCATATACCACACCACCTCGTGCCTTATTAATTCATTATATTTTGGACTAAAAACATCATGTCTCAATAAAACTGCATCGAGGCATGAATTTTTATTTTCATGATCATGGTAGGCCCTTACTGCTTGTCCACCCACTCACTAGACCATAGCCAGCCAAACTCCCTATGCGTCTTATGGGGAGACCCATGGCATGGCCTCAACACTCAACTCTCACTCTCACTCACACACACGCACGCACGCACGCACGCACGCACGCACACACCCACACACACGCTACCAGCGCTACAACTTCAACTTGACTCAACAACTACAGTAAATGTCTCTGACTCACTCTAACGCAAGTCCTGCTACACGGTGTTACTTCTGAGCCTGTTTTTGTTGGAAATGCAAGGTCCTTTCTTTGGGTCCTCCTAGATCCATCGCTAATTTTAGAAAAGTTCCAGAAATAATAAAAGTGTGTGTGAGTAGGCGGGCATGCCTGCCCTGGCAGAGTGGGTGCTCCTGAGCAAGTGGGCGTCTAGGGGCTAGCGTCACCGGTGACGACGTGCAAGGGTGGAGACAACAGGGTTTTCCTCACCCTCTCGCCAAAGGCAGAGACGAAAACACACAGGATTTTTTTTCCGCTGGAGCGTAGCTCAACACAGATGGAGGAGACGCAGGATTGACAGCTGACTCATTGTCACTGCACTGTAACTCAAAATCAACACAAACACAATGAATAGTACAAATACACAATGTCCCACATTTTAGTCATGCAGATTCCCAGCCCTACACACAGAAGACTAAAGTGTCTGTGTGTAGAAGCATGCGCAATGTATTTTCTCCAACGAACACACTCCTTAAGTCCAGAACTAGTGTTAATCTATGCCCAGGAAACTGTCCCAAAAATACTAATGTTCCCTAAGACTAAGTGCACTCCAGTGTGTTGTAATGGTGTCTTGGCCAAGTGGTGACTATGGCTTAGTCACACAAACAGCAGCTCCATAGGAAGCCTTGGCGTTGTGTCTATACCGTCATACTGTACCATGGGAAGGAGCAGGCATACAGGCCGCACCATCAATCCAGGCCCCATAAACCAATCAGCACTAGGAATAAAAGACTGGAGATAGTCACACAGGAGACGTGATTCAACGTTCCCACAACGTTCCCAGCCCAGCAACTTCATATGCATCCTACTACTGCGTCTGACAATGAGGCTAGTAGAAGAAGGATATAATGTGAAACAGCTCTCGGTTTCCCATCAAATGGCCTCTGTCAATTTCCATACGTCAGAAGAACAAAACGAGAGAGGAGCATGAAATGAGAAATGAAGAAAAAAAAATGGTGTGTGCCAACCTGTCTGCCTGGCACTGGCTCTAATGGCGCTATTAGATGACAGCATGGGGACATTAAGATGAACGGGAGGAGAGGGGGAGGGAGAGAGGCAAGGAGGGAGGGAGTGTGTGAGAGAGAGAGAGAGGAGAGAGAGAGAGAGAGAGAGAGAGAGAGAGAGAGAGAGAGAGAGAGAGAGAGAAGAGAGAAGAGAGAGACGAGAGAGAGAGAACGAGAAGAAGAGAAAACGAGGGTGAGAGCGAGGGAGACAGAGAAGAGGGGTTAGGGGGAGAGAGAGAGGGAGACTTCGGGAGAGAACGACAGAGAGACAGAGTGCTGTGGGAGCTAGCGTGCCACAAAGTAGAGTGGGTCCTAGCCAGCCAGGCTGAGTGAGGGAGTTCCCAGCAGGTTAATGTTTGCACTGGGACCGACCAGGGGCAAGTGGGGTGAGTGAGGGGGGGGGAATTGTGAGTCATGGGGTTACCGACTGTCATTAACATGTCACCGAAACCCACCCTGACAACCGTGCATGACCATGACACACTCCACACAAACACTTACTTACCCGACACGGCAAGTTAACCCTGAAACACACATGTATACAGACAGGTCTACCAGTGGAGGCTGCTGAGGGGAGGACGACTCATGATAATGGCTGGAATGGAGTCAATGGAATGGTATCAAACGCATCAAACCCCTGGTTTCAATGTGGTTGATGCCATTCCATTATATTCCATTCCAGCCATTATTATGAGCAGTCCTCCCCTGGGCAGCCTCCACTGAGGCCTACTATACCTTAGGCTAAACAGACACACGCACGCATGCAGTAGACTGAGGGTTTGTCTGATAATCATTTTGTAATAGCTAAACGTTCGACATAGAAGTCAGGCTACTGTACAACAAGGGCCATCTATGAAATTATCAGCAGATGTAATGGAACATTATTCACAGACTCTATACAGTCCCAAACTCAACGGCAAAATCTATATGCCGCAATGATGGTGGTCAAGTGCATACATCTGTTATACCTGCAATATGGAAATATGGGTTCATATTGTTCTTGCCTTAGGAAGCAGATGGCAGAATCGTTCAACACAATGCATACAGACATAAACATTTGACATTCAGCACGTGGAATCTCAGGAATTAATTATTTCTTGCACTTGCACACTTGGCAGGAAATATTAAACCCCTAAGGTGGAGAAGAGTAGAGTTTCTGGGTTTGCCCTCTGGCATCGCATGCTAGTCAAATAGGTCGTCAGTCAGAATGGGAGTCCTGCTGGACCGCAGAGCTGCTAAAATACATTTTGTATTTAGTCTGCTCCCCACGCTTTTCTCTCCACATTAAGTAGAATCACTTAGCGAGTCTTCGGGTACATCCGATATTGTACTAAATGTCACTGTATAGTGCACTACTTTTGACCAGAAACCTACGGTGCCCTGGTCAAAAGTAGTGCACTATATAGGGGACACAGGGTGGCATTTGGGACGTAGCCTTGGAGAAAAGAAAAAAAAGGCGAACATGTAAAGTACGACAGGAGCAGAGACGGAGTCAGAGACGGAGTCAGTGAGGGAGTTTGGCATCTTGATTGAAGGACTACTTGTCTTGGAGGGCCTTCAGAACTGCCTCGCTTTTCCTTTGAGGGTTTCAAGTCCCAGCTGTTTTCTTTTTGAGAGCATTTATTCATACTGAATCATAATAATAACAGTATTAATCGTTGACGTCAACAGGAATTACATTTAAACCTAATTGGGGCAAATTATTCAGGGTGTCGAAAGTGGAGACTCACTGAATACACAGTTTTGACTGACTTGAGAAAACAACATAAAAACACTGGAAAGCTACTTTTTCCAGAAATCTATTTGCCTCTCAATCGCAGGACTTCTATTTTCCTTCCATACAGTATGCAGGTATGCCCTGACTGAGTCCATTGATGATCACTGAACGATTACCTTCATGAAATCATTTGCAGTGTTTAGTGGAATAATTGCCACCGATGACAATAGGGTGGGGTCGGAAGGGAAAAGCCCCACGGGACCAGGAAGTGTCAGCAACGTTCCACCATGTCACAATGATACATGGAAACATACAGTACTTACACAAACCTGCTAGCACACACATACTGTTACACAGACACAACACACATTACACACAAGGCACACTTGCCTATCCACACAGTACGACGAAGCCAAAGTCAAATCTTTCCAATCAACAACATGCACCACCAAATCTGTTAAGAAACTGATGTTGTGCACCAAGGCGATAAATAGTCTGGACACCATTGGATACAATGTGTTCCTATTTGCATCTACCAGCTTTCGCAGTCTCGACTCAGACATTTTTCTCAAACCTCAAATTCAAGTGTTTAAGGTTAAGTTTAGGCATTAACTCCAAATGGTTAAGGTTAGGCATTAACTCCAAACGGTTAAGGTTTTTAGATAGGCTTAAAACAACAATATAAAAATGAACTTTCTTGGAATCAAACGCCCATTCGCCATCCCCATCGACAACGCCCGAGCAAAACCCGAAACCCACTTGAAGGTGACGACACTCACTGTTGCCCCTAGTGGGCGGTTTCCACATCATCTCCCGACGTCCTCAGACATGGATGGATGTCGAATACTGACTTGTATTATGGGTGACCTGTCTGATTTCCATACTGATTCCTGTATTGTGTAACACAGAAGCTCCTGAGGATGTGAATTAAAATGCAACCCAATCTGGCTGGTGTCCCCACTTCCTGTTTGGTCACTGATCTTTGTTAATCGTCTCTTCCTCTGAAGCCCAGATGAGCCCCGGTTACATAACTACACAGAGGCAGTCTGGATGTCTTACTAGAAAAAGGGCGGAAGAAGTGGCGACCATTTGTCGAGAGAAGAGAGAAAATGAACAGACTTGATCAAAAGGGAGAGGCAGAAAGAAAGTGGCGGCATTGTGTTGTCTTCAGTCAATAGCGCCTCCTAGAGTAAAATCAATCCCCCCCACACACACACACACACACATGCACACTGCCCCACAGCATGGCAGGTTGCCATCCACCTGCACCACTCCCCATTGGTGTGTTCCCTCCCTCTCTCCTGGATCATGTTCCTCTCACCCTCCCTCACGCTCACTTTCTCTTCATCCACTCTACATCGACTCAAACACGCCCTTGTTCTCTATCAACAAGGCTCATCCCCCCCCCCCCCCCCAGAACATTCAATCCTCACCACCACCCCCACTCCCCCACGTTCCAACAACAGAGGTATATCTCTCCCCCAAAACCTGCAACCCGTGTTCACAAAGCGCCTCAGAGTACGAGCGCTGATCTAGGATCAGTTCTGCCTTTTGAAGTCATGATGAACAAGGGGTCTTCTTCCCACACGTAGAAGGCGGCGTAGAGGTTAACCCGCCTCACACTGGCCGTTGGAAATGTGTCGTGTGGAGGGCTATGCTACCATGTGGCCTGTGCGTTACGCCATGCCAATGGAATGCCCTCATATCAGAGCGAGATAAAACACACAACAAGTCACAAAAGGAGCAGGCAAGCACTGGGAAACAACAACAACAACAAAAAAACATTTCAGAGCGTCAGTTGGTTTACAAAGGAGGTCAGTCACCACACACCATCTCGCCCTGGAACGGGACATTTGTTTGTTTTGTGTGTGTTTTTTATTTTTTTTAAATTAGGATGACGTGCTCACCTTAAAAGCTCTCTACTGATCAGTGCCTCAAATCACTAGGGGAACAATAAAAATGCACTCCCCCCATTTAGAGTGATCAAGCAAAAAAGAGAGGGACTGAGGGAAAGAGTAAAAAGAAAGAGAGAGAGAGAGAGAGGAAGAGAGAGAGAGAGAGAGATCGAAACAAGAGAATGAGAGAAAGAGAGGGAGAAAAAGAGAGAGTAAATGAACACAACAGAGTGATAGAGAATGGGTTTAATGGAACATTATGGAATCCATTCAGGGCTAATGGCTGGCAGTGATGCCAGACGAGGCATGTTCTGACTGAAGTGGCTGTTCCTTTCAATGGTTAGGCCCCAATTAGGACTAGCAGTCTAGTGTTAGCACATCCGTCACATCCCACTGGTAATTACCATTGAATTACCAGAGAGGCTAACGTCTGAAAATCTCGTCTTTACGAGCTGTGACTCTCCATCCGTCCCTCTTCCAACGTCGTGATCAATGAGCAGTGGAGTGATGCGTGGAGTGATGGTACAACATAGACTAAACAAACTTTAATGTTCTCCAACAGTGGAAGGAAAAAACAGGTCTGTTGCATTTTACTATGTTGGTAAGAGTCTATTAGAAGGATGCAAGCCTGTTAAATCCAATTATTTGGACTTTGATGTGATTCGATGAGTGTGGAAGAACGGGAGTGTACAGATGTAGGATCTTAATTTGAGCCAGTTTGCAGCAACAGGAAATCTGAATTATTATGTAGATTATAATTAATGGACATTTTTGTAGGGGTTGATCATTTTTTCATTAGGGCAAATCAAGTCTGAAATTAGAAAGTGGAAATTACAAACTGTAGAAGCCACTATAAATACACTACAAGTTTGCATTTCCTGCTTAAAATTCTCAGCAACAAAAGAGTGATCAAATTAAGATCCACCATCTGTATGCTGATATCTTAAAACAAAAACAAAAATATAGAATTATTGGGCTTTCTGCGTGGTAATAATGTCAAATAAAGTCAATAAAGTGATTAGAGAGTTTTTTTTTAATCTACAGATTAATCACCTCTATAAAATCAGATGATCAGATGATCGGATCAGATGATCCGTTGGACACGTGTAAGCTAGATGCTATACTGCCATGTGGGCCTAGATATTGAATACCTCCAAGAGAGAAACAACTCATAGTCAAACATATCATCAAGGTATGAACAATGAGTGAACAATGGTATCAGGTTGAGACATTTGAACTGTACTTACAGCTGGCAAAACCCCAAAATAAAAACAGAAAGCAGTATGTAAAGACAGGACCACATCAGGACATCGCGCCAGAAAAAAAGTTACAGCAAAGAAAAGGCATTACACCCTGAAGGCATTGCAGAGAACAAAAAAATGAAACAGAAGAAGAAGAGGATGAGAGGATGTGGAGGACTGAGGGGAAGGGAAGTGCCTCTGTGAAAATGTGACAACCTGTCATTTTACTCCAGGGTTGGAAAACCTCCTGCTGAAAGATAACCTATCAGTTGTCCTTGCTGTCTCTCATTTGGGAATGATGGATGGTGCCCTTCCCTTCAAGGTGTTGACAACCAACCCAGAGTTCAAACTGGGTTAAAGTAGGACAACCTGGTCTCAGGACTATTCATATTATTCTATACATAAAACACTCAATTTAGTATAATATGCAACATCATGTTACATTGTAAATGCAATACAATTACAGAACCTATAGTATCCTATGTCTCACCCGGTTGTACAATAGCATACAAATTAGATCACGTAACTTAGCATTATCTCTTGGAGGATGTATATTAGTCCTATATATCACAATCTTTCTATTCAGATATCTATTTTCCATAACCCAAAGCATCTATTTTGTAGGCTTTATTGTGCACTAGGAAGTAACTAATAACCAAAATGTCGGAAAATGTAACAACCAGGGTCGTGTTCGTAACAACCAGTGTCGTGTTTGAGACCACCTAAAGCGAGACTGATTCAAGATAGGAGCAAATCGAGTCCAAGACCAAGCCCGGGAGGGGGGTGTGGGGTCCGAGACCAAGTAAAGACAGAGGCCAGAAAAATGTGAGTGCAATTCAAGACCATGATTGTAATTGTGTCAAATTGCCACCATGATAACAGTTCAAACTGTCCAGTATCTCTGTGTTCATACTTCAGAAGAACGTGGATTCTTCAGACATACAGAATGGTGAATATATGCATTGAGAGGGCAAATAGAGAGGGCCAGTCTACAAATGATCACTAACCCAAACAGGTCTATAATAGATAAAAAGACAAAAATATGTTGCCCCGGTCTCCCCTTACTAATAGTGAGTACGCAACATTCAAACAATTTCCCCCACTCTTCCCTTCCAGCGAATCAGGGACATTCTGATGAGCACGAAAAATGTTGAGGATTTTTGTTCAACGAAAGTAAAGGACAGTAATATTACAAGTAAAGTAGGAAGCCCCGGTTTCAATAGGCGATAAGATTTTGTTGTGTCGTGAAAGGAGTGTGAATATTTGGCCCGACGAAGCAGTTTTATGCACTGACTGAAGGGGAGCTGATAATTATGAGTTTTTTTACTCTGCTGGTCTCGGGCAATTTTTTTAATTGAACCTTTATTTAACGAGGCAAGTCAAAATGACGAGTGTTCATTGTCTGAGACGGAGTCAAGACCGAGTGAAAATGTATCTGACAGCGAGACAAGACCGAGACACTCAATTTGTGTTCTCAAGAACAGACTTGAGTATTACAACACGTAACAACAAAGGAGAATTACGGGGTGGAATTTACGTTGGTGGTCAGGGAAACCAACCTCCCTACTTTAATTTCTGTCTCAGGTAAATAGACCATTAGTAGGTATCATACATCTTGGAGGTGCTCAGAAATACGTAAGGTATATTTCGTATTGCTCTGGGGCCAGGCTGAGTAGGAGGACTAGAGCCACGACGTTGGTGAAGACGCATCCATTTCCTCAGTCGACAACACCAGGGCTGTGTTCAGTTGGGAAAAAATGTTTGGGAAAAAATGTGAAACGTGGGAGGTTCTTGCTGAATTTGTCCAATGAGAACACATTATTTAGTTTTCCGTTGCGAAACATTTGGCAACGTGTGCCCAACTGAACACAACCCAGGACTAAGCTATTTCTGAGCACAGTAACTGCAGCGTAGGAATCTAAATGTCCAAACCAGGACAGTAACCTAGGAAGTGTGACCGTAACCCCAGATGCTCTTGGAGCCAACTTTGAAACCCTGCCCATAGTCCTGGGATTTCTTTACCGGATAGTAGAGCTGCATTTCAGTGAGCCACACTCTCATCCAACCATCAGGGGATTTGTTCAGTAAATGATTCTACCATAACGTATGATGAAACACACAAATGCAGCATATTAGATGTCATATGGAAAGATTAAAACCATACTCTTTGAAGAAATCCGTTTCATGTGTTTTTTTTACGGGATTACCTCTTCGTCCATATTGAAGCCATCACTCCGAGTCTATTGTGAGAACTCAGGGCTGCTCAGAGCTACACGGCTGTCCTTCTTCCTCTTCGTTTTCTTCCTTTTCACTTCCAGAGCTCCTGAAACATGACAACCAAATGTCCTCAGTAACAGTCCATAACTCCCTTGCTCTCTCTCTCTCTCGAATCTGAAGCAGGCAGCAGGCCAAACGCAGCACGAGTGGGTGGACGCACCACACCGACTAGGGGAGTGCTCTGTCTCTCATTCTCACACACCTCACCGAGTCGCACACACCTCACCAAGTTCCACACAAGCTATCTAATGAGAACACTTTGGGAACGCTCCCCAACACTTTTGGAAAACTTTTCTTGTGCCCTTTTTGACCCCAAAGAAATCAGTCTTATTTCCCCGCACACCTTTTCCCACCTTCTACTTACTTGTCCTGTCGCTCTCTCGATTTCATTCCTCCATGTGGTAAAGTGGAGATTGTGATGGACTTCAAGAATGCAACAAAGAAAACAGAAATGGATCAAATGAAAAAGCAATATCATCTATATAATAGCCATAGGCTGCTTGATGTAAACTGGCTTAAATTAAAGTCCGATGCACTGACGCCGACGGTGTGTTGATGGAGTGAGTATAAATCTGAAATCATTGATAGACACAGTATTATAGCATCATATGTAGATCGGATGCAGTCCTGTTGCATATGTAGCACCAGCTGCAGCTGAAAGAACAGGAAAGGCTGTTAATTGGAGTCTCACTCCTGAGGCACAGGGGTTAAATGGTGCAGCGCTCGGTGTAAAGGGTTAAACTGAACCACATGCACACACACTCTCATTTTTCCCCCCCCCCCCCAAAACCCCCCCACACATGTACGCATGTACACACGCATGTTCACACACACACCACACACACACACACACCACACACACACACACACACACACACACACACACACACACACACACACACACAACACCACCACACACACACACACACACACACACACACACACACACACCACACCACCACACCACACACACACACCACACACAAAGGCATGTTTACATGCTCATACACACATGCGCATGCACACACACACACACACACCACACACACACACACACACACACACCACACACACACACACACACACAACACACACACACACACACACACACACCACACACACACACACACACACACACACACACACACACACCACCACACACACACAACAATCCCTCAGCACATGGGTCCATTCATATAGGCAGTAAAGCGATCCTAAGACCAGGAGGGTGACATTACAACACTGGCAACCCACCTCAGACATATTGAGCTACTTAGGGAGAGCTTTATAAGAACAGAAACTCCTGCAGCGAGGGAAGGAGGGAAAAGACCTGTCATTCTGTTTCATCTCGCCATCATTCTGTCCTCCTCTCTCTCATCCTTCTCTCACCCCTCTCATACGTTTCTATCTCTACTTTCAACCCCCTCTCGCTCCGATGTCACCCCTCTATAGCCCTTCTCTAACTTCTCTATACAACTCTCTCATCCCTCGCTCACCCGTCTCTCACTCCTCTCTCACCGCCCCCCCTTCCTGTTCTCTGTTCTCTCAGACCAAGTAAAATGTCAGGTGTCCTTGTGTTAAGTCATTTCATAGTTTGTGTCTGAGTCTTTGTCGAACAAGGACTGTTTATAGGTGAGTTCCAGGCCAGTGGTTTAGTGAATGTATTTTTGTGGCTTTCAGGTTCTGTGCTTTTACCCCCCGTTACTACGGTTTCTGGCCCTCCTAGGCAGATATGGGCCACTTTGTGAACATTAGGCCTGTTTGTGGTGGCACGGGCTGGAGTGAAGGAGAGAACTGCGTGTTTTCCCTCGCTCCTGCTTTCTTTTTCGACCTGGTGCACATACAGTCAGCCCTTACCAACTACTTCTGCCAACCCCTTTGGCAGTGAGAAATACACACGTACACACACACGCGCAACATGCATGCACGCGCACACACACACACACACAGGTATGCAAGTGGCAGGCCTACCTACAACTGGACAACTGTCCATCTGTCATCGTCACAGTCGATAGAGCAATGAGGAAATGCCTGTCCGTGGTTTGCACTTGGCTCTATTTTTAGTGGGCCACACGTCCAGAGAGACCTCTCCAGCACGTCCCCGTTCTCTTATTGTCGTTTGTCTTTCCGCGCCTCGCTTTAGAGGCCCCGGGCCACATGCATGCTAAGCTCACCCCTCAGATTCCTCTCGGCACTGTCCGCTGCCAACAAGCTGTCAATCACTCACTAGCCACGCCCCCTTACTCACGGCACATCAACGTTTGACAGGAAGGGATTGTTGAAGGGTTTGTGGAAGGGGGTGTATGTGCATGTGCGTGCGTGTGTGGTGCATGCGTGTTTGTGTACGCGTGAGTGTGTGCTTGTTGCCCAGCCGTGCCAAGGCGTGTACGTGTGAGTGTTTACGTGGGCTCCTAGCGGAGTTGTGGGTGTATCCATCTGCATGTAGCGACTCTGTAGTGTGATAACTAGTGTTTACTTGGAACAAGAGGTTTTAACAGGCATTCAGGGCATCCAGCAAGATTCCATCTATTTCCTAACTTCCATGTGCCCAATGGTATATTTGTGTGATGGGTACGAAACAACATACAGTATATGAATCCATAGAGTACTTGCGAAAAGGAATGCCAGGGAATGTATCTGGTCTTTTCACAGGTGTGTGTAGTTTCTGGTTACCATGGCATCATCAGAATAAATGGGATTCCGGAGATGTTTGGAGATGTGGGAATGTGGGAACGTCTCTGACGTTATCGAACGCGAGTGTCCGGAGGTAGAGGAGCACCAAGGGTTATGTACAGCCACCCCTACACACACACACACACACACACACACACACACACACACACACACACACACACACACACACACACACACACACACACACACACACACACACACACACACACACACACACACACCGTGGGATCCACTCCACTCATATCTACAACACTGACCACACTGTTTACACACGCCGCTCGGTTTACCCGTTACCACGGCAACCCGAATAGTTTGCAATTTTTTGATCTGACATAAATCATTTTGGGGCTTGCGCTCACCGGGCCAGTAATTATGCGTTAGACTTCCAGTATCCCCTCGCAGCCTCAGGTCAACGAACTATCAGTCATAAAATGGCCGAAGCTCCTCATGCTCAGAAATACGACGAGTCATGTGCCAAGCGTTTCATTCCGAGCTAGTATTCTTCTCAGCTCAAATAAACAGGCTTATAGCATTTCAAACATACCGGAACACATTCTAACCCAGAGC
Organism: Salvelinus sp. IW2-2015; assembly: GCF_002910315.2. Lineage (NCBI taxonomy): Eukaryota > Metazoa > Chordata > Actinopteri > Salmoniformes > Salmonidae > Salvelinus > Salvelinus sp. IW2-2015. The sequence continues at coordinate 30,489,974 of NC_036848.1, read as the reverse complement.
ACAGACACATGTTTGTTTTGCTAGCGTTACGAGGCTCATGGTGGATAAATACACCATAGTGAAAATGCTCCGTCAGATGGGAGATGAATGTGGCATAAATATGACAGATAAATATGTCATGCTATAGTTTTTTGTTGTTGTTGCCATAAGCACATTTTGAGAGACCACAGTGGCTTGGGGGCTGAGCCGGCGCAGATGCCACAGAGAAAAAACAACCCTGCAGCTGATTTATTATTAAACACAGGGGAAGAAAAGGAGAGAGATTTCAACATGCTGATTTGAGAGATGAGAAATAGGCTACAGAGAAAATAGTCCCGTAGGAGAGGTAAAGAGAAAGACAAGACTAACGGTGACATGGGTTTCAAAGGAGTAAGATGGAGAGGCAGAAATATGTTTAGTGAGGCATGAGACATTCGTAACATAGAAGTAGACAAGACTCAAAGTAACATACAGTACTAGTCAAAGGTTCGGACACACCTATTCATTCAAAGGTTTTTCTTTATTTAAAAAAAAAATTCTAATCTGCTTAATTTTTTTTTTAAATGGCGCCGGAAGAAATGGCAGCAACCAATTGTGCTATTATGTGGTTTTTTCCCCACGTTATTTGTAATTTATTTTGTACATAATGTTTCTGCAACCGTATCTTACGGCAAAAAAAGAGCTTCTGGATATCAGGACAGCGATCACTCAACTCAGATTAGACAAAGATTTTTTTCTTCATAAAGCAGGAGGCACAGGACATTCTCCAAACACCCGACAGGGCCAACATCCCTGTTATTTGCAAGAGGAAGAAACGCAGGTACAGGGGACTCAGAGCGGGATGCCTCGTGAGGACCCGCAGAAGGCGAGTGGGAAAGCTGCCGTTACCGTCAATATTACTCGTCAATGTGCGATCATTGGACCATAAATTAGACGAGGTACGATAACGAATATCCTACCAAAGGGACATCAAAAACTGTAATATCTTATGTTTCACGGAATCGCGGCTGAATGACGACATGGATATTCAGCTAGCGGGATATACGCTGCACCTGCAAAATAGAACAGCACACTCTGGGGGGGGGCGGTCTGTGCATATTTGTAAACAACAGCTGGTGCACGAAATCTAAGGAAGTCTCTAGATTTTGCTCGCCTGAAGTAGAGTATATTGCGATAAATTGCAGGCCACACTACTTGCCTAGAGAGTTTTCAGCTATACTATCGTGGCTGTTTATTTACCACCACAGACAGATGCTGGCACTAAGACTGCACTCAGTCAGCTGTATCAGGAAATAAGCAAACAGGAAACCACTCACCCAGAGGCGGCGCTCCTAGTGGCCGGAGACTTTAATGCAGGGAAATGTAAATCAGTTCTACCAAATTTCTATCAACATGTTAAATGTGCAACCAGAGGGAAAAAATTCTAGATCACCTGTACTCCACACACAGAGACGCGTACAAAGCTCTCCCTCGCCCTCCATTTGGTAAATCCGACCACAATTCTATCCTTCTGATTCCTGCTTACAAGCAAAACTAAAGCAGGAAGCACCATTGACTCGGTCTATAAAATAGTGGTCAGATGAAGCAGATGCTAAACTACAGGACTGTTTTGCTATCACAGACTGGAATATGTTCCAGGATTCTTCCGATAGCATTGAGGAGTACACCACATGAGTCACTGGCTTTATCAATAAGTGCATCGAGGACATCGTCCCCACAGTGACTGTACGTACATACTCCAACCAGAAGCCATGGATTACAGGCAACATTCGCACTGAGCTAAAGGGTAGAGTTGCCACTTTCAAGGAGCGGGACTCTAACCGGGAAGCTTATAATAAATCCTTTTCTGCCCTCCGACGAACCATCAAACAGGCAAAGCGTCAATACAGGGCTAAGATTGAATCGTACTACACCGGCTCCGACGCTCGTCTTATGTGACAGGGCTTGCAAACTATTACAGACTACAAAGGGAAGCAGAGCCGTGAGCTGCCTAGTGACACGAGCCTACCAGACGAGCTAAATCACTTCTATGCTCGCTTCGAGGCAAGCAACACTGAGGCATGCAGGAGAGCATCAGCTGGTCCGGACAACTGTGTGATCACGCTCTCCGTAGCCGACGTGAGTAAGGGCTTTAAACAGGTCAACATTCACAAGGCTGCAGGGCCAGACGGATTACCAGGATGTGTGCTCTGGGCATGTGCTGACCAACTGGAAGGTGTCTTCACTGACATTTTCAACATTGATTGAGTCTGTAATACCAACATGTTTCAAGCAGACCACCATAGTCCCTGTGCCCAAGAACATGAAGGCAACATGCCTAAATGACTACAGACCCGTAGCACTCACGTCCGTAGCCATGAAGTGCTTTGAAAGGCTGGTAATGGCTCACATCAACACCATTATCCCAGAAACACTAGACCCACTCCAATTTGCATACCGCCCAAACAGATCCACAGATGATGCAATCTCTATTGCACTCAACACTGCCCTTTCCCACCTGGACAAAAGGAACACTTATATGAGAATGCTATTCATTGACTACAGCTCAGCGTTCAACACCATAGTACCCTTAAAGCTCATCACTAAGCTAAGAATCCTGGGACTAAACACCTCCCTCTGCAATTGGATCCTGGACATCCTGACGGGCCGCCCCCAGGTGGTGAGGGTAGGTAGCAACACATCCGCAACGCTGATCCTCAACACTGGAGCCCCCCAGGGGTGCATGCTCAGTCCCCTCCTGTACTCCCTGTTCACCCATGACTGCATGGCCAGGCACGACTCCAACACCATCATTAAGTTTGCAGATGACACAACAGTGGTAGGCCTGATCACCGACAATGACGAGACAGCCTATAGGGAGGAGGTCAGAGACCTGACCAGGTGGTGCCAGAATAACAACCTATCCCTCAACGTAACCAAGACTAAGGAGATGATTGTGGACTACAGGAAAAGGAGGCCCGAGCATGCCCCCATTCTCATCGACGGGGCTGTAGTGGAGCAGGTTGAGAGCTTCAAGTTCCTTGGTGTCCACATCACCAACAAACTAGAATGGTCCAAACACATCAAGACAGTGTCGTGAAGAGGGCACGACAAAGCCTATTCCCCCTCAGGAAACTAAAAAGATTTGGCATGGGTCCTCAGATCCTCAAAAGGTTCTACAGCTGCAACATCGAGAGCATCCTGACTGGTTGCATCACTGCCTGGTACGGCAATTGTTCGGCCTCCGACCGCAAGGCACTACAGAGGGTAGTGCGTACGGCCCAGTACATCACTGGGACTAAGCTACACCAGGCGGTGTCAGAGGAAGGCCCTAAAAATGTTCAAAGACCCCAGCCAACCCAGTCATAGACTGTTCTCTCTACTACCGCATGGCAAGTGGTACCGGAGTGCCAAGTCTAGGACAAAAAGGATTCTCAACAGTTTTTAACCCCAAGCCATAAGACTCCTGAACAGGTAATCAAATGGCTACCCGGACTATTTGCACTGTGTGCCCCCCCCCAACCCCTTCTTTAAGCTGCTGCTACTCTCTGTTTATCATATTTGCATAGTCACTTTAACTATACATTCATGTACATGCTACCTCAATTGGCCCGACCAACCAGTGCCCCCGCACATTGGCTAACTGGGCTATCTGCATTGTGTCCTGCAACCCACCACCCGCCAACCCCTCTTTTACTTACCTATTGTTCACCTAATACCTTTTTTGCACTGTTGGTTAGAGTCTGTAAGTAAGCATTTCACTGTAAGGTCGACACCTGCTGTATTCGGCAAACGTGACAAATAAACTTTGATTTGATTTTCTATGTTGTAGAATAATAGTGAAGACATCAAAACTATGAAATAACACATATGGAATCATGTAGTAACCCCCAAAAAAGTGTTAAACAAATCAAAATATATTTGAGATTTGAGATTCTTCAAAGTAGCCAGCCTTTGCCTTGATGACAGCTGTGCACACTCTTGGGATTCTAGCAACCAGCTTCACGAGGTAGTCACCTGGAATGCATCAATTAACAGGTGTGCCTTGTTTAAAGTTAAAAGTTAATTCGTGGAATTTCTTTCCTTCTTTGTGCATTTGAGCAAATCAGTTGTGTTGTGACAAGGTAGGGGTGGTACAGAAGACAGCCCTATTTGGTAAAAGACCAAGTCCATATTATGACAAGAACAGCTCAAATAAGCAAAGAGAAACAACAGTCCATCATTTCTTAAAGACATGAAGGTCAGTCAATCCGGAAAATTTCAAGAACTTTGAACCTTTCTTCAAGTGCAGTCGCAAAAACCATCAGGCACTATGATGAAACTGGCTCTCATGAGGACCGCCACGGGAAAGGAAGACCCAGAGTTACCTCTGCTGCAGAGTATGAGTTTATTAGAGTTACCAGCCTCAGAAATTGCAGCCCAAATAAATGCTTCACAGAGTTCAAGTAACAGACACATCTCAACATCAACTGTTCAGAGGAGACACCAATAAGAAGAAGAGACTTGCTTGGGCCAAGAAACATGAGCAATGGACATTAGACTGGAGGAAATCTGTCCTTTGGCCTGATGAGTCCAAATTTGAGATTTTTGGTTCTAACTGCTGTGTCTTTGTGAGACGCAGAGTAGGTGAATGGATGATCTCCGCATGTGTGGTTCCCACCGTGAAGCATAGAGGAGGTGTGATGGTGTGGGGTGCTTTGCTGGTGACACTGTCTGTGATTTATTTAGAATTCAAGGCACACTTAACCAGCATGGCTAACACAGCATTCGCCAGCAATATGCCATCCCATCTGGTTTGGGCTTAGTGGGACTATCATTTGTTTTTCAACAGGACAATGACCCAACACACCTCCAGGCTGTGTAAGGGCTATTGACCAAGAAGGAGAGGAGAGCAGCCAACAAGTGCTCAGCATATGTAATAGCCACATGAATATGTAATAGCCACATAAACAATGTAATAGCCACATGAAATAATTAATAGAACATCTAACCCTAGCAAATGGAATGGTAAACTCGAAATGGCTGCCTGGTATTGTGATACAAAAATGTCCATGGTAATTTCGAATGTTCTAATATCTGATGCTGGATTGCCATGGTAATGTAGAATGTATATTCAAATGATGCTAACTGAAGTGACTGAAGTGACTGAAGTGACTCATGCAAATGAAATGTATTTTTTGTTATGTAAGTTGAGTTGACAAAAAAAAAATCACAGCACAGTTTGAAGGGTACACTTCCTGCTTTTACTTCCTTGCATGGGTACACTCAAAATGTCTGCCAGTCCACCCATTATGCCATAATTGACTTGAATGTGAACACCCGTTGTATTCATTCTATGTCACGTTGTGTTATCACAGCCACGTAGTGCATCCTAAACAACTGCAAGGAACCAGGCATTCCTAAGGGTATGATGATGTCATCAGTAGTGGCCCATGCGTTCCTATGGATGTTATCAATGCCCACACCCACCCTAGGGGATGGTGTTGATAAAGACTTACAGCAGCCTCTTTGACAGCTAGGCCTCTTCCTCACAATGTCCCTTTATCCCTTGCTATCCAAACATCTCACCCACGTCTACCCAACAGCCTGTGTGTGGGACAGACGACTACAGGGAAGGGCCGGGAGGGGAAAAGGGGACATGGCCTTATCATCCTCTAAGGCCCTCTTTTAACCTTCTACCTTCCCCTACTTTTTACTTTGGTATCATTGTTTCCCTCTGTCCCTCTCTCTCCCTCTCCCTCTCTATCTTTAGAGTGTCAGTCCATTTTAGGATCTACAGTTGAAGTCGGAAGTGTACAAACACCTTAGCCAAATACATTAAACTCAGTTTTTCACAATTCCTGACATTTAATCATAGTAAAAATCCCCTCTCTTAGGTCAGTTAGGATCACCACTTTATTTTAAGAATGTGAAATGTCAGAATAAAAGTAGAGAGAAATATTTATTTCAGCTTTTATTTCTTTCATCACATTCCCAGTGGGTCAGAAGTTGACATACACTCAATTACAATTTGGTAGCATTGCCTTAAAATTGTTTAACTTGGGTCAAACGTTTCGGGTAGCCTTCCACAAGCTTCCCACAATAAGTTAGGTGAATTTTGGCCCATTCCTCCTGACAGAGCTGGTGTAACTGAGTCAGGTTTGTAGGCCTCCTTGCTCGCACATGCTTTTTCAGTTCTGCCCACACATTTTCAATAGGATTGAGGTCAGGGCTTTGTGATGGCACTTCCAATACCTTGACTTTGTTGTCCCTAAGCCATTTTGCCACAACTTTGTAAGTATGCTTGGGACATTGTCCATTTGGAGACCTATTTGCGACCAAGCTTTAACTTCCTGACTCAGTCTTGAGATGTTGCTTCAATATATCCACATAATTTCCTACCTCATGATGCCATCTATTTTGTGAAGTGCACCAGTCCCTCCTGCAGCAAAGAACCCCCACAACATGATGCTGCCACCCCCGTGCTTCACGGTTGGGATGGTGTTCTTCGGCTTGCAAGCATCCCCTTTTTCCTCCAAACATAACAATGTCATTATAGCCAAACAGTTCTATTTTTGTTTCATCAGACCAGAGGACATTTCTCCAAAAAGTACGATCTTTGTCACCATGTGCAGTTGCAAATCGTATTCTGGCTTTTTTTATGGCGGTTTTGGAGCAGTGGCTTCTTCCTTACTGAACGGCCTTTCAGGTTATGTCGATATAGGACTCGTTTTACTGTGGATATAGATACTTTTGTACCTGTTTCCTCCAGCATCTTCACAAGGTCCCTTGCTGTTGTTCTGGGATTGATTTGCACTTTTCGCAACAAAGTACTTTCATCTCTAGGAGACAGAATGTATCTCCTTCCTGAGCGGTGTGACGGCTGCGTGGTCCCATGGAGTTTATACTTGCATACTATTGTTTGTACATTTTCCCATGATGTCAAGCAAAGAGGCACTGAGTTTGAAGGTAGGACCTGTAAATACATCCACAGGTACACCTCCAATTGACTCAAATTATGTCAATTAGCCAAACAGAAGCTTCTAAAGCCATGACGTAATTTTCTGGAATTTCCAAGCTGTTTAAAGGCACAGTCAACTTCGTGTATGTAAACTTCTGACCCCCTGGAATTGTGATACAGTGAATTATAAGTGAAATAATCTGTCTGTAAACAATTGTTGGAAAAATTACTTGTGTCATGCACAAAGTAGATGTCCTAACCGACTTGCCAAAACTATAGTTTGTTAACAAGAAATGTGTGGAGTGGTTGAAAAACAAATTTTAATGACTCCAACCTAAGTGTATGTAACCTTCCGACATCAACTGTATTTCCATCACGTTTAATTATTATGATGCAGTAGAGCCTAGGCAGAATCACACAACAGCCAAACATTTTAAGAACACAATTACCACGTAATGGAAACAAATAGCCACTATCCGCTAATTGGGCCATGCTATCTATCTGCTAGCCAGACAGTTAGAAAGGCGAGACCATTAGTAAAAACGGTGAAATGGCCCAGAATGATAAGCTAAGGCAAGGACTGTTAAACAGTGTCTGCTGGAGCGCCACACAACTGTGAAATCTACCAGGGCGGCGAGATTTCTCACGTTGTACTGGGGTTCCCCGTCGACTTTCCCTCCTTTTCCCTTCGTCGCACCCATTATCACCCACGAGAAACCTTAACGGGAAATGAAAACAGTGCTGTACAGTACGTGGCGTACAGGGGTTGTAATCTTAATAAGATGACGTCATAGCTTTGGTACTGGTACCATGGCCTGAAGCCATCAGATCTCTCCCAGAGTTGTGCTTGTGCAAACACAACAGAGAGCAAAGATCACAGGAATGAGTTACTGTGTGTCCGTGTGTGCGCATGTGTGTGTGTGTATGCGTGCGTGCGTGCCTGTCCTTTCTAGTCTTTTCAATTTGAACTTATAGCTGCGCTACCACTGGTCCTGCTGGGTGGAAGGCTCCACCGAACCGCCCGCGCCTCATAGCTTCAATGGATGGACCTTTGTCATGACAACATTCCCGTAACGCTCATGGGGTTAAAGCAGATGGGAAAATGTCATGATTCTATCAAGGAAGAAATGTGTCGACATCACTCAAGAATGCAACCACTCACCGAGCCCCCATTTCACACAAGTCGTTTCTCATCCAACAAGATCAGAAACATCTCTGAGCTTACAGAACAAGACCTGGGGGCATCGTACTCTAACACTCTCTCACAGAGATTAAACACAACATGGTAACGCCGGCCAGCGTTGGGATAAAGGATGAAACACGGCAGTCTCCAGACTTAGCCGCCATTGGTCGGAGTGGAACATTGCCGAGACGTTGTGGGTAAGGTATTATTGGGCGTCTGTCTGAGAGGGGGTCAGGATGGACGCTTCACCCTGAGGGGGTGTCCAAACCCCCCCGCAGTTCAACCCGTCACCCCGTCCTCTACCCTCCTGTGCTTTGAGACATGCCGCTCAGCATGCAGCCAATGCCAACGTGTTAGTTTGAAGTCTGCTCTAACAATAGTGTCTACTGTAACTGTAGAGGGCATTGTAAGAGCAGCCTGGGAGATGCATAGTAGACTAGTGGTGGGTATTGTCSTGACAACTACCTGTGGGGAGGCTCTTTAATACCCTCAGGTTAGCAGGTCAGTTTGGTTTAGAGGAACATGTACAGACCTATTGGCAGAGAGGAAGGCCGGGATTCAAGCAGTTGCAGAAAGCAGCTTTCCAGATTTTGCTTTCAGAAGTGTGTTTGATTTTGACCAGTATGGGAAGGCAGATGCTTCTACTGTKTCTAGTGAAGTCTCCATAACTTAGGCCCCAGCTAGGTGGTCAGGTTCTGGGTTAGATGCCGACCGACTCCCCTCTCCTAACCCAGACCCATGGTCTGTTGCATGCAGACAAATGTCGTATGAGAGAGACACTGAATGAATGCTACTTTTATGTGTGGCTAAGATCTTATTTGAAGAATGCATGAGCGTTATTGTGTGTATGTGTGTATATACTGTATATGTGTGTGGGTGGGTGACTAGCGCATGCCTTCAGGCACACACACACACACACACTGGCATGCACTCACCTGCATTAGCCAATCAGCGCGTTCGTCACGTAGGCACCTCTGTGCTGAGCCCACAAGCCCAGACCAGCCACATGCAGACAGTGGAGCCGAGCAGAACCATGCCAAGCCCGCTACTCATCTGTTCCCACACACACAGGGCATGGGTGTTTACACCGCTGTTCATTACATTAAGCTCTGTCTATGCAATCTATAGTCACACACCRGAATGTATATTATAGTCATCTGAGCCTCCGCTATAGGTAAAATAYTGAACTAGCACATGCAGGCGGTCGGGTGTATTGAGATAAAACATGTCACACCAGATGGGTTGATTAACCCTTATAGTCCTCTATATCAGACCTCATCTTGCAACGAGGCACAACGGAACAAAGGACATGTGAGACAGAACTGGTTAGGTGGAAAACTTCAGCAGGAGGCATCCACACAAAGGGGTCGTTGTCTTTCACTTCACCTCCAATCAGGCCGCGGCAAACAGCAAAACTTCCTGTGTGGTTTGTAATCTCGGACCAATCGGCTCCTCTGTCTGGCCTGTCGCCATGGCTGCTGCTGCTGTCTCTGGCCTGTCATAGAACAAGCGCACACGTTCCAGGAGAAGAAAGAGAAGAAAGAGAGAGAGAGGAGAGGAACGACATGTCGAGTCTTTTATCCTGGGAAAGGGAAGTCTAGTGATACCTTCCACTAAGTATCAAAGAGGGTGGTGATGAAGAGGAGAATTGTAAACCTGATGGTATATCTTTGCCTCTATGAAAGAGCCCTGTGTGTGTGTGTGTGTGTGTGTGTGTGGTGTGTGTGTGTGTGTGTGTGTGTGTGTGTGTGTGTGTGTGTGTGTGTGTGTGTGTGTGGGCAAGGTCATCAAGTAGCAGCACCTCTACCCCTATGCATATATACCCTACACTCTCACTCCTACCCCCATCTCATTCTTTGATTTTGGTAATCATACACACGTACAAAGAAAACAGTAAGGGCTGTTTTGCACATGAAGACTTTACTGAACTGCAAGTAGGTCAAATGTCACTGGCAGATGATTCAACACGTCAGCTCTAACAGGTATTCCTMATGCCAAAGTATCCAGAAAGTGTAAGCCAGGGTTCCCCAACTGGCGGCCCATGGGTGGCTATATTTGGCCTCCCAAGTTTTCTGAGCAATATATWTWTTTTTTWCCTTCATTGTTGGACATAAAAGACTGTAATAAAATCAGGAAATCAGCTCCAAATGAGTTTAATTTAAGAAATATGTTCCCAATTATCCCCATGCATAATAAAGAGAAGTGATCATACACAAATGTAAGCAATGTTTGAAATGATTATGTTTTAGTCAAACATTATATCTGTTTGGGATTTTTGCGGTCAATTTGCAGTCTACCATTTATTTGTAATTGTGTTCCGGCCCCCCCGATCATCCGCTCAAGAAAACAACTGTCCCGCGGCTAAATCTAGATGATAATCCCTGGTGTAGGCCCTATAGTTCCCACTGGGCAAAAAGTGTTTGAATCAATTTGAATGAAATTGTGTTTTTTTACATTGGATAAAAGTAGAGACTCAGAGSTAGAATATGGTATYTCTTACAATACAGTTGAGGAACAATGGGGGAAAAATTCTGCTTTGAAAGTTGATAAACTTGTWACCTCACTTTTGAGAAAATGGCCCTTGAATGTTTTGGTACACCTACTGGAGAGCTCTTCTTTGTCTACACCCATTCAGCATCGTTGACACCCTCTAAAGCCTTAGCCCCACCCATCTCTTTAAGGATTCACATGTGAGGCCATGTACTTAAWCAACCAAAGATTTCAAGACTAAAGGCTGGTTTATACTACGGGTGTGTTCATAAATGTAATCTGGAGTGCCAGAGTGTGCTCAGAGTGCGCTCCGGGCGTTCCTACTGTAAACTCAGAGCGTTGTCAGATTGTCAGAGCGTTTAGAGCGCACACTGGACGTTCTGGCCMAGAAGTAGAGTTMATCCGAGCGTTCTGACCTAACAACGGCAGTCAAGCACCCAAGCTAACTGGCTAACGTTGGCTAGCTTGCTAGCTACTTCCAGACACAAATGAGAGAACAGCTCACTCTGACTATTTTACTCGCCCTAAAAGAGCTGGCTAGGCTYTTTTTATGTTATCCAGAGCGTTGGTGAATATAACTGTGCTTCTGGCAACAATTTAATTACGTTTTTTGCTAAATCAAAAGTTTGGAGACACCTACTCGTTCAATTTTTTTTTTTTTTTACATTGTAGAGTAATAGTGAAGACATCAAAACTATGAAATAACACATGGAATCATGTAGTAACCAAAACATTTTTCATCAAATCAAAATATATTTTATGTTTAAGATTCTTCAAAGTAGCCACCCTTTGCCTTGATGACAGCTTTGCACACTATGGCTCTCACGAAGACCACCACAGGAGAGGAAGACCCCAGAGTTACCTCTGCTGCAGAGGATAAGTTCATTAGAGTTGACTGCACCTCAGATTGCAGCCCAAATAAATGTTCAAGTAACAGAACATCTCAACATAAACTGTTCAGAGGAGACTGCGTGAATCAGGCCTTCATGGTCGAATTGCTGCAAAGAAACCACTACTAAAGGACACCAARGAGAATAATAGACTTTCTTGGGCCAAGAAACATGAGCAATGGACATTAGACCGGTGGAAATCTGTCCTTTGGTCTGACGAGTCCAAATTTGAGATTTTCAACCACCGTGTCTTTTTGAGATGCAGAGCAGGGGAACGGATGATCTCCGCATGTATGGTTCCCACCGTGAAGCATGGAGGAGGAGGTGTGATGGTGTGGGGTGGTTTGCTGGTAACACTATAGGTGATTTATTTAGAATTCAAGGCACACTTACCAGCATGGCAACCACAGCATTCTGTAGCAATACGCCATCCCATCTGGTTTGCGCTTCTTGGGACTACAATTTGTTTTTCAACAGGACAATTACCCAAAAACACACATCTAGGCTGTGTAAGGGCTATTTGACCAAGAAGGAGAGTGATGGAGTGCTGCATCAAATGACCTGGCCTCCAGAATCACCCGACCTCAACCCAATTGAGGTTGTTTGGGATGAGTTGGACTGCAGAGTGAAGGAAAATCAGCCAACAAGTGCTCAGCATATGTGGGAACACCTTCAAGACTGTTGGAAAAGCATTCCTCATGAAGCTGGTTGAGAGAATGCCAAGAGTGTGCAAAGCTGTCATCAAGGCAATATGTGGCTACTTAAAATATATTTTGATTTGTTTAACACTTTTTTGGTTACTACATGATTCCATATGTGTTATTTCATAGTTTTGATGTCTTCACTATTATTCTACAATGTAGAAATAGTAAAAGTAAAGAAAAACCCTTGAATGAGTAGGTGTGTCCAAACTTTTGACTGGTACTGTACGACTAGTTTCCTGAAWCGAGTCACATTTCATTTTTTGTTGATTTCACATTAGTTGACAACTCAACCAAATCTAAATAAACAGAAGATGTTGAACTGACATCTGTGCCCAGTGGGTTGTTTCAGGGTGTCATTGTAGTTTTGACTCATGGGATATCCTGTGCTGTGTTTGGCTACAGGTTAGAAGAAGAATGCTTTATATGAAGGCGTCTGTCCTAAGGCTTTAAATAGGTAATGTCCACAGTTACGTTATTCCACTGTTACCCGTGTGTTTGTTTAAAACGATACCGTAATAACTTTGCCACGCTTTGGGGCAAATACAGGTTGATATCGTCGTTTAGTGACAGCTTCTTCAGTTTCAGCTGACAAAGACAGAGCATAAATCTATTCATATCTGTAGTTTAGCCCTTACCTCATTCCAGGCAATATAGAATTACGGATGCTTACCCCTCACTCTCACTGTGTGCTTAATTTACTTTAGCGAGCATTTTTGTTGCTTTGATGTCGTACAGGGAAAACATATGGGCTAGTCCGAGCCAGGAACACACACACACACGCAATGAAAAATGCACACGCGTACATACACACGCAAGCAAGCGAAAATGCATGCGCATGCAAACATGCACCCACACACAGCACATTTTATACCTTAGCCTGATCACACAGATCCAGAAACTAAGTGGTACACATTCACCTCGCCAGGTAAAAATTCCCTCCTCAAACACCACTTTCTGATCCAATCTCGGTAATAAATCTGAGCCTACACTCCTCCTCGAAGCCTTTGTTCTCTGCATGCCAGGATGCAAGGCCAGGCCAAACCCTGCCATGCTTGCCCTACCAGAAAAACTGTACCTCCACGGGACTAGTGATGCCTTGTCTCCTTTCCTTCATGACCACTGATCTGAATGGATCCACTCATAAATAATAAAACACTGATTCTGCAGGCCAACATAAGATTCCTCTTTCAGTCATAAGAGACAAGACTTCACACGTACACTCCCCCATCTTGAGATCAAGTTTTGAATTCCATCTGTTCAATGGGCCAAGTAGGTATAAGTCCTTTGTGTGTTTGTACAAGGATGGGATAGGAGATTTCAGCGAGACACGTGTGCCTGTGCGTGTGTGTGTGTGAAAGAAAGAGTTCCAAATCAAATCAAATGTTATTTGTCACATGCGCCGAATACAACAGGTATTCAACCTTACAGTGAAATGCTTACTTACGAGCTCTTAACCAACAATTCTTGAAGAAGTTTTAAGAAAAATAAGTGTTAAGTAAAAAATAGAAAATGAAAGTAACAAATAWTTAAACAGTAGCAGTAAAATAACAATAGCAAGGYAGTACCGGTACAGGGTCAATGTGCGGGGGCACCGGTCAGTCAATGTGATTGAGGTAATATTAAAGTGAGAGTTAAAGTGACTTTACATAGATAATTAACAGAGAGTAGCAGCAGCGTAAAAGAGGGGTCTGGGAAGCCCCTTTTATTAGCTGTTCAGGAGTCTTATGGCTTGGATGTAGAAGCTGTATAGAACTGTTTTGGACCTAGACGTGGCGCTTCGGTACCGCTTGCCATGCMGTAGCAGAGAGTACAGTCTATGACTAGSGTGGCTGGAGTCTTTGACAATTTTTTGGGCCTTCCTCTGACACTGCCTGGTATAGAGATCCTGGGTGGCAGGAAGCTTTCCCGCAGTGACGTACTGGGCCGTACGCACTACCCTCTGTAGTGCATTGCGGTTGGAGGTCGAGCAGTTGCCATACCAGGCGGTGATGCAACCAGTCAGGATGCTCTCAATGATGCACCTGTAGAAGCTTTTCAGTCTCCTGAGGGGGAATAGGTTTTGTTGTGCCCTCTTCACGACTGTCTTAGTGTGTTAGGACCATGATAGTTTGTTGGTGATGTGGACACCAAGGAACTTGAAGCTCTCAACTTGCTCCACTACAGCCCCGTTGATGAGAATGAGGGTGTGCTTGGTCCTCCTTTTCCTGTAGTCCACAATCATCTCCTTAGTCTTGGTTACGTTGAGGGATAGGTTGTTATTCTGGCACCACCTGGTCAGGTCTCTGACCTCCTCCCTATAGGCTGTCTCGTCGTTGTCGGTGATCAGGCCTACCACTGTTGTGTCATCTGCAAACTTAATGATGGTGTTGGAGTCGTGCCTGGCCATGCAGTCATGGGTGAACAGGGAGTACAGGAGGGGACTGAGKATGCACCCCTGGGGGGCTCCAGTGTTGAGGATCAGCGAGGCAGATGTGTTGCTACCTACCATCAACACCTGGAGGCGGCCCGTCAGGAAGTCCAGGATCCAGTTACAGAGGGAGGTGTTTAGTCCCAGGATCCTTAGCTTAGTGATGAGCTTTGAGGGTAATATGGTGTTGAACGCTGAGCTGAAGTCAATGAATAGCATTCTCACATAGGTGGGAAAGGGCAGTGTGGAGTGCAATAGAGATTGTTTAATCTGTGGATCTGTTTGGGCGGTATGCAAATTGGAGTGGGTCTAGGGTTTCTGGAATAATGGTGTTGGTATGAGCCATTACCAGCCTTTCAAAGCACTTCATGGCTACGGACGTGCGTGCTACGGGTCTGTAGTCATTTAGGCAGGTTGCCTTCATGTTCTTGGGCACAGGGACTATGGTGGTCTGCTTGAAACATGTTGGTATTACAGACTCAGCCAGGGACAGGTTGAAAATGTCAGTGKAGGCACTTGCCAGTTTGTCAGCACATGCTCGGAGTACACATCCTGGTAATCCGTCTAGCCCTGCGGCCTTGTGAATGTTGACCTGTTTAAAGGTCGTACTCAGATCAGCTACAGAGAGCGTGATCGCACACGTCCGGAACAGCTGATGCTCTCATGCATGTTTCAGTGTTACTTGCCTTGAAGACATTTAGATRGTCTGGTAGGCTCYTGTCACTGGGCAGCTCGCGGCTGTGCTTCCCTTTGTGGTCTGTAATAGTTTGCAAGCGCTGCCACATCCGACGAGCGTCGGAGCCGTTYTAGTACAATTCCAACTTAGTCCTGTATTGACACTTTGCCTATTTGATGGTTCGTCGGAGGGCATAGCAGGATTTCCTATAAGTGTCTGGGTTAGAGTCCCGCTCCMTGAAAGCGGCAGCTTTACCCTTTAGCTCAGTGCGGATGTTGCCTCWAATCCATGGCTTCTGGTTGGGGTATGTACGTACAGTCACTGTGGGGACAACGTCATTGATGCACTTATTGATGAAGCCAGTGACTGATGTGATGTACTCCTCAATGCKATCGGAAAAATCCCTGGAACATATTCCAGTCTGTGCTAGCAAAACAGTCCTGCTTAGCATCTGCTTCACCTGACCACTTTCTTATTGACAGAGTCACTGGTGCTTCCTGCTTTAGTTTTTGCATGTACGCAGAAATCAGGAGGATAGAGTTACGGTCAGAATCGCCAAATGGAGGGTGAGGGAGAGCTTTGTACGCGTCTCTGTGTGTGGAGTAAAGGTGGTCTCGATTTTTTTCCCCTCCTGTTCCACATTTTACATGCTGGTAGAATTTAGGTAAAACGGATTTAAGTTTCCCTGCACTAGGAGGGCCGCCTCTGGATGAGCGTTTTCCTGTTTGCTTATGGCCGTATACAGCTCATTGAGTGCGGTCTAAGTGCCAGCATCGGTTTGTGGTGGTAAATAGACAGCTACGAAGAYTTTAGATGAAAACTCTCTTGGTAAATAGTGTGGTCTACGGAGTTATGGATCTCTTTACACCCTCTGCTCACTCCATAGGAAAGGTGCGTCACAGACTCCCAGGCCTCTTGTCCCTTCTCTTCTCCGTTCCCCCTTCTCTCTTTGCCACTCTCCTGACATCAAACACTGAAGCTGATTCTAAACTCCCTACCGACTATTTAACAACTGAGTCATGGGTCAAAGTGTCACACACACACACACACACACACACACACACACACACACACACACACTCACACACACTCAGTAATGATGCCAAAGTCCCCCATCTTAACAGTTGTATAAGACCATTGATTCTATTTTAGCTCTGTTTGGCTGCAACGGCACAAAATGAAAACACCCTGATCTAACTAATGATTTCACACTAAAAACAAACATGGACACAATTTCCTCAACCAAGTTAATGATTGTCTTATGACATGACGTGCATCACTTTCATTCAAAACCTCAAAACATTAAATGGCTGTGTCTCAATGAAAGCATTTAAGGCAGGGAGTAAATATCGACGTGTCCCATTCCCAAGGTACCTTAWAATGCTGCCTTCTTTATTTTGTAGTCAGCCAAATGTCAAACCTCATCTGCATGACAACCTAGTTTATCCCATTGTGTGGAAACTCAGAAGAGGAAGTCACACAAGATTAAAGGCAACTTCTGAGAAGACATGCATTTCTGATGACATTCTAGGATGGTAACAGTATAAAGGGTTGCTTTCTTCAACATCTGCCGAGTCACAGAAATAGACGGGGTAGATAGTGATATGTGAGAGAAAGCCTTTAGAGTGTGTCCAAGGAAAACAGGGCTGTGATCAGAGAAAGAAGCTTCTCTGGCTGGAGAGAGGACCACATGGTGTGGTAGAGATGGCAGTCTCCACATGTCTTCTTCCCCCTGTTTACCCTGTCTTCTGTTACCTCTCTGATGGTCTGATCACTAGGTAGGTGTACTGATCACAGTGTAGGTCTACGAATACCCTTTGCAGACAGACTTTACGGTAAGTTGCKTGTAAAACAAATCAGGCAGTGTTTTTACGAGCCCATTTCATACAGTCCCATTTCACCACATTCTTGCCGGGATAAGCCTTTCATACTGTCTCTCCCAGTGCACATGCCGGCAAGGAGTAGGAGCAAGCGTGGGCTGATGTAGGTGGACGTCGATATTTCACAACTTCCGTGGCCCTTTGAAGTTACCTAATACACGACCGAGCAAAAATAATAGGCCTACACTTGATTTAGGCGACATTATCGCCCGTTAAATGTTCCTGATCAGCGATAGAGGAGCAAATGAGTAGATTACCTACACCAACCTCCACAGCCTGAAACCGATTAGCCAAATATACAGAGGGGGATTCAGCAAAACAAAATCACATCGATTGATTAAGACAAGTCACAGGCTTTTCACCTCAACTTAGCTAACATTTCCACAACCTAATTGTAGCCTGACCAATATCCAAACGGAGATTCAGTGAAAATAACAATTTGACATTGATTGATTTATGAAAACGAGACACTACGCTTGTCTCAAAGCGGRGCGAAACGGTGCTGAAATATTTGACCACGCGCGCGTAGGCTATTGCTTCAAATGCATTACTACACGTGGATGACTTCAGTAAGCAACAATTTGATGCCTTCAATTGCATGAGCCTACTTTAATCCAATGTTTTCGTAATTCAGCGATATTTATTTCCACTGTCACTCTTTACGGATCCATCCATMTGTGGTTAAGAAAACAGTGGATGTGGTGGGCTATGCGATGACATGGGTGAAGTGACATGCCTTGCAAAGTTTAGAACTGCCAGGAGGAGAGTAGTAACAGGCGCAGCCTAGCAACCATCAAGAGTTTAAGAGCCTAGTGCGGGCCAATGCCGCGTCAGCATTGCGGCTACATATCATACTAAGCCATAGGCAGAACTTTAACGCAATCATGACTAGGTCGGTTCATGGAAATAAAAGTTTAGGCTTTGATTCCAGCAACACATGTTTGATTCCAGCAACACATTTCAGATATAAAGAAAAGACAGAAACAAGTTGGTGGAATGCTAAAATTGTGAATGGGGGAAAAAATCCATACAGTTACATATTAGGATATTATTTTTGACGATATATTATTTCGTATCGTTTTGACAAAATTGCAATATTATTTTTGTGCTAGTTGGATGTACCTGCACAAAAACTCTTCTTCTCCAGCTTKTTTTTAAATACGGAGCCAATTCATCCTCAGCACTTCTATTTTTCTGACTGATCAAACTTGTTTCCTCAGGGCTCTCTCTTGTCCCTCTACAGCAGAGCAATATGTTTGGTTACAGCGAATCGCAAATAATGTATTATGAATGTATTATAGGTCATATAAATACTATGCATTTTTATAGGTTGCGTGAGATTTTAATTGGCTGTTTGCGTGATAGAAGGCACTATAATTACATTATAAAACTCATGTGGTTTATGTTCAGCTTTCTGAATTCCTCAGCTTTTTGATTATTTTTACCAATGATTTCAAATTGCCAATGTGGTTTGAAAGTGGAAGGAGTTGATTWACATCAAAGGAATAKCATGCTGCCTATAATCCACGATAACCCTAGTAAGACCATGTTATCCACCACAATAAAGCTGGGGGGTCATACAGACCACAGTAAGCTTATAAATGGGTAAAGTTCTAAATAGCAAACAACCATGAAAACAAACTTGGAGCTAAAAGTTGTTTTGCCAGGTTACTTCCTGTGGTCTTGGTTGAGGTGTCAAAAGTGCCTAAACCCGGACATCTGAGAAGTTCTGAGGTGCACCGGTTTTGATTTCCCTCTTTGGTGTGTGTGTGTGTGTGTGTGTGTGTGTGTGTGTGTGTGTGTGTGCGTTAGAGGCCTTCACAGGTCCAAAAAGTTGGACCCTTTTACAAAATGGTCCTGGGGCTTTTCCATCTAGACCCAGGTCCATAGATATGCATAAATACATTTTTTAAATATAGAGACCCGTTCCAAATGGACCCGAGGACAACTAGACCCGTTCCATATAGACCTGGTTGGATCCAGACCCGATGCAGCCAGCAATACTGTCCTACTGTGGTCCATTTCCTCTCCATCTAATGGAAGCTCCGCTCTCTTTAACTTAACCTTGTCCTGAGTCCCAGCAGTAAATGACTGACAGCATGATATATTTCACAATATAGAGTTCTGTCTCTGAGCCTTATTCCTTTTATATCTATGACATAAACAGTCAACTCCTGTTCTATTAAATGGCTAGGGCCTGTCACGAATACATGCACAAACTAAAGCATGTGTATATCAAATACCGCAGAGATTGGTGAACTGCAATGCACATAAACAGAGTTTGCACTTATCCCATTTGCACTTTAATCTAGAGTCGACTGTATTACTGTATATAGCACCACCACCACCATGGCTATGTTTTGCTCTAAGGTTGGCCTTAATAAACCTTGTTGAGGAGATGGGAGCAGCATAACTCCTCAGCTCTAACATGTACACTGCGCAGGGGAGCCTCTGGCCCAAAACGTAAACACAGGAACATTATTTCTGTCAGACAACGCGGAAACATAAACAGCAATTTATCTCCACTTACGGGAGTGGGAACATTCCATTTTAGCACTCTCCATCATCCAACACACAGACCCTTTCCCTGCTCATAAACACATACATGAAATCACATAATCACACACACACACACACACAAACATACGTGAGAGCACACACACACACAAACACACGTTATATAAGCATCGTTAGAATCAACTTTTACACACAGTAAGAACTTCATTGATTGATTATCCCACTCTTCGTTTTGATATTGAGGTTAGAATTTCCATAAAAAGTTACACCCCAGGTTTTATTAGAAATTACAACAATAAATCACACACACACACACACCCTAAACCAAGGTCCCATCCATTTGTTTTTGTTTTTACCACAGTTGCCCTTTAATGCCATTAGGTTGTGTTAAATCAGTGTCCTCGAGTTCCAGGGGAATTCCGACTGAGGTTGGAGAGATAAGGCTGGGATCCGAACCCTCTCTGACAGACAGAGACAGATGTGTACAGGCAGGTAACTACACTGTGTTTATCTAAGCGTGCCTTTGGCCTACCCGCAGACTACATGGAAAACTGCACACCGACYGATCAGGTGAGACAGGCTCTTCCTCTTCCTCAACAATGTCAGAATTGTTCACGGTTGTCATGTGGCACAGGGATTGAACTGTGCTATTTGACACTGACAACAGAAGTCTTGCCAGAGTCAACCTACTGTACTCAGACACTTGCCATCTAGTAAGCCATGTCACGCTAGTTCTGCAGACAGGGTAGAATGCAGTGGGTACAACCATCTATCCTACCGACATGCTAATGTCGATCTGCAGACCTCTCTCTGTCTTTCTTCCTCCCCTCTGTCTTTCTATATTCCTCTCATCTCTTTCTTATTGGCCTGCAGCAGCCATTCCACAGGCGTCATTAGTGCAGAGGSGTAATAAGCGTCGCAACCGAGCAGAAGAGAACAGAAGAGCCAGAGCAGAGCTGAACAATCAGCATGTCTCTCATTCAGACCGACCCACATCCTGTGCCAACACACTACAATAGTAGCCCAAGTCTCCGTGACTGGGCATATTAACGAGGCCGGGTTTGATAGCAGCAACATGCAGGCCTGTGGGTTTGTGTAGAATGTCGAAGCGATAGGGTTGATGTAGTGAACTGAGGCATGTGGCAGGGATATGTATCCTATAGCATTAGAGTAGCTACACTGTGGYTGGACGTTTGAGTCATGTGAATGAATGAACACTGCTCTGATATTATAAGAGAGGAAAGAATAAAAGTGATGAGCTGAAGTTGTTGGTTCTACTTCACAGGGGTCCCTGCAACTGGCTATAGGTCATGTTCAATAAAACGTCACAATAAGGTGGAGAGTGTTCGATTTGCCTGCTGTGGGGAACAAGGAGACCCCCCAGCTCCGCTAGAACCATTGACAACTGCGTGACGTTTTCAAAGGATTGTTAAATAAATGTTAACTATTTGGTTGTAATATCATCATCTCCTGAAGACTATAGAAAGAACTACATATTTCGGATTATTACAGTGCTGTGAAAAAGTATTTGCCCCCTTTCTAATTTTCTCTACTTTTTATATTTTTGATAGTGAATGTTATCAGATCTTCAATCAAAARGTAATATTAGATAAAGGGAACCTGAGCGAACAAATAACACAACAATGACATACTTATTTCATGAACAAAGTTATGCAACACCCAATGCTCCTGTGTGAAAACTTGTAAGTCGCTCTGGATAAGAGCGTCTGCTAAATGACTTAAATGTAAAATGTAAATGTAAATGAAAAAGTAATTGACCCCTTACACGCAATAACTGGCCACCTTTAACAGCAATGACTCCTACCCAACGCTCCTTGTAGTTGTTGATTGGTCTCTCACGTTGCTGTGGAGGAATTTTGGCCCACTCTTCCATGCAGAACTGCACAGCAACACTTGTGGGTTTTCAAGCATGATCTGCTCGTTTCAAGTGCTGCCACAACATCTTAATTGGGAATAGGTCTGGACTTTGACTAGGCCATTGCAAAACTTCAAATTTGTAGCTTTTTAGKCATTTTCATGTAGACTTGATTGTGTGTTTTGGATCTTGCTGCATGACCCAGCTGCGCTTCAGCTTCAGCTCACAGATGGATGGCCTGACATTCTCCTGTAGACTTGATTGTGTGTTTTGGATCATTGTCTTGCTGCATGACCCAGCTATGCTTCTCTGATACAGAGCAGAATTCATGGTTCCTTCTATTAAGGCAAGTCATCCAGGTCCTGAGGCAGCAAAGCATCTCCAAACCATCACACTACCACCACCATGCTTAACCGTTGGTTTAAGGTTCTTACTGTGGAATGCTGTGTTTGGTTTTCGCCAGGCATAATGGGAACCATGTCGCCAGGACCTGGATGACTTGCCTTAATTGAAGSAACCATGAATTCTTGCTCTGTATCAGAGAAGCATAGCTGGGTCATGCAGCAAGACAATGATCCAAACCACACAATCAAGTCTACACAAATTTTTTTTTTTAAATGCAACAAATTTGAAGTTTTTCAATGGCCTAGTCAAAGTCCAGACCTAATCCCAATTGAAATGTTGTGGTAAGACTAGAAACGAATAGTTCATGCTTGAAAACTCACAAGTGTCGTTGAGTTAAAGCAGTTCTGCATGGAAGAGTGGGACAAAATTCCTCCACAGCAATGTGAGAGACTGATCAATAACTACAGGAAGTGTTTGGTTGGAGTCGTTGCAGCTAAAGGAGGCACAACCAGTTATTGAGTGTAAGGGGGCAATTACTTTTTTTACACGGGAATTGGGTGTCACTTACTTAGCTAGTGAATACAGCTAGCTAGTTAAGCCTACTCAAAGACCTGGCTCAAACAAAGAGGGATGCTATGTTAGCTAGTTGGCTATGGCTATCCAATAGTAGAGCTCTTCTAAGTCAAGGTAAGCTTTCGTTGTATTAATTCATTACCACCGGGTCCCGTCAGTGTAACTGCTAAACTATACACRTTACTGCATGATTGTAGCGGGTTTACTAATGCGTTAGTTCTAGTAGCTATGTTGATTATGTCGTTAGATAAAACGGTGCCAATGATGGAMGCTGTGTGTAGRGGTTAGCGGGTTTGGCTWGGAATTTTTTCCCCACCTGGTCACAGACAGCTGTTGTGTTGTGCACTGATGTCCACATGCAAAGGGAAAAGGTGAAAGAGAGAGAGCGCCTAGATGTGAGAAGAAATTATAGAACGACCAAAGTGATCATGCTGTTTGTATGTSGCTGCTATGAATGTGAACTGTGTTTGCAGGTGATCAGGGGTGTATTCATTCCGCGATTCTGTTGAAAAAAAACATTTCTTAAATGGAAGCAAACGGAACGGAAATAAACATAACTACATTTTTCCAATAGAACGTGTCATTTGGGGTGGTAGGGTTAGGGGAAATAATAAAGGAAAATATAATAATACATATATATTTAAAAATAAAAACTTTGATTGATAGAAGCCAAAATCTATCTGCAATATGAAAGCTGATCTACCCTCCCAAAATAAATACAACTTAGTCATAGAATTTATTTAACAATACCTTGAAAACAGTATGTAGTTGTCAATGGTTTTAGCTGCTCGTTTCCTTGTCCCCCAGCAGCCAAAGCGAGCACTCTGCACCGCATTGTGACGTTTTAACTTCAGGGGGCAAGCAAAACTGAGACTTTCAAAAGTATGCTGTCTATTTCTCATAGTCTAACCAGATGCTGGGCTTTCTAGGTGGACATGAAAGAGTTAATCAGAACTTCTGTGAGCATAAGAGTGAGGAGGGCAATCTCACTTAAAGAGCACTTAAAGCTGTGACTTATCGCGCTCCAACTCCAACAATGCCGGAAACAAGCCCAAGCTGGATCAGGAACGCAGTGACACATTAGCTACTTATGCCACAGGCTTACACTCTCTGGTCTAAATCTAAATCTGTATAGTACTAAAGCAAGGTGCGCYCGTGTGTGTTAAGAGACCCAAATCCTGCTCTCATGACCAAGTAATCAAGCTGAGATGCTGTGTCACCACTAGGGCTGTTGCGGTGACCGTATTACCGACACACCGGCTGTCACGAGTCATGACGGCAGTCAAATTCCACGTGACCGTTTAGTTACGGTAATTAGGCTTCTCCTGGTATTCAGCAATCTATTGTCCCTCTAATCACTCTGACATCAATGCAAATGTCATCGAAAATCTTGCGCAACATTTCTATAGGCTATGCAATTGTGTGAGAAAACAGAGTGATGGCCTCTATTAAAAAGAAGAGGATCCCATCAGCTTTCTATAGGCTAGACCTACTATATTTATTTCTCAACTTTCCTAACATTAAGCACATTGCTTCTCTTTACGACAGCCATGTGAGTGAGAGGTGATTCGGAGCSTGCAGCCAGGAGACGGGAATTTTAATTATTTTAATATTATATTCCGTCCAAGGGCAAAACGGCCACAAAAGGCATTTTTGTATGGGGCATTACGGCCACACAAAGGGCATGCCGCCGGGAAATTTGAGGCATTATCAAGTGCTGGTAAAATTGTAATTGAGAGACTGATGAAGTGTGTACAGCCTTCGTAAAAATCTAAGCAGAGCTCATGCATTTCATTKGACTTTTTTCAAATCATTATTAGTAACATCATGCAGCCTTAGAATATATAAAAAATCTAGACATATAGCCCAATGTTTTTATCACAACTAAAGTTACATAAATAACTCWAAATTAAGCATATAGGAGTACCTATTTATTTATTAACTGCTCAACACAGAATAGCTGCATGTGCGCACTCCCTCAAATCGTTTGAAGAAAATATCCTTTCTATTTTATTCAGCTTTGTTCAATTGTATTCTACATACTATGAAATAATACAAAATAATGCCAAGGAATTCTAAGCAAATTTTGTCTGCTAAATTAACTAGTGTAGCCCACAGCCATATGGCATAGACAGATCACGGCCTAACATAAGMACAACTCAGAGTATGCTATTCTGTTCTTCTGAAATAGACACAATTTTATTCATATCATGTTTCTTTAGACCTTTCTAAAATAAATAATGGATTTATTGTGATGGTGTATGCTATTTTACATGGATGTATTAGTCTTTTTAAAATGCAGATGTTCCAAAGGTCTGCATCAATAGTTTGTAGGCTATGAGTGGAAGCCAGGAAATGCTAAATGTGTTTATGTTAATTAACGGTCAATTACCATGAGACTGGCAGTTATTTAAGTGATAATGCCCGAGAAGCTGGTGTTTGGACGATATATTGGCACGGGTGTTGTTGGGCCCGAGATGAAGTGTAGGTCCGGCAAACCGTGCCAATATATCCTCCAAACACCGGTTTCGAGGACATTATCACTTTTATATAATGGGTTACCAACATATTCAAATAATGATTGACATATTTTCATTAAAAACATTATTTTGCTGAATTTATTTATACTATTTCATCCTTCCACAAGATATAGTCCCGACACAAATCTAGGGTTGCTACCCAAGCTGGT
Source organism: Salvelinus sp. IW2-2015 (assembly GCF_002910315.2). Lineage (NCBI taxonomy): Eukaryota > Metazoa > Chordata > Actinopteri > Salmoniformes > Salmonidae > Salvelinus > Salvelinus sp. IW2-2015. The sequence goes on along the minus strand of NC_036848.1, from coordinate 30,464,846 downwards.
RGTTCATTCTATCGGTTCGGTTGCCAAAGACGCGACTCGGTCGTTCAGTCTTTTTGTGCTGTATCTATGGATGCGACCCAGTCGTTTGTTTTAAATGTTCCATTGCCATACTGGCTGGCAACGTTCTTATCCCTTGCTTGCTAAACAGCCAACTATGGCTAACTTACAGTCATGTCAAACAGTGCAGACAGAATAACAACAATAGCTGCATTTGCATTTGGTGAAGCTGTTTTCTAGTGACATTTATTTGGATACATCGCCATGAGGCGCAATATACGCCTGGCATAGAAAATGTGCTCTCTCATCAGGACACTGTTGTTCAGAGGAGCTAGCCAACAACACATCTAACACAATCACTTCAAACTGATGCTGGAAAGACTGCAAACTAGCTGCACTTTTGTTTTGTTTGACCTTTTTTCAATTGACATTTCTTTGTATATATCCATAAAAATGATGCCAGCTGATTCATGATTTCGACTGGCTGAGAATCGCTGCCTGCCTGTCTGTCTCGTCCCGACTCCRGACACGTTCATTTKTATAGGACAGCTGGAGATTGAATTTTAATATTGTTGCAAATGTCGGAGAGACAGACAGCAAGGTTTATACAATTCTCCAACCTGTGGAAAACTAAATGCTAGTCTAAAAGAAATGTGAGATAATGTCTAGATGCTTTTTATAYTGGAGATCAAGTTCATAAATTGCCTGGCTGGGCTGATGAGCCAGTGTATTGTGCTGTCAGATGGAACAGAGTAAATAGCATTGGAATGTCATAGATTTAGCCAGTGGTAACTTGTGGAATAGACACCGGCTGGAATGCGGTTTTAACCAATCAGCATTCAGGATTAGAACCACCCATTGTATAATTGCTTGACAATCACCGGCTGACAAAATTTCATGACCGCCACACACACACACACACACACACACACACACACACAGATCTGCTGGCATTTCACTGGTATAAAACACAGGCCTACACTTAGCGCCACAACAGTGCTAAGAAGCAATGTGCAAAATGCTGATTATTTTAATCTGCAGGAGGAATGTTGGACTTTGCTACACAAACTGGTGTGCGTCTATCACACACTTTAACTGGTCCAAAGAAACCTATCACAGCGGCCAGCTCAATGAAAAAAGGCAACACTGTACACACACACACACACACGCAGATAAACACATGCAGATAAACACGTGTGCACACACACACAGATACACACACAAACAAGGTTAATGTTGTACAGCCTAACAGATCCATCTAAACGATGCCTTTGTGTGTAGGACTTTGCAAAGTTTGGCTTCCGTATAAAAGAGTGAGCTCAGGCAGAGGATTGTACAGAGCATGAGTAAGTAAACCACCTAAATTCCTCTCACACGCTTCGACAGGAATCCAGCGAACAGGCAAAGGAGGCGGAGAGGTGGTGGTGGGGCAGAGGAGAGAAGGGTGCACACTTTTCAAAGCCAGGGCATAATTTGTCCTGTTCTCAGTGTGGTACAAAAACAGAACTTAACATGTAGCAAACAAGAACGAGGTCGCCAATCGCCAGCGATGTTAACCCTTTGTATGGACCCACAGACAATGAGGGCCCAGGGSAGCCCAGCAAACCACAGATACTCTCAGTACAAAGCGGAAGGAAAAAACAAGAGTATTGTAAAAACTTAGGTGAAGAAATTAAAGGATCAAGAAAAGATTTGTCAATGACTGGGCAGCACATGAAAGAAGATGCTGTTTTCTTATTCTATATAGCCCGCTTTGAGGTCTGACGAAAGCACTTGATCAATAACATGCATTATCGTCCTTATTAATAACATTAGCACGCTGACGCTCAAAGACGACATCAATAGGCGGGCGCACATGAAAAGAGAGATGATTAGTGAGGTGCTATAGGAGGGGCCAGCTAGGAAAATATTCATAAGGGSCACAAGTCTATCCCAAGGGCCGCTCTCTCTTTAAACACATTGAAGAGAAGGGGGAAAGTGTTCTGTTCATCCTCAGAACCACCCGAACATTTGAGAGCGAGAGAGAGAAAGGCAGAGGCCACTCTGCAGCCAAACTACACACTAGTCTCCCACTTACAGCCGGGTCGGCATTGGGTGTCTCAGAAGTGGAAAGAAAGCGGAGCGTGTTCCTTTTATTGTTTGTTTTTCTAGCACTTTGTGTTATTCTGGTTCCCTCTCTCTGTTCTCTCTGTCTTTACGTTACATAATGAGGTCCATCCATCCCAATTAGGAGGTGTTGCTTCCTGACGAGGGGTGTGTGTTGTGGGTAAGGGGACGGGAGGGCGGAGGAGGGTACAGGGTTTTGTGTTCTTCTTCTGAGAGCTTTTTTTAATTGTGTATAAAATAAACTGGGGTGCTGAGCATCAATCATTAGCTCATACAAATATCAAGAGGGGTAAAGCTAACCCAACTATCCCTTAGGATTACTCTTGCACACTATGGATTCGGTATGCAGKACAATTTGAGAGGCGTTCAATCTGGATGAAKCGCAGGCAAATGCAATCACACCTACTCCTCAAGAAATACAACAATAAACCCTACATCCAATACTTTCAGCCTCCATTGCCAGTCTCCATGGAGAAACATGGAGACACTCCACACACACAATCACGCACACAGTTCTCTCCCTCCGTGACACACGCAAAGCTGAAGTGTGTTTTTGTTTTGGGAGGAAGAGAGGGTTAATTACTTACACTTCTCGATCAGAAACATATTTACTGACTTCTCCCCTCTCCTTTCTCTTTCATTCTGGGGGATGGGGGGGAAGGAGGGATAAGAGGGAGTAGGAGGTTAACTTCTTGTGTGTCTGAATGGAGAACAGCTGCAGGGTGCTGGCCAGGGACAGTTCCACTTGGCTAGAGAGAAGACCAGAGACCCCCTGGGGAGAACAAGAGAGAGATGAGAGGAGAGAGAGTGGAGAGGTGGGGAGAGAAAAAGATATAGTAGGAGTGGGGAGAAGATGGCAGGGGTAGAGAGAGATAGGGCAGTCAACAACAAAAAACGTACAGAAGAGGAGGAGAAGAGTGTTAATGGAAGTGCTGAGTGGTTCCCATAAACAGGGCCTGGTTGAACAGATCATAGTAGCCTGAGGGTATATCACAGCCCAGTTGACTTTACAGAGCAGCGGAGTGATTCAAAAACGCAACACTTCATCTGCTAGTAGGAGGACTCACAAACAGTTATTGATTGAGACTGACACTGGGATGTCAACAGAAAACCAAAAAATGACGAACGTTATAGCAAAATAACTGCAAAAAACCCTGACCAAACTCAAACGACGCATCATCGGTGTAAAAAAACAAACAACGAACCAACAAACCGCCGACACCCCCCAGAGAAAGAGGCACTGTGGGAACACGTTTGGTAGCAAAGCATTCTGGGAAAGAACACAAACGTGTAAGAGGCTCATCTGGGTGATTTCCTACACTGGCGGTTTTTCTCCAGTCAATCAGGCATCGTTAATGCTTTAATGAGCTGGCTGTCAGTACATGATGAGTTGTGTGTGACACCGCAGAAAAAACACATTATATAAACAGCACCCTCTCGGATATAGGCTATAATCAGATAGGGGAGGGGCAGGGAGTCGTTGAGTCATTCTGTTGTCAGGATGTGTTGCCAACGATGCAGACATCCTCATATATATTTAAGAGTTAGTATCTGAATAGGACTATATCTGTGTCTGTATCTGGCAGTGCTGGAATCTGTGAGTTGGGTAATAAGGCCAGAAGACCGTTCTAGCTGGGACTGTTGGCCGATTCTTGAATCACTGGGCACTTCATGCATGGAGCGTTTCTGCCACCCAGTGGTTAAAGGGAACATAAAAGCTTCCCTGCAGTGCTCTATGCCCAATTCTAAATAGGCCTCTAGCCGCTTCTGTTCCATCTTCAGCCTATCTGGGAACAAGGAGAAGCTTTAACCATACTGKTTATACCTGTGAAGTAATTTCAGAACTATTTCAAGTGCCTCTAGGGGTAAGAGTTGGAATTAGGCCGTAGCCATCTGAACTCAAGTTTGTGTGTGTGTGTGTGTTTTACTATCCTTGTGGGGACCAGGATAGGAAAACAAGGAAAATTCWGACAAGTGGGGACATTTCGCCGGTCCCCACAAGGAAAAAAGCTATTTTAGGCTTAGGGGTTAGGTTCAGGGTTGCAATTAGCGTTTGAATTAGGGTTAGGAGTTAAGGTTAGCAAAAAAATGTTGGTCCCAATAAGAAGAGAGAGAGAGAGAGGCCCCACCCACCACCAGAGCATCACCACCTCCATTGGCCCAGKCAGTCTGGACTAGAGGTTGACCTATTAATCAGCATGGCCGATTAATTAGGGCCGGTTTCAAGTTTTCATAACAATCGGAAATCGATTATGGCCGATTACWTMGCACTCAACGAGGAGACTGCGTGGCAGGCTGACCACCTGTTACGCGAGTGCAGGAAGGAGCCAAGGTAAGTTGCTAGCTAGCATTAAACGTATCTTACAAACCACCAATTCAATCTTAACATCCCACCATACCTTCTCCGCTATGCAATCTGGTTTCAGAGGTGTCATGGGTGCACCTCAGCCACGCCAAGGTCATAAACGATATCTTAACCGCCATCGATAGGAAACCATTACTGTGCAGCCGTATTCATTGACCTGGCGCAAAGGCTTTTGACTCTGTCAATCACCCAATCCTCATCGGCAGACTCGACAGCCTTGGTTTCTCTAATGAGTTGCCTCGCCTGAGTTCACCCAACTACTTTACTTCTCTTGATCGAGTTCAGTGTGTCAAGATCGGAGGGTCTGTTGTCCGGGCCTCTGCAGTCTCCATGGGGTGCCACAGGGTTCAATATCTTGGACCGACTCTCTTCTCTGTATACATCAATGATGTCGCTCTTGCTGCTGGTGATTCTCTGGATCCACCTCTTACGCAGACGACACTATTCCTGTATACTTCTGGCCCTTCTTTTGACACTGTGTTAACAAACCCTCCAGGCGAGCTTCAATGCCATACAACTCTCCTTCCGTGGCCTCCAATTGCTCTTAAATACAAGTAAAACTAAATGCATGCTCTTCAACCGATCGCTGCCTGCACCTGCCCGCTGTCCAACATCACTACTCTGGACGGCTCTGACTAGAATATGTGCCACACTTACAAATACCTAGGTGTCTGGTTAGACTGTAAAACTCTCCTTCCAGACTTCACATCAAAAACATCTCCAATCCCAAAGTTAAATCTAGAATTGGCTTCCTATTTTCCGCCAACAAACATCCTTCACCTCAATGCTGCCAAACATACCCTTGTAAAACTGAACCATCCTACCATCCTCGACTTCGGTTGATGGTCATTTACAAAATAGCCTCCAAAACCCTACTCAATAAAATTGGATGCAGTCTATCACAGTGCATCCGTTTTGTCACCAAAGCCCCAGTATACTACCCACCACTGCGACCTGTACACTCTCGTTTGCTGGCCCTCGCTTCATACTCGTCGCCAAACCCATCGTTCCAGTCATCTACAAGGACCCTGCTAGGTAAAGCCCCCCTTATCTCAGCTCTCCCGTCACCATAGCAACACCTACCTGTAGCACGCGCTCCAGCAGGTTATTTCTCTGTCACCCCAAAACCATTCTTCCTTTGGCCGCCTCTCCTTCCAGTTTTCTCTGCTGCCAATTGACTGAGACGAACTACAAAAATCTCTGAAACTGGAAACACTTATCTCCCTCACTAGCTTTAGCATCAGCTGTCAGAGCAGCTCATAGATTACTGCAGCCTGTACATAGCCCCATCTATAATTTAGGCCCAAACAACTACTTTTACCTGAGCTAGTATTTATTTATTTATTTTTCTTGCCCTTTGCACCCATTATTTCTTGTCTCTACTTTGCGCTTTCTTCCACCTGCAAACCAACCATTCCAGTGGTTTTTAGTTTTGATTTTACTTGCTGCTGTTGTACTTTACTTCGCCACCATGGCCTTTTTATATTTTGTTTTATTTATACATATATTTGTTTGCCTTCACCTCCCTTATTCTCACCTCACTTGCTCAGCATTGCTATATAGACTTAATTTTTTTTTCACTTGTAATATTGACTATATGTTTGTTTTTACTCCATGTGTAAACTATGTGTTGTTGTATGTGTTCTAACTGCTTTGCTTTATCTTGGCCAGTCGCAATTGTAAATGAGAACGTGGTCTCATTTGCCTACCTGGTTAAAAAAGTAAATAAAAAAATAAAAAATAATAACTACACATGGTTGATGATGTTACTAGTTTAACTAGCTTGTCCTGCGTTGCAAATAATCAACGCGGTGCCTGTTAATTTATCATCGAATCACAGCCTACTTCGCCAAACGGGTGATTTAACAAGCGCATTCGGAAAAAAGCACTGTATATCTGCACCAAAGTTACCTAACCATTGCACATCCAATGCCTTTCTTAAAATCAATACACAAGTATATTTTTTTAAACCTGCATATTGAGTGAAAAAATAAATTCATGTTAGCAGGCAATATTAACTATGGAAATTGTGTCATTTCTRTTGCGTTCTGTGCAAGCAGAGTCAGGGTATATGCAGCAGTTTGAGGCGCCTGGCTCGTTTCTTCCTAACAAAGACCGTAATTAATTTGCCAAGATTTGACATAATTATGACATAACATTAAAGGTTGTGCAATGTAACAGCACTATTTAGACTTATGGATGCCACTCGTTCAATAAAATATGGAACGGTTCAGTATTTCACAGAAAGAATAAACGTTTTGTTTTCTAAATGCTAGTTTCCGGATTTGACCATATTAATGACCTAAGGCTCGTATTTCTGTGTGTTAATTATATTATAATTAAGTCTATGATTTGATATTTGATAGAGCAGTCTGACTGAGCAGTGGTAGGCAGCAGCAGGCTCGTAAGCATTCATTCAAACAGCACTTTCCTGCATTTACCAGCAGCTCTTAGCAATGCTTGAAGCACAGRGCTGTTTATGACTTCAAGCCTATCAACTCCTGAGATTAGGCTGGCAATACTATAGTGCCTATAAGAACATCCAATAGTCAAAGGTATATGAAATACAAATGGTATAGAGAGAAATAGTCCTATAATAACTACAACCTAAAACTTCTTAACTGGGAATATTGAGGACTGATGTTAAAAGGAACCACCAGCTTTCATATGTTCTCATATTCTGAGCAAGGAACTTAAACGTTAGCTTTTTTACATGGCACATATTGTGTTTTTGCATTATTTAAACCAAATTGAACATGTTTAATTATTTATTTGAGACTAAATAGATTTTTATTTATGTATTATATTAAGCTAAAATAAGTGTTCATTCAGTATTGTTGTAATTGTCATTATTACAAACATATATATAAAAATCGTCCAATTAATCTGTATCTGCTTTTTTTGGTCCTCTAATAATCGGTATCGGCATCGGCGCTGAAAAAAATCATAATCGGTCGACATCTAGCTTGGACCGAGTCTAGCCTAGTACCCCACACCAGACCACCACATCTACCAGACCAGAGAGGCAGCCCCCCGGCCCAGACCTGGCCCCCCTCCACGGGGCCCAACAGCAGGACCAGTGCAGCTACGCAGAGGCCCTCAGAAGACAGGAGAACTCTGCAGGTAGGAATGAGTCTGATTAAACAGCTCCTCCATTACGTCCGCACTACAAGCGTGCACACACACACACACACACACACACACACACACAGCTATTGTACTAAAAGTTTGCTTGTTCAATGAATAGGAAGAAGGAAAAAAGAAAAAGAGAACCAATGTTTTCTGTTATCCATTGTTTATCGTACTCTTAACAACTTAGTAGTCAGTTGTTACTGTATTTTTGACTGTGTTATTCTTTCTTTTTGCTACATGAAATCGCTATCATTTAGCATGTGGAACAATCAGGGCTTAAACTCATCAACCTTTGGACTGAAGAGTTTAGCACTGGAGTTTTTTGTTGTTGTTGATGTCATCATTCTGCAGGACACATGGTGTAAGGCAGACATTGTCACTCACCGGCCCACAGTCTACAGAGAGGTAATTGTGCCGTCACAGAAACACAGCTCTGTCAATAGAAGCAGAAACTCTGAAGGATAGATCGTTTGGTACAAATCAGAAACCGCAAAATCGAATTGATCCCCTCAAAACTGGTAAATATCACATTTGGTTAAAACTGAAAAAATGACTTGTACTGACAGAAAAATATGTGTTCCTTTGCACAATATATATCCCCCCTCAGAATCCCTATATTACTCAGAGGAGATATTTCCCACCCTTGAGGAAGAGACGTGCTATTTCCAGGCCCAGGAAAATGTGTTGATCTGTGGGGACACAAATACGAGCACAGGAACACTACCTGATCTAACGACCACACGAGGAGACAGCTTTATTACAGGCCATGCTGTTTCTAACTGTCTTAATCTCCTCCATAGAAACAACAGTGCCAGCACCATCATCAAAAAGGGAAGGGATCTTTTGCAGCTTTGTCGAAGCCTGGTTCTGTACTTTGTCACTGGTAGGTTACGGGGGGACTCTTTGGGGAAATTCAACTATTGCTCACCTCTTGGCCACAGTAGACTATATGATTACAGACACTGACCCTTTCTCTCTCAGCTCATTCACCGTCAAGCCACTAACACCTCTGTCTGATCACAGCCAAATTGCCTTGTTCCTCAAAAGAACAGACCTGGAAACAACCACACATTCACAGCCCAGTAAGCTGTACAACATCAGAAATTCATACAGATGAGCCCAAAACAGCACAGAAGAATACCAGAAAATAACCAGTAACCAAAAAATACAAAATGGTGACATATGGACAACCCATTTTAAAACAGTCTACAACACTGTTCAAATTCATGGGAACGCAGAACAATGCCAAATTCATGAGAAGTTGAATGGAGTAGAAAAAGCTATAAAGGACAATCAAAATCCATTGGACTCCCAAATTACTGACCAGTAGCTCTATTAGAAACTTCAGGCCCTCAAATTTAAAAAAGCATGCGGACCTGATGGCATCCTAAATGAGATGCTCAAATTCACTAGTGCAAAATGGGAAAGGGGATACCTAGTCAGTTGTCCAACTGAATGCATTCAACTGAAATGTGCCTTCCACATTTAACCCAACCCCATCAGAGAGGTGTGTGGGGCTGCCTTAATCGACATCCACGTCTTCGGCACCCGGGAAACAGTGGGTTAACTGCCTTGCTCAGGGTCAGAACAACAGATTTGTACCTTGTCAGCTCGGGGATTCAATCCAGCAACCTTCCGGGTTACTGACCCAACGCTCTAACCACTAGGCTACCTGCCGTTTAATTAGATCCTAAGTGTAGGTTATTTTCCTGACATCTGGAATCTTTGACTCATAACCCCAATCTTTAACAACGGAGACAAATTTGACCCTAACAATTACAGAGGCATTTGTGTGAACAGTAACCTGGGGGAACGTTTTATGTCGTATTATAAATGTAAGAGTTCTAAAATGTCTAGAGTAAAAAGCCAAATTGGATTTATACCAAAACATTGCACGACCGATCATATTTACACCCTACACACCCTGATAGATAAACATGTCCACCAAAATAATACCAAKATGTATGCCTGCTTTATCGACTTCCAAAACGCATTTGATTCTATTTGGCATACGGGACTGTTCTACAAAGTGGTGTCGGGGGGTAAACATATGACATAAWTAAATCCATAAATGCAGCATCAAAATTAGCAAGAAAATAATGGAATTCTTTAACCAGGTTGCGGGGCCTTCGCCAGGGTTGCAATCTGAGCCCTGCGCTCTTCAATATTCACATCAACGAATTGGCCACTATTCTAGAGAAATCTTCAGCCCCTCGTGTTAGTCTCCACAATCCAAAGGTTAAATGCCTGCTCTTCGCAGATGATCTGTGCCTGCTGTCACCCACAGCACATGGCCTACAGCAGAGTCTGGAACCTGCTGGAGCAGTAATGCCAGACCCGGGCCCTGGCAGGAAACCCCAACAAGACATAAATAATTAGATCCAGATCTCAGGGAATTAGACCAAAGTTCTGAATTGGTACAAAATATATAGAGTACTACACACACTACAATTACTTAAGTTTAAAAATAAGCTCAACTGGACACCTTAATGATGCAGTGAATGAACTAAGAGAGAAAGCACGCAGGGCATTCTACGCCATTAAACAACTAATTTAAATGTGTCATTGAACCAATTGCACTTTAAGGCAGCGAGGTGTGGAGTCCACTTGCAAAACAAGATTTCACCCAATGGGACACACACCCCATTGAAACCCTGCATGCAGATTTCTGTAAGATTCTCCTACATGTCCAGAGGAAAACTACAAACAATGCATGCAGGGCAGAATTAGGTCAATATCCACTAATAATAAAAACAAAAAAAAGAGCAATTCAGTTTAAGAAACATCTAAAATACAGTGATTCCCACTCATCTCATTACCAAGCCCTGCAATGCCAAGAGCAAAGAAAAGAGTCCCCTCATCCAGCTGGTCCTGGGGCTGAGTACACAAACCTATTCTACTAACACACTTAAGCCTCAGGACCAGAACATCCAATCAATCAGAATAAACCAAATTACAACAGTCAAAACAAAACTACATTACCTATTGGGAAACACAAGCACAAGCACAAAGAAAAATGTAGTGCTATCTGGCCCTAAATCGATAGTACACCATGGCAAACTATTTGACCATGGTTACTGATCAAAACCTTAGAAAGACCTTGACAATGTACAGGCTCAGTGAGCACAGCCTTACCATTGAGAAGGGTAGACACAGGAAAACCTGGCTCCCTGTAGAGGAAAGGCTGTGCAACCACGGCACCACAGCAGAACCTGAGACAGAGCTGCATTTCCGGACAAAATGTCAAAAATATTAAACAATTAGAGAGTGTCCTTTCCCCAAATTTTAAACCCTTATTCAAGGTTTCAAAGACTGCTCTGATGAGAATAGTCTACATGTCCTGTTGGGGGAAGAAGCAGAGAGCTATGAGTTGGCGGTGCACAACATTGCTGCCTGCCATAAGATGAGGGACAGTGTTTGACAGGCTAACCTCCTACACATGTCCTCTATGCCATTGTTATTGTCCATTGCATGGTCATTTTTACCCTTAATTATTGTTGTTATTGATTGTCCCATTGACAATTATTACAATTATGTTAATTTTGTAAATGAATCTGTAAGGGCCGACGCCGGACAGCAGAAGCAGGTACGGGGAGTCAGACATTTATAGGGGAGGTAATAAACAGGTGATTAAGTGAGTCCAGGTGAGWCCAATATCGCTGAAGCGCATGACGAGGGAAGGCAGGTGTGCYTAAACYATGGTGGCAGGAGTGCGTAATGCAGGGCAGCCTGGCYCCCACGAGCGCCAGGGGGGAAGAGCGGGAGCAGGCGTGACAGAATCACACACTTTCCAAAGTACTCTTTGGCAATATGTACATTGCTACATCTTGCCAATACAGCATATTGAATTGAATTGAGAGAGAGAGCAAGCATGCAACCGAGCAAGCGTAAAATCTTCAAAGTTGGACACTTCAAACTTACGATCATGCATTTCTTCACTACACAGTATCCACAATCCAAATGATCTCACCAGAGGTATAGGGACATTAGTACACCCTAGTGGTGGTGGCAAGGATAGTTATTTTCCTGCTAATAAAAAGGCCCTTGTCTGCAATACTATCTCATCACCAGGTGGTGGGGGTATTTGACTGTGTTGGGCATTTTGTGGTACATTGAGCGGGCTCTAGGAGACTCCAAGAGATTGTTAACCCGTTCAAACCACAAGGTGGAGGCAGAGCTACTACTACAGACACACGATAGGTGCACCTGTACTTCAACACGTAATACACACACATGTCCTGTTCTGTTCCACTGCTTAGTCCCACTGTTTAGTTCTAAGGGTCCATGTAAATGTCTGATTTGCGGCCATGTAAACCCTGACCTGTTCACCGGACCCCCCCTCRTCCCCCACACATGTCTTAACTGCTAAATGCTTGGCTATGAAAAGTCAACTGACAATTACTGGACCTGTTGAACCCTCTACAACCACTGTTATTGTTATTTGAACCTTCTGGTCTTCTCTGAACGTTTGAACATCTTGAAGAACAACCTGGCCTTAATTGGCCAAGTACTCTTATAATATCCCCCCCCAGCACAGCCAGAAGAGGACTGGCCACCCCTCAGAGCCTGATTGCTCTCTAGGGTTCTTCGTAGGTTCCTGCCTTTCTAGGGAGTTTTTCCTGGCCACCGTGCTTCTACATCGGCATTGCTTGCTCTCTGGGGTTTTAGGCTCTGTCATATAAGCAGTTTGTAATAACTGCTGTTGTTTGTAAAAAGGGCTCTATAAATAAATGTGATGAATAAAGTATTACTTCATCACATACTGAAAAGATCACAGTTGACAAATACTATAAGGATACCATTCTATAAACTACCCAGTGGAGAGGGAAGACATTAAGTGATTACATTCCACACAGGGAACATCACCCACATTGAACAACTGGCCTAGAATACTCCAGTGGGAGAACAGCTCCTGCTTCCCACCCGACACACAGGGCAGGCCGAGTCCGGATCCCTTTACCAGGTCTGAAGGAAGGACAGGAATCAATACAATTGTGTTCATTTCAATGTTGTTGCGTTTGATGGGGCTAGCCGGAGTGCCAGTCTGTTTGTGCTATCATGTCAACTCCTTGTCACACATTCTTATGTTTGGCTTGACAATGAGCAATGGAGTTGTCAAGACCACAAACAGATCTGGGACCAGGCTATGAGGGGGCCAATTGTGACTTGAAGCGGCAACCCTGCCATTACATAACAGTGCACTATCATGTGCCATAAAGGTCCAGCTAACATTGCAGAAATAATTCAACGTTTCCGTACAGGGAGGCCAAACTGATATTGAATGGTACGACAAGTCTGTACACGGTCACCGCCGCTTGAGAGCAGCAGACTGTAAGAATTCTAGTTCTCTAAACGTCACCATAGAAACGACCCGCACAAAGTTGCTTGACGTGACATGAGAAGTTTTGGAGAAAATGCATAGGCTAACTTTACGTTTATGATAGGGTAATAAACTCTTTGGACCACTTTGATCCAACAACAAACAGTATATTTATATGTCATCCAATTTGCTTACATACACGCATTGCGGACAAAACACTCTGACAGAGTCCGCTAAAACGCACATATACAGATTTAGAGAAACATATGAAAGTGGTTTACCTGTCAGGCCAATGCAAAACMATGTTCTTGCTACATTTTATCCAGAGGTGACATTTTACAATCCAAAAATCCAGAATCTTCTTACATCACGCACAGGGCCGTTATGTGACATCCACCTGTGTATCTGATGGTGATGAGTTCTGAAAGCCCAACTCCTGGGCAACTGTAGCCTATGGATATGACACGGGATATTAATATTCATAAGCATGATGCGTAAAAATATATGGATGTCAAAATCTAAATGAAGAACCCCCACGCACAGGTAAAATAATCCTCAYCTGAACACAACTCCATACAAAGCTCTCCACAACGCACGCACATCTGACCGTGGGACAAGCGATAGGCTATCCCATGAGATCCAATAGTCAATGAACTAAAGAMCACATAACTGCGAAAACTGCTTAATTTATAGAATCCACTTAAACGGAATAAATCCAGATTTGGATGAAATGTTCTCGCGTAGTCCAGTCTGTTCGTTGCGTTGCCTTGTTCGACTGTAGCGCGATCCAGCGGTTTGCAGTGCAGCCGCGCACTAGTTTCTCACGCATCTTTGCATTTCCAAATAGTCGCTTATCACGCGGTAAAAGCCAGCACATAACTGAGCCATGCTGAGAGCTGCTAACCCAAAGAATTGGGCAGTGGCCGACGGGATATGTAGTCCCCACCCACAAACAAARGTGTGACTCCAGCTGTTCCCAACCTGCATAAAACACATACTCTTTTAATGTAAATCGGTTACATGGACTTGTTCACCTATTRTTCTGTATTCTCATGGTCTCTCTTTAATCAAATTAACAGAACTTGACAGCAAGACTACAGGCTACATCCAWGAACAGGCCCTTCTCTGACTGAACGCTCTGCTGGCAGTCTTACATCACTTTAAAGTCTCCCTGCCAGCAGGCATGCTGTTATTTTTGAGCATTTTAAATTACTAGCACGCAAAAACTCGGCTTGGCTAAGAAGAGTAGTGGAGCTTWACACGGAATGGACTGGGTGAGTGTGGGAAGCGTGCGTAAAAGAGGCAATCAACGAGAAGCCAACCCACAAAAACGTTGTGTTCAAACAGCGTTATATACTTATCATTACCATTGTTCCGATGTTCAGGTTGGTTCCCTGAGTTGATGCACTTCCAAGACGCAGCAAAAAAGCTTGGGAGTCAAAATTGCCAGATGTTTCGGATGCAGTCAATGGAAAACCCGCYCCGGGTTTTCCCTCCCACACTCACACCTGAATTCCCAAACACCTGAACTGCACGCGATCCTGTAAAGATGAAGGTACTTGATAGCGCTCTTGTGTGAACAGGGCTGAGCGGTTACGGAAAGTGTGTGCTCACACGGCGTTGCGTGACTAGAGGGGTTGGGCCGCGGAACACAAAGGCATTGTTCAGTGTGTGATCAGTCAGTCAGTCTGCCTCTCCGGTAACACAGCAACATTCCTCCGGCGTTCCTCAGCCTCTCCCTCCACCGCTGCACAGGCTGCTGTGGGTTAACCAGGGGAAAGCGAAAGTGATGTCTTTATAATTGTGTTTTATAGTGGTTCCTGCCCTTTGTGTGGTTTTCTATATTTAGCAACATGTGAGAGAGAAATGAGAATTGAAACCTTTTAAACAATCACGAAAAGAGTAACTTCTAATGATTCCTATTCACAAAAAGTGTCACAATGGGAACATGACATAAATTMGTCAACAAATGTGTGTCAGAATAACCCACTGCTAAAGGAATTTCCGAGAGATCTTAAGTCTTCATCTGCTTTAGGGTTTTGGGACACTACTTTATATCTCTGGTCTCTTTAGTCTCTCACTGGTCTTTTTGGGTCTCACTATCTCTGTCCTGTCTGTGTGTTTTCTCTGCCTCCACTGTCACAAGGGCTCATTCAGAGGCTGAAGAACAGCTCTGTACGGAGACTTGAGGGACACATTGAACTCAACCTGATTGGGAGCTGTAGCTATTCTCTCTTTCTGTCTTCCATTCTCACTCGMAAAGCCTCTTTCTGTGTCTTGTCTGGCTGTCTGTCACTTATAAACAGTAAAACACACACACAGTCTGGTGAATGACTAGTGTTTGTGGAAATGAGTGATTACAGATCCCCAGGGATGCAGAAGCCACTTAGGGAGAGGAAACCAGCCAATCAATTAGCCCTGCTAGAGGACTCAACCATGCTATTCTCCACATCCTCCTGTCCCCACTGTTAGGGCTGTGTTTAGTTTCAATCAATTTCCCTCGTCCCCAACACACACGCGCCTACAGTCACACGCACACAATTCCGTGTAAGTTACACTGATGCCACTAAGTGTGTATGTGACCATCAGCCGTGGTGTTCCCTTTGAGGAAAGGGAAAGGGGGATACCTAGTCAGTTGTACAACTGAATGCAAATACTGAATGCAATACAACTGAAATGTGTCTTCCGCCTTTAAATCAATCTTCCGCCTGAATCAGAGAGGTGTGGGGGGCTGCCTTAATCGACATCCATGTCTCCGGCGCCCCGGGGAAATCAGTGGGTTAACTGCCTTGCTCAGGGYCAGAATGACATATTTTAACCTTGTCAGCTCAGGGATTCGATCCAGCAACCTTTTGGTTACTGGCCCAACGCTCCTACGCGCCAGTCTACATTTGTATGGCCGTTTTTTTTTTGTCACAGGGTAAGAGATCGCTGGTGACAATGAAGGCATCTGCCTAATTATTGACACCTCAACCACGTTGGCCCTGAGTAGGTTATTCCTCAGACCTGTGTGCGTGTATTGGCTTCGCGTGTCTGTGTGAGTGAGTGGATTTGCGTGACACGGAGAAATCCACCTGTCCCAGTGTTGTGGTTGAGAGGGCTCTCGCATGCAGAGGCTTGTCTCCTCAACAACGTGGCATACTGCACCTCTACCATGCTCTCCCACTGCCAACACAGCAAGAGAGGGAGCCCTGAGAAACACACATGACAAAAACTATAGAGGATTAATGACAGATTGTATGTGATCACTAACCATTAATACATATACAGCCATATCACACAGCCATATCGCTCCCACATTCCCTCTCATATGATGATACGGCTATTATTCAATCGACCAGAATGTAGGGACATTCAATCTGTTGAACCTTGTTGAACTATGCTGCCGGGTCCAGTTACTTAATGGGTCTGGGGTCTATGATTCAGCGGGCTGATAACTGGAAGTTTTGTATTGTACTCTATAAGCCAAGGAGCAGGAGTGGTTTTGACTTTGTCACGTTAGCTATGCCAATGACTCAGGTATCAAGATTTATCACTGAAATCTCCTTTTTGTCTGAGCATGAGAGAAAGAGCAAGAGCGAGAGAGAGAGAGAGAGCACAAGAGAGCCAGCCGTTGCGATGCAGTCCTCATAAAGGTAGTATTGTTAAGTTGCGTGCGAAGCTCCTGCTTTGAGCTTTTGGGTCTCTGCCCACTCTTGTTAACCACAGACCTCCCCCTTTCTTTCAGCTAGAAGTAAACATTTGATGTCTGCACGCAATTCCTGGAGTGTCTCCTCCCCCCGTTTCGCTTTTTTATTCCTTCTCACACACACACACACACACACACACCACACACAACCACACACACACCACACACCACACACACACCACACACAACCACACACACACACACACCACACACACACACACACACACACCACACAACACACACACACACACACACACCACCATTCTCCCAGGGCATGAGTAAGCACCTGTCAGCGAGGTTGCTGCCATTGGTTGACGCCGTAGCCTTTCAAAGCCTCACAACGAGACCCTCTTTAGAGTAAACTATTCTTCCTTTCTCGACCTCCCCTCTCTCGTTATGACTGAGACAATACCTTATACCTGTACTCGTACTATCCACTCACGGGTTAAGCTATATCTCACATACTCAATCCCTTACCCCACCGCATCCCTAGTCTACATCCTCATATCCTGTGCTTGAGCATCAGACTCTCCTCAGCACTCCCCTAGTGTAACAGTGCTCTGACAGTGCTGTACTGTTCTTTGCCGTTGGATTGGCTACTTCTGACATTCTTTGACCGCCTCTCCGGACCAGATTACCAGCAGACGGCCTGTGGTCAATGCTCTCCACTGTTCTCCTCATACAGGACTGTGGCCACCAGACAAAGAGCCCTTTGATCCCATGCACAAAGTAAAGAAAGGGTCCCTTCTCTCGGATCCTGTGTGCTCGAGAGACTATGTGTGTATGTGAGTGTGTGTATATATATATATATATATATATAGTGTGTGCGCTCCATGCTTGTGGCTTCCCAGTCTCTCTGGTGCCCAATAAAGTCAGGGAAGATCCGTAACAATAGCCATTGTCCTGCCTATACCAATCCCTGCCCTCGGTGAGGTGGGCACGGTCGCTCCGGGAGACGCTGGCACAGGGTGGCTATGAAAGGGGCTCTTTGTCCTTCACCTTCACCGTGGCAACAAGGTGTTTCCTGCACTGGCATTCCGACTCAGTGAGAAGCAAAACCGCGTCTCGCCTCTCCCTATCGTACTTATCACAGCTCCAAAGAAAAACAAATAGGAAAAAGAGGGAGGAAACCCACACACGCATACACCTCGATGTGTGTGCCAGTTGACTAGCTGCCAGGGCCTAGGCTTACACAGAGCGTACAAAGGTATAGAAGTGCAGTGGAGTTGAGCATTGTTACATAAGGATGGGTCATGGTTCAGGGTTCTGGTATCATTGTCTAGCGCTGTGAACCTGAGTGAACAATGGATACATTGCACAAGACAAGGCCTCAGTCAAAGGGACATCTTCTATTCAACACGCTCAGATTTTCTCGAAAGCTATACCTTGAAGGGCCGGGGACTGAAATGGCAAGAAAACACAGAGAGAAAGAGAACGGACGAAAGAGTGAGCAAGTAATCGAGAAGCGTGTATGAAAGGATAGTGGCGTCATGTAAGGTTTCCAGAGGGCTGCCAAAGTTTCCCCCCCATCTCTGTCCAGGAACGTAACATTTCATTYCAGAAAATGTCCGCTCTACTGTACTCTGCGTTTTCCCCAGGCCTAGTGCATAGACTAGTAGAGTTCGCCCAGTACTTTATCATTTCTCCACTGTCTCATGTCCGCTGTTCATAGTAGTGGCCACACACACATCATTCCTGTTGACAGGGAAGTGCAGTGTGCCAGAAGCACAACACCGTCCATTGTCACACGTATGAAGCCTGTACATTGGTTAGTCCATGAGGAAGTCTGAATAGGACTACTTTTGAGTATAACTCATGTTTGTATGCATATGTGTTGATGGMTTTTTTTATGCCAAAAAATGCACGATTTACACCACACATTCAAGTTATGACATGTATTTTCAGTTCGGCTTGGGCCGTGTACAGTAAGAGCACAGCTGCATGACAGTAAAGGTCTAGTATTTGTAAGTCGCTCTGGATAAGAGCGTCTGCTAAATGACTTAAATGTAATGTAATGTACAGTACAGTATGTGATTTATTCCAGTGACTCGTGAGTCAGTGGGGCAGTGGCTGAACCAGGGTTGACCCCACTGACTCACAACGTAGAGAAAAAAACACACACAGCYGAGGCAGTATTGGTTTATTACATCGTCGTCGCCATCAATAACACATCTCTCTCACTTTTCCCTTGGGAATGGTTCTATCTAAACCCCCTCTGCTAGAACAGATTGAGGCAGGGAGACAAGGGGCAGTTTGTATCAAGCGTGTCTGGGTAGGAGTGCTGATTTAGGACCAGTTTAGCCTTTTAGATCACAATGAATGAGATTACATGGACAGGGAAGTCCTTATCCTAATTGGTCCCAAGYGTTTAAAAGCCCCCCTGCCTCACGCAGTACAGTACAGTTCACGAATGGGGAAAAAAATGGAAAGGCCAAAAAGGAGGTTTCATTTGAGTTATGTAGCTAGCATTCCATTTTGGCTAGCTGTCCCAGCTGATTTCTCACACAAACTTCACATGAGTCATTAAATTTAATCTGTAAGAATAGCGGAGTGTTACGATATTATAATAACAATGCAATAAGAATGGAAAGGTGTGCTAAGATTGAGAAAAGAAAGAAGTTAGCTGTAAAATGTTGCTATGCCCATTCCCTTCATCCAAAGGCAGTATCACAGTGGACCATGCATTGTGCGCTCTCTCTCTCTGTGTCTCTCTCTGTGTCTCTCTCTCTGTGTCTCTCTGTCTCTCTCTCTGTGTCTCTCTGTCTCTGTCTCTGTCTCTGTCTCTGTCTCTGTCTCTGTCTCTGTCTCTGTCTCTGTCTCTGTGTGTGTAAAGAGAAAAGGAAAAACAGACACAGAATCACTCTGTCATTTAAATGTTTGCTTCATGGAAGATGAAAGCATCATGCCATCCTGAATGAATCAGGGTGTCCGCCATTTCTGAATATATTACAGTACATCCTCATCTGAGCAAAGATCCGGCAAACCAACACATTCAGCTGGTTATTCGTGACATGTCTGTAGCCACAGATCCCTGTGTTTCCTTCAGTGACCAMAACTAGCCTTCAAAACACAGTGTTGAGGTACAACTGTGCAGTGGTCGACACAGCTGGAGCCAAAATGGCATAAGCCCTTAGAGGCGTAACCCCATGACACACACTCCATGAAGATCCATTCAATACAAAATATCAACTTTTCATACACGGCTGTCTCAGTTCCAATCTAAACTAGTCATACAAACATCAATCTTCAAGTATTGTCACATTTTATAATTAGGATCCAGTATAAAACATATTTRTTTGCATTTTCAGAAGAAAAACAAAAGATTTGGTTGAGCTTCCTAAAGGGGCAATKTGCAGTTGAAACAATAACAAAACCCTAACCCCACCACTGCTTTGGTAAAACGCTGAGGGTTAAGGCTGGAGAAATGTAACCACTCTCAAATTCATAAACATAGCTATGGATGCAAAGACTGACCATCCATGATATCCAAATGATAGTTTTAACCATGTTTTGAGGCTATGCAGTGCTTGTTTARATTTAAATTGTTTACAAACATTGGAGTAAAACAAGATTACATTTTGGGTTCTGATAGGGTATGACGGTTGCACTAAGCRCATGAGGCATTTATAAGTTATGTCCTTCGAGAATCAGGGCGGCTCACAGCTGTGACGATGTGTGCTGAGAGTCAGGAAGCAAGTTCAGGGAGTGAGTGATTTAATCAATAAACGAAGCATAAAACAAAACAAGGAACACGAACAACGCACAGACATGAAACTGAAACAGAAACAATGGCGCCTGCGGAAGGAATCAAAGGGAGTGACATATAAATAGGGAATGTAATCAGGGAAGTGACGYAGTCCAGGTGAGTCTGACGACGGGTAGATGRGCTTAACGATGGTGACAGGTGTGRGCCATAACAAGCAGCCTGGTGACCTAGAGGCCAGAGAGGGAGCACACGTGACAGCAGCCTAGCAGTTAAAAACGTTGMGCCAGTAACTGAAAGGTCGCTAGTTTGAATCCCTGAGCCGACTAGGTGTAAAATGAGAATCAATGGATATGCACGTCGTTGGATGAAATGCACAAAATGTTATAATTCCAACAMAAAAAAATCCTATAATAAAAGAAAATAAAAGCAAGCAGTTGGAGAAAAGGCAGATTTGTTCCCTTTTCTTCTTTCGAGGTCTGGTGATTGTCATATTCTGTGACATCAGCGGTGATCCATGCGAAGCCTCAGCCCAGCCCAYCGTTGTCACGTTCTGACCTTAGTTCCTTTGTTATGTCTTTATTTTAGTTTGGTCAGGGCGTGAGTTGGGGTGGGCATTCTATGTTGTTTTTCTATGTTTTGTTCTGTTGGTAGATTTCTATGTGTTGGGCCTAGTATGGTTCTCAATCAGAGGCAGGTGTCAGTCGTTGTCTCTGATTGGGAGCCATATTTAGGTAMCCTGTTTTTCATTGTGTMTTGTGGGWGATTATTTTCTGTTCTGTGTTTTGTTTCACCGTACAGGAGTGTTRGTTTGTCYTTTTATTGTTTTTGTTCAGTGTTCATTATTCGTATTAAAACAATATGSACACTTACCACGCTGCGCATTGGTCCTCCTCTTCTTCCAACCACGACAAGCGTTACAAARGTCCAGTGACATCATCACTACAAAGCCCAGMATGGAGGTCCAGGAAGCCAACTTACCGTTCRCACTTCAAGACAATATACATGGACAGGGTTAATCAATGTTGGTGTATTTATACAGTACTTCAATCATATACTGTACACTGAGACATGAAGTCTGGAAAGATAAGATTGATAGACAGGCAGAAATAGAAGCAGACAAAATAGAGACGGACAGACAGAGACAAAGACAGAATGATAGACACACACACACGCACACACATACACACACACACACACAGACACGCACACACATACATACACACATACACACAAACACACACACAATAAACTGGCCAGCAGGCACACACTTCACAGTGACAGTCTACCCACACAAAATGTTGGATGTTGAAGAGAGGACAAGCTAAAAGTCAGCTCGCTTCCCGTCTTGAATTTTAAAGCAAACAATACGCCCAGGGTTGTGAAAACCAGAACATTCCAGGGGGACCGTGTCTTTGCTCCTCTCCCACTCTCCCTCCCTGCGGCTCACAATTACACAAAGACAGCGATTGATCAAGTCTGGCTCAGTCACAGAGATGGGAGCGCTATGAACAACCAAGCAAAGAGTTGGAACCAGTGTGGGAAAAATTTGAAAAATAAGAGACAGAAAAATTTCGTTCTCGGCCATATTCTATGCGTTCTGTCTCTTTCCTTTCTATCACCCTCTCGTTGTATGTTTATGTATTACTAGGACACTTTGTTCAAGTGTTTTCTAAAGGTTTAGTTAGACATGGGCTAAGCCTTGACTTAGACATGGGCTAAGCCTTGACTTAGACATGGGTTTAGCGATGGGAGGGCACTGTTAATAGAACATCTATCCCTCCTCTCGCTCGATGTCCTCCATCAGTCTGCATGGCCACCCACCTGAGTTGAGCCTCTGGGATGATGTCATCAACCACCACATACACCATGGCCCCGGAAGCAAAGGCCAGGGCGTATGGCAACAGTGGTTCCGCCAGCACCACGGCAACGGCGCCTAGCAACCCGGCGATTGGTTCTACCATACCACTGAGCTGTCCATACCTGAGGAAATAGACAATGAGGAGTTAGTTAGAATCCTAGTTAGTACCCTATGGGGTATGGATGTGACAAAAAAAAATATGATCTTAACTTTTAAACTGCCATTTTTTAAATTGGTTTTCCATTAAAACAAAAAGAAAAATTCATACAATTCCACGCGAATTCACAATGCGGCTGCTGTCAGCAACGGTTTGGGTCTCAAGGTGCGTCGGTTAAGCATTGCACTTGTACTACTGATACCGTACCTCAATTCCACATTGAAAAGTTTGTATTTCACCAAGATTCAGTATTTTTGGAACGGAGGAGACTGATTAGTTGCCGCACTTCCGAGAACACAAACACATATTTCCTAGCGAGCTAGCGAGGGATGGAGAGAGAGAGGGCACAGTATAGGCAGGTCGGCCACCAGGCAGAGCGTCAGAACCGTGCACTAGGCTCATCTATCGGTAATCAAAAGCTGTATCTCGAAATGGAACGCTGTATCTCGCAATTCCTTGTCTTGCTATGTCTCACGACTTCAATAAAGCAGGGCCTATCATCAATGAACATMCTAGGATATTCTACACACAACAGACCGAAGACAGAACACACACACACTCATCATTAGCGAAGAGAAAGAGCAGGCGAGCCAGTGCGAGGGAAGGAGAGAAAGGAGGGGCAGGCAGAAAGAACGGTGCGCATATGTCTTGGTAATATGTATCTCACAACGTCTTGTCTCGCATGCCTAAAGTTTGCGTCTTCCTCTCTGGTTCTATTTATATTACACAACTTTCCCCAGGCCTTTATAGCCTATCATCTAGTTAGTCTATAACACGGCAAATCAATTTTTTCATTTTTTCCCCCTTAATGTTAACAATCCCAATTTTGTTTCAACGTTCACACCCCTACTAGGGGCCCTTTTTCGCTCCTTCAGTCATCGGCTGTCAAACCAAGATAAAACAATTCCCTTAGTATGAGTTGCGATGCAGATGAACAGAGTAGGCCATATAAAGGTACTACATGGATCAACAGAGAAGTGTTACTCACCCAGAAGGCTTTCCACGTGGACATCCCTGCGTCTCGCAGAGYGAGGCTCACCGCAAGGCCCTCTGGGAAATTCTGGATACCTATGCCAATGGCCAAGTTTCTGTAAAASACATGATGATAACACTTTAGAGGACACCACTTCTTAAGATCTTTGTCTGACAGCCTTACAGATGACATTTCTTATTACCATTGCCCTAATCAATGGTCTTTCATTGACATTGGTTAAGAAGCCTAAGTGGAAGAGATTTCAGAGCTTTGAGTTTGCATTTGAAGCATTCCATTCACTTGAACCTCATCGCTTCAATGGAATTTGAGCTTTATCATAACTAAGTGAGGTAGAGAGTGTGGTTGGTGAAGTGGGGTTGGTGGGTGGGTGAAGTGGGGTTGGTGGGTGGGTGAAGTGTGGTTGGTGGGTGGGTCGGGTTGGTGGGTCGGGGTGGTTTGGGTGTGGTGAAGTGTGGTTGATGGGTGAAGGATGATTGGTTGTGGTGGTGGGTGGGTGGTGTGTGACGTGTGCGTTGTGGTGTGAGTGAAGTGTGTTGTGGTGGTGGGTCGGGTCGGTGGGCTGGTGGTGGGTGAAGGTGTGGTTGTGGGTGAGTGAAGTATGGTGGTGGTGAAGTGTGTGGTGGGTGATGGGTCGGGTCGGGTGGGTGGGGAAGTGGAGTTGGTGGGTACTGGGTGGGCTCGTGAGTGCGGTGAAGTGTGGTTGGTGGGTATGTGAAGTGTGGTTGGTGGGTGAGTGAAGTGTGGTTGGGGGATGGTGGTGAAGTGTGGTTGGTGGGTGGGTGGGGAAGTGTGGGTTGGTGGGTTAGGTGATGGTGAGTGAAGTATGGTGTGGTGGGGTGAAGTTGGTTGGTGGGTGAGTGGTGGGTCCGGGTGGGTGGTGAAATGTGTGGTTGGTGGGTGGTCGGGTGGGTGGGTTGGTGAAGTGTGGTTGGTGTAGGTAAGTGTGTTGGTAGTGAGTGAAGGTGTGGGTTGTGGGTGGGTGGTGAAGTGTGGTTGGTGGTGGGTGGTGGGTGTAAGTGTGGTTGTGGGTTAAGGTGGATGCTGAGTGAATGTGTGGTTGGTGGGTGGGTGAATGGGTTGGTTTGTTGGTTAGCTAAGAGGAAACTGTATCTGAACGAATATATAGTACATAGCATGGAAAAAACTCAGCTATTTTGCTGCTGGCAGTTTCTGTGTGAAACCTGTTCCGGGGTCAGTTATAAGGCAGTTGTGCTCAGTCACTTTACACAGAGAAATCATCACAGAAAACCCCACAGAGACCACGGATAGGGACTCATTCTCATGACAGGAAATGAGATGGGAACAAATGCTAAGGAGACAGCATGTCAAGACACACGAGGAGAGCYTCGGATGTGAAGAGTTGGGTGTTCAGCAGAAAATGGATGTTAAACAATAAGTTGAGCTAAGAAGTGTCCATCCAAGGCTCGCCAAAGCATCACTAAACTGAGCATAACAGCACACTCCCAGTCCACACTATTAGCAGCCAGGGTGGCAATTCAACGACATGCTCATAAGTGGTGTTAACCAGTGTGTTTGTTTGTCTGCTCACACTCCACTGCATCSGAAGTTGGACTGCTTCAGTTCCCAGGGGGCAAGGAACACTGGCGTGTTTGGGGGGTGGGACGACTTTGTTTGTGTGTTTTAGGGGAAAGCTCTCTTTTGGGTTTCCTCCTTCCCTCTGTCCCTCCCTCGATCCCTGTGAACCACTCTCTGGCACAGAGTCAAGAGCCTGCCCCCAGAGAGGGAAGATTAATGACAGCTAGTCACGGTAAGGTTTACAGCTGCCACAGCCTGGGAGAGAGAGGGAAAGGGAGTGCATGAGAGAGAGAGAAAAGAGTGAGAGAGAGAGATGGAAGGAAGGAAGCAGTTGTGATGTGTGTGTGGCATGAATGTATATGTGTATGTGTGTGTATGTCTGAGAGGGTGTGTGCATGTATGCTAAGATGTGGAGAATCAGATCAGGTTGTCAGTCCAGTTGAAGTGTTCAACAGTCTAATGGCTTAGATAGAAACTGTATCTGAGCCTGTTGGTATCAGACCTCATGCTCAACATGCTCAACAGTAAGGGAGTGACCATCTCGTGGCTGGGGTGTGTGGTGTCCTTGATGATGCTACAGGACTTCCTCAGGCACCATTTCGAGTAAATGTCCAAGATAGGTGGGAGCACGATCCCAGTGATGTACTGGGCTGTCTTCACCACCCGCTGGAGGGCCTTGCGATCGTGGACGGGGCACTTCCCATACCAGGCCGTGATGCAACTGGTCAGGACGCTATCGATGGTGCATGGGTAGTATTTGGAGAGGACCCGGGGCGGCATGTCGAACTTCTGAAAACTTGTGACTCTCTCTACTGCAGTCCCGTTGATGTGGATTGGGTCATGTTCCCTCCTCTGCTTACTGAAGTCAACAATCAACTCCTTTGTGGATGGAGTTGGCGTCGTACAAAGCCACGCATTCGTGGGRGAACAGGGAGTACAGCAGAGGACTGAGGACGCACCCCTGGGGGGCCCCTGTGTTAAGAGTCAGTGTGGAMGAGCTGTTCTTGCCAATCCTCACYGCCTGTGGTCTGCCAGTCAYGAAGTCCAGGATCCAGTTGCAGAGGGTGGTGTCCAGACTCAGGGCTCTGAGCTTGGTGTTGAGCTTGGAGGGAACAATAACGTTGAACGCTGAACTGTAGTCAATGAACAGCGTTCTCAAATAGGTGTTCCGGCCGTGTGAATAGCGATGGAAATGGCATCTTCCGTGGATCTGTTTGAGCGGTAGGCACATTGGAGTGGGTCCAGTGTGCCTGGCATGCTGGCCTTGATGTGGGTCATCACAAGCACTTCATGATGACCGAGGTGAGCYCGACGGGGCGAAGTCATTTGGGCTCTGGGATGCCTGTCAGCTGAGAAGACGTCCACCAGCTGGTCAGCACACACTCTGAGGACGCGGCCAGGGATGCCATCTGGGCCGGCAAAGAGAGAGAGAGAATCCAGAGAGCGAGAGAGAGAGAGAGAGAAGAAAAGGAGAATCCGGAGAAACCAAAGAGAAGGCTGGAGTATTGGAACGAAGAAGGATGTCAGAGAGAAACATCTGGGCAGCGTGAGAGAGCAGACAAAGAGAGAGACAGATAAGAATGAAAAAAAGGGAGAAGGGATAGAATAGAAGGAGGAGAAGTCCAGAGTGAGGAGAACCCGTGCCTCTGGTGTGGTTGAGMTGAACCCAGTCACCCAGTTCTAGGTTCACTGGTATTCACATGGGAGCTGTATTGGCAGGAAACACCACCTCATACAGTACTATTRCATAAATGTGAGCCACATTTCCCCATTACAGCAGCATTTCATGGCAGCTCTGTTTGTTTAGCTYCAGTATCAGGACAGGACCAGACCGGATGGAACCACGCCTGTCCAGTCCTCAGTAATGACACGGAAAAATGGCCTACGATCAGGACAGTGCTTATGTACAGTACCATCTCTCCCGTCTCTCGCCCCCCCCCCCCTTCCCTTCTCCTTCGAGGAGAGAGCACTGTCCTGATCGTAGGTCATCTCTTCATGTCATGTTTGTCAATAAACACTGCATGTACAGTGCGTGCATGCGTCTGTCTGTCTTGATATCAGACACTACCCTATAGACCATTTTCCCCTGCCTTTCTGGTACTGYCGAGGAGGGTTCACTCTCTCCCTTTGCTATTCATTGTAAATGTTAGTAGGCCTGTGTAGCCAAATTGTATCTGTGATCGTATGTTATCCATTGACGCTTTTTATATGTTTTTATTGATATCTGTAAATCAACCAATGACATCAGGCCACACCCGGCCATGCTTACAGACACCTGTGTGTCCTTCCAAACTATATAAACTAGAAACCCGCAGTGTTTGTCATTAAACCCTGATGAAGACAGCTTGGCTGTCGAGACGCTGTTTATTCAATTATTGCATCAGACCTCCTAGAGTGTGAGGCTCTCCTTTCCTTTTTCGAGGGTTCTCTCTCTCACACACATCATTATGATTGCCATCACATGTCATGAAAGGCACATTGTTCTCAGCAGAGGGATTTCGTCGCAGGCTCCCACGTTAGCAGCCCATCAAAAGGATGCTAGCAGGGCGTTAGCTAGCTCAACAAGTGATTTACTGCTGAGACACTGCCGACCTGTATTGAGCTGTACTGAAATAAACAGGAGCTGGTTAGCATGCTAATCGCTAGTCTYTCTCTGTGTAGTAACGTTTAGCAATCATTAGACTCTGCGACTATTTCAAATAACTTACTAACAACACTGGATTAGTTAAGAACAAGTCATATCCTATTGATTCTCTTCATCCCTACCAGATACCCAACAGTCTTGAGCTCCTACCATTTAATTTTTTTTACATTTTAGCCATTTAGCAGACGCTCTTATCCAGAGCAATTAGGGTTAAGTGCCTTGCTCAAGGGCACATCGACAGATTTGTCACCTAATCGGCTCAGGTATTCAAACCAGCGACCTTTCGGTTACTGGCCCAACGCTTTTAACCTACCTTCCCTCACTCCCTGCCTGCCTTCCTCCTTTCGGTTACTGGCCCAACGCTTTTAACCTACCTTCCCTCACTCCCTGCCTGCTGCCCGAGGCACCTTTGACCCTCTTTTAGACTCCATCCCTCAATCCTCTTTGTCTCTGAGGGCCCAGGGAGCTCAAGGCTCTCTTTCTGCTCCACTTTCCCCCACTAAGCCAACCCTAAACACACACACAACACACACACACACACACACACACACACACACACACACACACACACACACACACACACACACGCTCCCTCAGCAATGTGTGTCAAACAGCACAGAGGAAGCACTAACTAACCATTGAAGTGTCTGTGAAACTAAACACAAATATGTTTCATACTGACTGGCCACTTTACAGGATGGTGGGGAATGGGGATTGTATTGGGTTCTACTGCTGTGCATTTTAGTGGTTAAGAGTGATGGGTAGTTGTGGATGCTACAGACTACACACACGTTTTCCTAATCCCATGGCTATAGGCCGAACATGCAATAATAATAATCTCTGGGGGGCAGGGCACGCAAATGGTTCTGTAGGCACTCCTTCCATCTCTCCATCTGTTTCTCCTTCTCTTTTCATCTTCCTCTCTCTCTTCCCCCTCTCCCTCTTTCTTCTTTCACCCTTTTTTCCTCGACGTCTCTCTCTCTCTCTGGATGGAGGGATGCAGTGAAAGGCTCTATTGAGAGCAGGTCTGCACGTGTGGAGGAACCCGTACCATTTAGGCTAGTTTGTGTTATGTCAGGAATGCGCTGAATGTCAGTAGCAATCAGTGAAACACGACTCCAACTACCAGACTACCGAAAAAAGAGAAAATATACTTTTTTGAAGCTAAGAAAATATGTCTGATGGCCTCTGGCCCCCTTTTCCACATAAAAGTGTAAGAGAAGTTGAAAAGAAAGAGCCTCGTGATATTCTCCTCTCCGTCTCCCACCCTCCTTTCCCCCCCTGTGTCTCTTTCTACCTGTTCAACTCTCTCTCTCTCATATCTCTGCTTCATCATCAGAAGAGATACTGTAAGCGCCAACACACCGGAATGAACAAGAAAACAAACACGCCTTAACCCTGCTGCTACACTCATCCATATTCAATGACTGACTAATAATGTATGTATGCCCACATCCTGCTGGGATTCTGTCTCTTGTGTTACACCCCTGAAGGAGGCCTGCCCTTCCTTGCCATGAAGAATCCTTGCCATGAAGACTGTAATTAATTCAATATTGCATGGCCATATCTACGACTGCCGTGACTAACCGATGACATCACTAATGGAAAGCAGACAAAGGCCTGACAGGATGAAGGCCATGTCTAAAGAGAGAAATGGTGTACAGTAATGTATGGTTTCCARACAGACTACCCCGTGTTTGAGACAGAATGAAGGAAACCTAGGAAACCTAGGACCTAGGAAAAACGCACGATTAAAGTTTTAGCTGTGCAGGTGGGACGCAGTGATGACTGTTTTTCCTATTAGAGTTTATAATAATACAACAACAAAACAGATTAGAAGCATAAAACCAAATATGGACCATATTGTTAACAGCTGTGATAGTTCTACCACAAAAGAAAAAAATACATTTACAAACTGTCCCGAGACACTAGGAGATGATTTACTGAACAGCAGCTGCAGACATCTCACCGTCTTAGACAACATCGGTTGAAATGACTTGCTACGTGGTAAAAACATCTCTGGTCAAATGTTCTCTCGAAACTTTTGTTTGAGTTTTTGAACTTTCCATCGTGGACACGTATGACATGTCTCATGTAGCGCTTCCTGGGATGTGTGCATACAGTGAGTGTACAAAATATGCGTGTGCGCATACATGCAGTGTGTGTGTGTGCGCTTTCATACAGTACACACACATATACACTGAGTATACATCACATTAGGAACACCTGCTCTTTCCATGACATAGACTGACCAGGTGAATCCAGGTGAAAGACTTATTGACTTATTGACGTCACTTGTTAAATCCACTTCAATCAGTGTAGATGAAGGGGGAGGAGACAGGTTAAAGAATCATTTTGAAGCCTTGAGACAATTGAGACATGGATTGTGTATGCGTGCCATTCAGAGAGTGAATGGGCAAGACAACAGATTTAAGTGCCTTTGAACGGGGCATAGTAGTAGGTGCCAGGCGRGCCAAGAACTGCAATGCTGCTGGGTTTTTCACACTCAACTTGACACAACTGTGGGAAGCATTGGAGTCAACACGGGCCAGCATCCCTGTGGAATGCTTTACACCTTGTACAGTTCATGCCCCGACAAATTGAGGCTGTTCTGTGGGCAAAAGAGGGTGCAACTCAACATTAGGAAGGTGTTCCTAATGTTTTGTACACTCAGTGTTATAAGAAGGAGAACTGAGCCTCATAAAGCGCATCGTATCTGAACAGGCATCGTTTCAGAACGAAAGGGTGCTGTTGCTCTGCTAGTGTTGCTGTTKTGTCTGTCTGGGGCATATGAAAACAGAGGAACCAAAGCTACTGGCACGACCAACAAACTCACACTCACGGAACATGACGGATTAACTGAGGTGCAGAAGCTGAAAGAATTTGCGTTGGAGCTGAGAGATGTCGTGGTGGTTCTGAGAGACATTGTTTCGGAGTAGAGAAAGAAGCTGTGGAACACGGAGACAGGAGTGGCAGCCAGCGAGGGCCAGGTGGAGGAACTGAAGAAAGAGAATGCAGGTAATTCATTTATCCTTACTGGGTGTATGAATTCATACATGAATAATACAATATATGCCATTTAGCAGACTATTTTATCCAATGCAACTTACAGTCATAGATGCATACATATCTATGGATATGTGGATGGGTGCTCCCCAGAATCAAACCCACAATCTTGGCCWTGCTCCACCAACTGAGTCATACAGGACAATTACTATGAACAAGATTTTGTGTTCTCATCTCAAATCAAATCAAATTTTATTGGTTACATACACGGGTTAAGCAGAAGCTATTGCGGGTGTGGCGAAATGCTTGTGTTTCTGGCTACGACAGTGCAGTAATATCTAACAATTTSACAACATATACCCAATACAAACAAATCTGAGTAAAATAATGGAATTAAGAATATATAAATATATGGACGAGCAATGTCAGAGTGGCATAGACTAAGATACAGTAGAATAGAATACAGTATATACATATGAGATGAGTAGCGCAAAATATGTAAACATTATAAAAGCGACTGGTGTTCCATTTATTAAAGTGGCCAGTGATTTCAAGTCTATGTATATAGGGCAGCAGCCTCTACTGTGCTAGTGATGGCTATTTAACAGTCTGATGATCTTGAGATAGAAGCTGTTTTTCAGTCTCTCAGTACCAGCTTTTATGCACGTGTACTGACCTTGCCATCTGGATGATAGCAGGGTGAACAGGCAGTTGCTCGGGTGGTTGTTGTCCTTGATGATCTATATGGCCTTCATGTGACATCGGGTGCTGTAGGTGTCCTGGAGGGCAGGTAGTTTGACCCCGGTGATGCATTGGGCAGACCGCATCACCCTCTGGGGAGCCCTGCGGTTGCGGGCGGCGCAGTTGCCGTACCAGGCGGTGATATAGCCCGACAGGATGCTCTTAATTGTGCATCTGTAAAAGTTTGTGAGGGTTTTAGGTGCCAAGCCAAAATTCTTCAGTCTCCTGAGGTTGAAGAGGCGCTTTTTCTCAGTTTGTCAGTGACGTGTAAGCAGAGGACCTTGAGGCTTTCCACCTTCACTGCAGTCCCGTTGATGAGGATAGGGGGGGTGCTCCCTCTGCTGTTTCTTGAAGTTCACGATCATCTCCTTTGTTGACGATAAATGAGAGGTTATTTCCCTGGCACCACACTCCCAGAGCCCTCACCTCCGCCCTGTAGGCTGTCRCGTCATTGTTGGTAATCAAGCCAACTACTGTTGTGTCGTCTGCAAACTTGATGATTGAGTTGGAGCTGTGCAGTCATGGGTGAACAGGGAGTACAGGAAGGGGCTGAGTACGCACCCTTGTGGGGCCTCAGTGTTGAGGATCAGCGAAGTGGAGGTGTTGTTTCCTACCTTCACCACCCGGTGGTTGCCCCTCAGGATATCCAGGACCCAGTTGCACAGGGCGGGGTTCAGACCCAGGTCCTCAAACTTAATGATGAGCTTGGAGGGTAGTATGGGTGTTAAATGCTGAGCTATAGTCAATGAACAGCATTCTTACATAGGTATTCCTCTTGTCCAGATGGGATTGGGCAGTGTGCAGTGCGAAGGCGATTGCATTGTCTGTGGACCTATTGGGGTGGTAAGCTAATTTAAGTGGGTCTAGGTTGACAGGTAAGGTAGAGGTGATATGATCCTTGACTAGTCTCTCAAAGCACTTCATGATGACAGAAGTGAGTGCTACGGGGCAATAGTKATTTAGTTCAGTTACCTTTGCTTTCTTGGGTACAGGAACAATGGTGACAATCTTGAAGCATGTGAGGACAGCAGACTGGAATAGGGAGAGATTGAATGTGTCCGTAAACACACCAGCCAACTGGTCTGCGCATGCTCTGAGGACGCGGCTAGGGATGTCGTATTTTGAAGCTACCCTGYCCTTATGACTCCCAAGGGGCACAGCTGTCTAAGGCACAGCGTCTCAGTGCTAGAGGTGTCACTAGACACCCTGGTTCAAATCCAGGCTGTGTTTCTATCAAAGTAAGTGCCTTATTAAATTATAATKGTTTCTGTATGCCGTTTCACCTGCAGCTCACTGTATGTATGGAGCATAATATATTTGTGTATATTCCTTATAACCGAGGACACGCGAGGTAACGTTACTCATTTCATAACCTTTATGGTGTTATACTCAATCGTGCTTATGTAGCTAGCTACAATCTTCTATTAGCTCTGGAAAACAATGCTAATTGCGTCAGAGAAGTATTGGCTTGTTGTATTTTGAAGCTACCCTGGAAAAATTTAAAAATATCTTCTTATAGCACTTGGTCGTTTTCTGAGTGCATTCCACAAAGCTGTCTATCATGTCCGCCTTATCCACTGCTCCCATTTTGAGGTWATAGTCAAGCACGCAGTCTGGTTTGATGTTTCTCTGTCTGGTTTGTTTCTCTCTCCCGTCAGGTGGTCCACCTTCCCTGTGGCCGACATGGTTGCTGTATGGACAGTGGAGAGGACATGGACGTCTCGTTTGTCATGCCACTTTACTGCCAGCTGTTGACATTTCTTATTTTGTATAACGGGTCATTTAGGATGGCAGTAGCATTGTTGATGAAATGCAGTCATCGCAGCAGAACTAGGAAGCGGTCTTGGGAAAAGAGGGTGGCAAAGAAGGGAGATGGAAACATAGGACTTGTGTTCCAGTATTCTCTTAGGGAGTTCTTCTTTACAATCCCCATGAGAAGGACTGTCACCAGGAAGGTATACATTTCACTAATTGTGGTTGTCCCCCCCCCACTTCTGGCTCTCTATTCTCCTGTAGCTCCAAGGCATAGCGATTGGTCTCTGCTATGTCTCCCACCAGCTCCTCTGTCAGAAACAACTTGAAGCACTCTGCCTCAGATGGAAATGGTAAGGGGCGTTGCACTCCAGACTGGGACCCATCAAAGCAAACAGCAGGGCCAGGAGGGGTAAAATGGCTGGCAGTCTTCCAGCTACCACAGAACTCCTGTACTTCATCCACTGTCGGTCTGCCTCCATCACCACCAGCATCTTAAAAGGGAACTGCGACTTTGTCAGTGGATTGTCAGATTCAGGGTTCTCAATGGCTGGGGGGCAGCTCCTCACTGTCACTGTCAGATCTGATTCCTGACTTTCAGACTCATTGTCAGAATMTTTTTACATCTCCAGAATTTRCGCATTTGTGAGTTGTCTCCTTTTGAAAGACATTGCTAATGCTACAGCTTAGCTCACTAGCTACATGCATAAACAACAACACTGAGTGGCTCAGAGTGGGAGTGAGAGGTTACGTGATTGACTGCCTGCACGCGCCATTTYTATCAATAAATCACTATCAGAAAATGTTTTGTGTGGTATTAGTAATATATTTACTGTTTTATTCATGTTTTTCAATTACCGGTGATAAATCATGCATTCCAATTATTGCATAGATTGTAATGGGCACATATTTTGTGCCCATTAGGTTGTACTAATTGGTTGTACTGATTATGATGAGCTAAGCTAATTCCAGCTATGTGTGTAGCCATGTCTGTTGGCATACAATGCATTCTGGGTTTCACGTAATCGTCTGTCGGACCAAAGATGTTATAACAAATTGAGGTGAGTAAGGGTTCACAATTTTTTTGAGAACTTCCGGAAGTGAATGGTGGGATGTGAACGATGGTAGACGACACACCCCCTTCAACATGCATACTATAAACAGACCAAACTCATCTTGTCTTCTCTTATTATCTTTGGTTTCTGTGAGAAGAAAAGCATGGRAGCTTGCAGAAACTAACCATCTTCGGATTACTTTCGATTTCTCGAAAGTGTTTTACTCAATTATTTCGATCAATGGTGAGCTCACCCGTGATCTGATTAATTATAATAGTAATTGCTATTAGCTAATTCATAATGTAGTTTATGTCAGTCGAGAGTTGTAAAAATACGACCGCTTGTGAGTTAGCGCTAGGACAAATGTAGCCTACATTGTTTTTGGTTTGGATGATTGTGTTATGTTGTAGATACTTCTGTGAATATCTGAACATTGCATCCCAAAATAAACTGCTCGCATTCTGGACAACTTTGTAAGGACTGTGTTTGTGCAAAATGTTTCTGAAAAAACAGCGGCCAGCTCAAATGCTGATTGTTGCGTCATTCGAAACTGGCCGTTTTAAATAAGCGTTCTAAATAAGCGTTCTAATCACACCGGTTTGATCGTACGCCACAGGGACCACTGTAGAATGATCACACCCGTGTGTTGGTACATGTGAAAAGGTTAATTGTCAAAGTGGGTACACTTCCTGATAAACTCAGTCACCGTATCAGTATATTCGTCAATGTTATTATCGCAGGCTACCCGGAACATATCCCAGTTCACATGATCAAAATAATCTTGAAGCGTGGATTGCGATTGGTCAGACCAGCGTTGAATAGTCCTTAACACGAGTACTTGTTTGTAAATGGCAAGATCATTCTGCACAATTATGAGCATGAACCTGATTCCCAACTTAGGTGTATGTCTAATGCAGTCAGTCAGCAGCTGGAGAAGGGAGATGTGGTGTAC
>NC_036848.1:30415674-30426956 GCF_002910315.2 Salvelinus sp. IW2-2015 | reverse complement strand
CTTCACTCAGACAGCGTGGTGAAGAAGGTGCAACAGCGTCTCTTCAACTCAGAAGCTGAAGAAATTTGGCTTGTCACCTAAAACACTCACAAACTTTTACAGATGCACAATCGAGAGCATTCTATTGGGTTGAACACCGCCTGGTATGGCAACTGCTCCGCCCACAACTGCAAGGCTCTCCAGAGGGTAGTGCGGTCTGCACAACGCATCACGGGGCAAATACCTGCCCTCCAGGACACCTATTGCACCCAATGTCACAGGAGGCCAAAAAGTCATCAAGGACAACAACCACCCGAGCCACTGCCTGTTCACTCCGCTATTATCCAGAAGGCGAGGTCAGTACAGGTGCATCAAAGCTGGGACCGAGAGAC
Organism: Salvelinus sp. IW2-2015; assembly: GCF_002910315.2. Classification (NCBI taxonomy): domain Eukaryota; kingdom Metazoa; phylum Chordata; class Actinopteri; order Salmoniformes; family Salmonidae; genus Salvelinus; species Salvelinus sp. IW2-2015. Next base: position 30,426,585 of record NC_036848.1, on the reverse strand, counting down.
TGAAACAGCTTCTATCTCAAACCATCAGACTGTTAAACAGCCATCACTAACATAGAGTGGCTGCTGCCAACATACAGACTCAAATCTCTTGCCACTTTAATAATGTCTACATGTCCTACATTACTCATCTCATATGTATAAACTGTATTCTTAACCATCTACTGCATCTTGCCTATGCCGCACGGCCATCGCTCATCCAAATATTTATATTTACATATTATTTTTCATCCCTTTACATTTGTGTGTATAAGGTAGTCGTTGTGAATTTGTTAGATTACTTGTTAGATATTACTGCACTGTCGGAACTAGAAGCACAAGCATTTTGCTACACTCGCATTAACATCTGCTAATCATGTGTATGTGACCAATAACATTTGATTTGATTTGATTCAATGTTATGTGACTGCACTTGAAGAAACTTTCAAAGTTCTTGGCATTTTCCGGATTGACTGACCTTCATGTCTTAAAGTAATGATGGACTGTCATTTCTCTTTGCTTAATTGAGCTGTTCTTGCCATAATATGGACTTGGTCTTTTACCAAATAGGGCAGTCTTCTGTATATCACCTCTACGCAACTGATTGGCTCAAACGCATTAAGAAGGAAAGAAATTCCACAAATTAACTTTTAACAAGGCACACCTGTTCATTGAAATGCATTCCAAGTGACTACCTCATGAAGCTGGTTGAGATAATGCCAAGAGTGTGCAAAGCTGTCATCAAGGCAAAGGGTGGGTACTTTGAAGAATCTAAAATCTAAAATATATTTGGATTTGTTTAACACTTTTTTTGGTTACTACATGATTCCCATATGTGTTATTTCATAGTGTTGATGTCTTCACTACTAATCTACAATGTAGAAAATAGTAAAAATAAAGAAAAACCCTTAAATGAGTAGGTGTGCCCAAACTTTGACTGGTACTGTATATTATTGCCATACCAAACAAAGTTTTTAGGACTTTGAGAATTTAGTGAATCTCATTAAAAAAGGGAACTATAATCACAATAACAAAATGTACATGGATGATGGTTACAATATATATTACTTGTAAGTTATATACAATGTAAATTCTTCAGGGAATTAATGTTCATGGGATGTTCRTCCAGGCTATGGCAATCATATAAATATCTGGCAGTAATATTTGCGATTTCTACCTCACACAGAATAATTCACAGTTTTATGTCAATAGCAAATTCATTTTCTTGAAAAAAGATTAGTGCATCTCTTTCTCTACCTCTCCTGTCATGCAGTTACCACATACACACTCCTCTTTGGGTAGCCATGTCTTTTTGGTGGTCGCTGAGTCTGTATTTGGTCGAGATCTGTTTTGTATCTCTGATAGAGTACAGATATTCTGCCAATTTGTGTTCTCTTTTGAGGGCCAAATAGCAATTTAGTTTATTCTGTTTTTTTTTTCAATTTGTCAAATGGGAGGTTTAATTTCTGTAACAATCTGATTTGATTTCTCTCTCTCTCTCATGCTTTTCATATTTCTTCTGTATGAAATATGTCAATTTAGCCCTATCCATATAGGCCGATTCTCCCGTGTGTAAAGGGTTAAAACTGTGAACTAATAGCTTTGGCTGAGGACCCTGTCAGGGAGAGACCGTACAGTACACTGAAAAGGTCACGCCGAGAGGTCAGGCCGCTCACGAGGACTGTGTGCTCCCGATCTTCGTGGCCGATGTATGACGTTTAAGTGCATTAACACTCGCAAGGCTGCCAGCCCAGACAGCATCCCAAGCCACGTTCTCAGAGCATGTGCAGACCAGCTGGCTGGAGTGTCACATTCAATCTCTCAATATCCCAGCCTGTTTTCACCACTTGCTTCAAGATGTCCACCATTGTTCCTGTACCCAAGAAAGTGAAGGTAGCTGAACTAAATGACTATCAACCCGTAGCACTCAATTCTGCAATCACGAAGTGCTTTGACAGGCTAGTTAAGGACCATATCATCGCCATACTACCTGACACCCTAGACCCACTACAATTTGCGTACCGCCCCAACAGATCCATGGACGACGCAATCGCCATTGCATTGCACACTGCCTTATCCCACCTGGACAAGAGGAAAACTTATATAAGAAGGCTGTTCATCGGCTACAGCTCAGTGTTCAACACCATAGTTCCCTCCAAGCTCGACACCAAGCACAGGGCCCTGGGTCTGAACCCCTSTCGGTGCAACTGGATCCTAGACTTCATGACGGGCCGTCTTCCTGGACTTCCTGACGTGCCCCCTCCTGTACTCCCTGTTCACCCATGACTGCCTGGCAACGCACGTCTCCAACTCAATCATCAGGTTTGCTGGCGACACAACAGTGGTAGGCCTGATTACCAACAATGACGAGACAGCCTACAGGTAGGAGGTGTGCCTTGGAGGAGTGGTGTCAGCACGCTCCCCATTTTATGGCTCCACTGCATCGCAGTGCTAGAGGCGTCACTACAGACCCTGGTTCGATCCCGGGCTGTATCACAACCGGCAGTGATCGGAAGTCCCATAGGGCGGTGCACAATTGGCCCAGCGTCGTCCGGGATAGGGGAGGGTTTGGCCCGGGTAAGCTGTCATTGTAAATAACATTTTTTTTCTTAACTGACTTGCCTAGTTAAATAAAGGTTAAATAAAATAAAATAAAATCCTTGGCGTGCATATCACTCAGGACCTGAAATAGTCCCTTCACACCGACAGTGTGGTGAAGAAGGTGCAACACCGCCTCTTCATCCTCATGAGGCTAAAGACATTTGGCTTGGCCCCTAAGACACTCACAAACTTCTACAGATGCACCATTGAGAGCATCCTATCACCGCCTGGCAATTGCACCATCCGCAACCGACGCATCGGGGGCACACTGCCTGTCCTCCAGGACATCTACAGCACCCAGTGTCACAGGAAGGCCAAGAAGACCATCAAGGACCTCACCTCAGCCACCCAAGCCATGGCCTGTTCACCCCACTAACATCTAGAAGGCAGAGACAGCACAGGTGCATCAACGCTGGGACAGAGAGACTGATAAACAGCTCCTATCCCCAGGCCATCAGASCGTTAAACAGCCGGCCTCCTAAACTAGACAGCCTCTGCACACTACTCTGCCCTCTGCCCAGTACTCTACTCTGTCCCTTAGTCAAGGTCACTAGCCGGCTACCACCGGGTACTCCACCCTGCACCTTAGGAACTGCTGCCCTATGTACATAGTCATTGAACACTGGCCACTTTTATAATGTTTATATACTAGTTATATGTACTGCTGTACTAAATTGTTTGACTATTTCTTAATGTTTTATTACTGTGTGTTTGTTTGACATTTACTGCACTGACTGATAGGAACAAGAGCATAAGCCTTTCGCGACACCCACCATAACACCTGCTAACTGTGTAGGCGACTGTAACAGTATAACTTTAGTCCGTCCCCTCGCCCCGGGCGCGAACCAGGGACCCTCTGCACATATCAACAACAGTCACCCATGAAGCATCGTTACCCATCGCTCCACAAAGGCCGCGGCCCTTGCAGAGCAAGGGGAACCACTACTTCAAGGRCTCAAAGCGAGTGACGTCACCAATTGAAACGCTATTAGCYCGCACCACCGCTAACTAGCTAGCCATTTCACATCGGTTACACGACCAATGCATTTAGACTAGATTTGATTTGATTTAATGACTATGCTAAAAAGYACACAAGTAATAATAGGATCAACTGAGTAGCCTACGATCCCCAATCTACTGGTAGACACACAAGTCCTGTTGAATTCATGTGCAAATGTGTCAGGAAATGTGTTAATTACAGCGTATAAAACATCTGTGAGCTGCTTTCAGAGAGCCCAAGTGCCATAGTGGAAGCTGACTTCATAACGATACTATTCTTGTGTTGTGTGAGAAAGAGAGCCCAGGGCTTAGTGAGTGAGTGAAACACCACGAGTTAGGCTAGCAAGCCCCCTTTTCCCGCCCTCCCTCCTTCCTATACACATCTGTAATAACAGCAGGACTTGGCTGCACTCCGGTCCTCATCGCCACCTGTGTGTGTGCGTGTGTGTGTACGTGCGTAAGCGTAAAGGCATAGGGGCCCATTCAGTCCAATCAGCTGAGACAAAACTGCGAACTCCGCCCACCACTGCCACCTCCAAACGAACCAGTCACCATGGTTTCTATCTCTGCGCCAGCAAAACGTTCAGACGAACAATCCGAGAAGGAGAGGAAGAGSAAGAGTTGAACGTTATAAAGTTACAGTAATGTCAACGTTTTTACAGTAAGGCATGATTTCCYTATTGATTCCGTAGCTGATGCTAAATAGTTTAAATAGATCCAGATGATATGAAGCAGACAATGTGGGGGGGAAAAAATACTTTTTCACATTGGGTTCATTAACACATTATGACAGCAACAATGTCACTCAACTCTAGTCTGAAAACAGCCCATTAAATCARATACCACATTCTAGCCTGCCCTGGCCAATCAAAAACTAAAGAGCAAAACACCAAAGAAAATGATACTGTCTTCACTGAGTGGCTCCCCGAGTTAAATACAGAGAGCTGAGGGGTCCTGGTACATTTCTCTGGGATACTCCAGGTGCCGTAGGTGTGTTGGGACAGTGCCAGGTAGCTATGGCTACGTGACTGGAGTCACACCTGAGACCGAGACACTCTGTGCCAATACAGACCCAAAGGAATGAATGAATATTGACTTGAACGGAGGGCGACAATCACACTGGAGGAAAAGGGGAGAAGAGGGAGGGAAGGAAGGAGCGATGTAGAAAGAGAGAATACATAGGGCGAGAAAGATAGGAGAGATACGGCGGGAGAGAAAGGAAGGAAATGTAGACATTAAACAGCAATAGCTAGTGATTGATTGGTGTGTCGAGGGAGAGAGAGAGGGAGAGAGGGCAGAGAGAGTGAGAGAGAGACTGTGTGAGAGAGAGTGAGAGAGACTGAGAGAGCGAGAGTGTCAGAGACAGAGAGAGAGGGAGAGAAAGAGAGAGAGAGCGCAGAGAGAGAGAGAGAGAGAGAAAGAGAGAGAGAGAGAGAGAAAAAAAATGGCAAAATTGGAAAAAACGAAAAAAATCTAAACAAGAGGAATTAGCGATACAAAATGGTGACATATGGACAACCCATTTTAAAACACTCTACAACATCGTTCAAATTGACACAAACGCAGAACAACGCAAAATTCATGAGAAGATGAATGGATTAGAAAAAGCTATAAAGGACAATCAAAATCCACTGGACTCCCAAATTACTGACCAGGAGCTCTATAAGAAACTTCAGGCTCTCAAATTTAAAAAGGCATGCGGACCTGATGGCATCCTAAATGAGATGCTCAAACTCACTAGTGCAAAATTTCAATTGGCTATATTAAAACTGTTTAATTTGATCCTGAGTGTAGGTTATTTCCCTGACATCTGGAATCAAGGACTCATAACCCCAATCGTTAAGAACGGAGACAAATTTGACCCTAACAATTACAGAGGCATTTGTGTGAACAGTAACCTGGGGAAGGTTTTCTGTAGTATTATCAATGTAAGAGTTCTGAACTTCCTTAATAAGCACAATGTCTTGAGTAAAAGCCAAATTGGATTTACACCAATTTGGATTCACAACTGATCATATTTACACCGTACACACCCTGATAGATAAACATGTCAACCAAAATAATACCAAAATATACGCTTGCTTTATCGAATTCCAAAAAGCATTTGATTCTATTTGGCATACAGAACTGTTCTACAAAGTTATTGAAAGTGGTGTAGGGGGTAAAACATATGACATAATTAAATCAATGTATACTGGCAATACGTGCAGCATTAAAATTGGTAAGAAAAMAACAGAATTCTTTAACCAGGGGCTTCGCCAATGTTGCAATCTGAGCCCTGCACTCTTCAATATTTACATTAACGAATTGGCCACTATTCTAGAAAAATCCTCAGCCCCTGGTGTTAATCTCCACAATTCAGAAGTTAAATGTCTACTCTTTGCAGATGACCTATGTCTGCTGTCACCCACAGCAATGGCCTACAGCAGAGCCTGGACCTGCTAGAGCAGTTACTGCCAGACCCTGGGCCCTGGCAGTAAACCCCAAAAGACTAAAATAATTATTTTCCAGAGAAGATCCAGATCTCAGGGAATTAGACCAAAGTTCTCAATTGGACAAAATATATAGAGTACTGTACACACTACAATTACTTAGGTTTAAAAATAAGCTCAACTGGACACTTATGACAGTGAATGAACTGAGAGAGAAGCACGCAGGGCTTTCTACGCCATTAAAAAGCTAATTCAATTTGAAATACCTATTAAAATTTGGCTAAAACTAATTGAATATGTCATTGAACCAATTGCACTATTTATGCAGCGAGGTGTGGAGTCCACTTGCAAAACCAGATTTCATCAAATGGACAAACACCCCATTGAAACCTGCATGCAGAGTTTGTAAGAGGAAAGAGGAAAACTACAAACAATGCATGCAGGGCAGAATTAGGCCAATATCACTAATATAAAAAGAGAGAATTCAGTTTTGGAAACATCTAAAATACAGTGACCCCCTCTCATATCATTAACAAGCCCTGCAATGCCAAGAGCTGAGCAAAAAAAAGTGTCCCCTCATCCAGCTGGTCCTGGGGCTGAGTTCACAACCTGTTCTACTAACAACTGAAGCCTCAGGACCAGAACATCCAATCAATCAGAATAAACCAAATTACAACACAGTCAAAAAAAACTACTTGCTTATTGAGAAACACAAGCACGAACACAAGCAAAATGCAGTGCTATCTGGCCCTAAATCGACAGTACACCGTGGCTAAATATTTGACCATGGTTACTGATCAAAACCTTAGAAAAACCTTGCCAAAGTACAGGCTCAGTGAGCACAGCCTTGCCATTGAGAAGGGTAGACACAGAGAACCTGGCTCCCTGTAGAGGAAAGGTGTGCAACCACTGCACAAAGCAGTACCTGAGACGGAGCTGCATTTCCTGACAAAATGTCAAAAATAAAACAATTAGAGAGTGTCATTTCCCCAAATTTGAACCCTTACTCAAGGTTTCAAAGACCTCTCTGATGAGGATAGGCTACCCTCCTGTTGGGGAGGACACAGAGAGCTGTGGGTTGGCAGCGCACTACATTGCTGCCTGCCATAAGTGTAGGGACAGTGTCTGACAGACCAATCAACCTGCACATGTACTCTACTGTATGCTTATTGTCATTGTTGAATGTATGGTTATTTTACACCTTGGTTATTGTTGTTACTGTTGTCCGTTGACAATTTTGATTCTCATTTTATTTATTTTTATATTGTAAATATCCAAAATAAGCTTTGCAAATATGTACATTGTTACGTCATGCAAATAAAGCGAATTGAATTGAATTGAAATTGAGAGAGATAGAGAGAGGAGAGTGTGAGAGACAAGAGAGAGACAGGCGAAAGTGTGAGAGACAGAGAGGGAGAGGAAGACGAGGAGAGAGCGAGAGTGTGAGAGACAGAGAGAGGAGAGGAGTGACAGAGTGTGAGAGACAGAGGGAGAGGGAGAGAGAGAGAGGAGACGAGAGTGTGAGAGACAGAGAGAGAGAGAACGAGAGTGTGAGAGACAGAGGGAGAGGGAGAGAAAGAGGGAGAGAGAGAGAGCGAGAGAGGAGAGAGAGAGAGAGGAGAGAGAGGCGAGAGCGAGAGAGAGAGAGAGCAGAGAGAGGAGAAAGAGAGAGAGAGCAGAGAGAGAGAGAGAGAGAAGAGAGAGCGAGAGAGTGTGAGAGACAGAGAGAGAGAGAGGTCTAGCAGTGGGGCCAAACCACCCAGCTCAGAGGGGTTCTCTGCTGAGGAGGGCCAGAGCTCAGCAGATCCAGAGGACTGAGCAACAGTACAGGAATGCTGTGGTCCCAACCACTCTCTGTGTGTGTGTGTGTGTGACTGACTGGTCTGCCGCTGTGACAAAGGCTCTCTTCTTATTCACATAATGACCACAATGCACTCGAGAGGTGCACATTTTAGACTCAATTTGCAGGCAATCACACAAACATGTGCTCCTACAGTTTGACTTTCATTACAGTCCACCAAAACATTCCACGTGTTAATGCAGATAACAAAACATTGCAATACCACAGTAAGTAAAGAGGGGAGGGGGTGGGGGGGATTCTCAGCTTGGTTGAGGGGGCCTCCTTGTTCACTCACTCTACCTGACTACCACCTGTTTCCTCATACACACATGCACCCACAAACACACACACACATACAGACCAACACAATCGACACACGCACCTACTGCGGTAATACAGCAGCAGGAAAAGGCAAAGCCACTGGCATGGAGAGGACCTGCTCACGGCAGCCACTCTGCCTGCTGTGAACAGGCCTGCTAGACCACATCAAAGAGAGAGAGAGAGAGGCCTGGGCAGAGCCAAGAATAGCCAGAAGAGAGTGCACCTGTAGCACAGCTAACACAGCTACCAGAGGAAAAGAGGACAAGAGAGGCTTTCACTGGGAGCTGGAGGAGGGAGAGAGTGAGAGAGAGAGAGAGAGTGAGAGAGAGAGAGAGAGAGAGAGAGAGATGGAGAGAGACAAAGTGGTTGAAAGAGAACATAAAGTCGGTGAGAAAGAGAGGAAAGGGGAGAAAAAGTGATGGAGCAAGAGAGAGAGAGAGAGGTAGAGATGGAGAGAGAGAGCTAGTATATGTGCCCTCCACCTCAACTTCCTCCCTGGTTTGCTGCCAGCGGCTGGTCCACATCTGGAGGGCGGTCTCCACACATTCCTCAGGATTCCTGCTCGCCTCCCTCTCCTTGCCTTCCCTCCCGCCTCTCAATCGGAACATTCACACACACACACGCATACACCCACACACTACCCACACACAGATAGATACAACCATGCACAGACACAAACAAACCGACGGACAGACGTATGCATGCACACACACAAATACATGTGTTCACTCACATTTCCTGCTTATTCCTTCCTCATTCCGGGAATCTTCCAACCGGGATTTCTGTAAAACCTGGGATATTTGGGAAAGTTACCGGAATTTTGCAAGCCTAGGTCTGAGCATCCTCTTCGGCCCATGCATTACTTATAAGTTAGGCATGCAGTACCATAGTGGCCACTGGGTGGTAGCAGCACACAGCAGAGTGCACAGCCGAGACACTAGAGCAGCCAGGCACAAAGGAGTGCTGTTCTGTCCTCTTCATCCCCACAGAGTAAACAGTTCTTTCCCACGGGAAGGAACAAGTGATGCTCCTGTCTACTAGCCACATGGTATGTGGAGGAGGATTATGAACCACACCACACACACACAACAACACACCAACACACACCACACACACACCACAAAACACACACACACACACACAACACACCACCACACACAAAGGAGGGAGGGGGAGAAAAATTTTTGAAAACATCTACTCATGCACACACTCCCCAAATCCCAGGCTGTTATGACCGAGATCTAATGCAGGGGCATCTGACCGTGGTTGAACCAGCGACCAGATGTGTCTAAATCCTATAGGGGCTATATCTGTGGTCATAGTCATCAATGTAATAGCCGGATCAGCGTAGGATTGGGCCTGGGTAATATGGTCACCTGTATAAGTGGTACATGTTGTCTTACCTGGCACTCTCGAACGTGGCCGATGAGGTCTCTCCTATGGCTCCGAACCCTACACCAACAGCAAGGCCCTCTACAAGAGAACGAAAACACATAGCCATGGAGGTTAAAGTTGAACGTGTGTGTGTGTGTGTTGTTGGGTGTTTGTAAGTGAGAAAGAGAAAGGGAGAGCGAGAGAGAGAAAGAGAGAGAGGGAGATTGAAAGCGAATGGACAAATGAGAACAGAATTAGGGTTAGGGGTTAAGGTTAGGTTTAAGGGAAAATAGGATATTGAATAGGAATCAATTGTTTGGTCCCCACAAGGATAGTAAAACAAATGTGTGTGTGTGTGTGTGTGTGTGTGTGTGTGTGTGTATGTAAGTGAGAGAAAGAAAGAAAGACAGACAGAAAGAGACTCCAATATTTATTGCGAGGCACCAGTCAAGTTCAAATAGGCCAAACCATGGTCTGTCACGTCCCCATTTATGTGTGGAGGGTCAAAACGCTACATGTTCTCTTCTGCCATCTAGTGTTAGTGAGAGGAACTTCATCCTTATCTCCGACTTCTCATTACTGCCTTCGAGGTGTGGATCGATGGACAAGTGGGTTATCTCTATTTAATCCTCCCTCACAGTCTGCACCCTTATCTCCTGTTCTCTTTCCATCTTCTCTCTTTTCATTTCGCTCCCCATCTCTCTGGTCACCTCCTCTGTTACTCATCCCTCTCACTCTCTCTCAATATGAGTGAACGTGCAACGGACGAACGCTGACACACACAGCTCCCCGGTGTAGATTTACGGGTGGGTAAAACAGCCGAGACAGAACTAAGCCATATCTTTCTCTCCCTCCCTCCCCCTTCCCACGGGCTTAGAGAAATAACTCTTACAAGTCACACAAGTGAATTAGAAAAAGAGAGAGAAGGAGAACCATTCGGTCCTGTCTCCCCCGGGCTCTGAGGGGAGAGGGGGAGGAGGAGGTCGTTGATATATTCACACAGCTTGAAATACACGGGGTTATTCAAATGAGCAGGCCTGTCGAAGCCATTACGGATCCATAGCAGCTCCATTTCAGCTCCCGCTCTCCATCTGTCTCAATTGGCTGCTGAGGTCTCGGCGGTGCTGGAGGAGCCCATTACAAATTCAGGCAGAGGGAGTAATACCTTCATTTGTTCCTGTATGTCTGATATTGAAGTTAGCAGATTACTTAAACCTGGCTCCCACATGGGATAGACCACCTCCTTCGCCCCCTCAAACTCACCTCCTTGTCTCCACATCATTGTGAAGCTAGAGAATGACCCCCCCCCCCCCCCACCACCATCACCACCACCCTCCTTCCCCTAAACAGCACCCCTCCTAATGTCCC
>NC_036848.1:30407344-30415178 GCF_002910315.2 Salvelinus sp. IW2-2015 | reverse complement strand
ATGATGTGGAGACAAGGAGGTGAGTTTGAGGGGGCGAAGGAGGTGGTCTATCCCATGTGGGAGCCAGGTTTAAGTAATCTGCTAACTTCTACAGCAGAGTAACGTACAGTGACTTCAGAAAGTATTCACACCCCTTGACTTATTCCACATTTTGTTGTGTTAGAGSATGAATTCAAAATGGATGAAATAGATGTTTTGGTCAGACATCAACCCACAATAACCCACAATAACAAAGTGAAAACATGTTTTTTGACATTTTTGCACATTTATTGAAATTGAAATACCTAATTTACATACAGTTGAAGTCGGAAGTTTACATACAATTAGGTTGGAGTCATTAAAARTAATTTTTAAACCACTCAACAAATTTATTGTCAACAAAATATAGTTTTGGCAAGTCGGTTAGGACATCTACTTTGTGCATAACACAAGTAATTTTTCCAACAATTGTTTACAGACAGATTATTTCACCTATAATTCACTGTATCACAATTCCAGTGGGTAAGAAGTTACATACATTAAGTTGACTGTGCCTTTAAACAGCTTGGAAAATTCCAGAAAATGATGTCATGCCTATAGAAGCTTCTGATAGGCTAATTGACATCATTTGGGTCAATTGGAGGTGTACCTGTGGATGTATTTCAAGGCCTATCTTCAAACGCAGTGCGTCTTTGCTTGACATCATGGGAAAATCAAAAGAAATCAGCCAAGACATCAGAAAAAAATGTAAACCTCCACAAGTCTGGTTCATCCTTGGGAGCAATTTCCTAATGCATGAAGGTACCATGTTCATCTGTACAAACAATAGTACGCAAGTATAAACACCATGGGACCACGCAGCCGTCATACCGCTCAGGAAGGAGACACATTATGTCTCCTAGAGATAAACGTACTTTGGTGCAAAAAGTGCAAATCAATCCCAGAACAACAGAAAAGGTCCTTGTGAAGATGCTGGAGGAAACAGGTACAAAGGTATCTACATCCACAGTAAAACGAGTCCTATATCGACATAACCTGAAAGGGCGCTCAGCAAGGAAGAAGCCACTGCTCCAAAACCGCCATAAAAAAGCCAGACTACGGTTTGCAACTGCACATGGGGACAAAGATCGTACTTTTTGGAGAAATGTCCTCTGGTCTGATGAAACAAYAATAGAACTGTTTGGCCATAATGACCATCGTTATGTTTGGAGGAAAAAGGGGGATGCTTGCAAGCCGAAGAACACCATCCCAACCGTGAAGCACGGYGGTGGCAGCATCATGTTGTGGGGGTGCTTTGCTGCAGGAGGGACTGGTGCACTTCACAAAATAGATGGCATCATGAGGTAGGAAAATTATGTGGATATATTGAAGCAACATCTCAAGACATCAGTCAGGAAGTTAAAGCTTGGTCGCAAACGGGTCTTCCAAATGGACAATGACCCCAAGCATACTTCCAAAGTTGTGGCAAAATGGCTAAGGACAACAAAGTCAAGGTATTGGAGTGGTCATTACAAAGCCCTGACCTCAATCCTATAGAAAATGTGTGGGCAGAACTGAAAAGGTGTGTGCGAGCAAGGAGGCCTACAAACCTGACTCAGTTACACCAGCTCTGTCAGGAGGAATGGGCCAAAATTCACCCAACTTATTGTGGGAAGCTTGTGGAAGGCTACCTGAAATGTTTGACCCAAGTTAAACTATTTGAAGGCAATGCTACCAAATACTAATTGAGTGTATGTAAACTTCTGACCAACTGTGAATGTGGTGAAAGAAAACAAGCTGAAATATATCTTTCTCTCTACTATTATTCTGACATTTCACATTCTTAAAATAAAGTGGTGATCCTAACTGACCTAAGAGAGGGGATTTTTACTATGATTAAATGTAAGGAATTGTGAAAAACTGAGTTTAAATGTATTTGGCTAAGGTGCATGTAAACTTCCGACTTCAACTGTAAGTGTTCACACCCCTGAGACAATAGTTTGTAGAAGCACCTTTGGCCGTGATTACAGCTGTCTTTCTGGCTAAGTTTCTGGCTAAGATTACAGAGTATTTCTGGCTAAGTCTCTAAAAGCTTTCCACACCTGGATTGTGCAACATTTCCCATTATTATTTTCAACATTCTTCAAGCTCGGTCAAAGTGGTTGTTAATCATTGCTTGACAACTATTTTCAGGTCAGCCACACCTCTGAGAAACATAGACAATTAGACTTTTAGGTCCCGTTGATAGGGTAATCTCGAACGGAGCTCATCCAGTTTGTTCTCCAATGACTGCACGCTCGCCAATAGAACAGAGGGCAATGGTGGCCTATTTGCTCGCCAATGTCGTCTTTTCAGGATGCCGCCTCGCCTGCCTCTTTTTCGCAGACGCTTCCTCTTTCAAGTCCCGAGGATTAGGGCCTGGTCCAGAGTGAGCAGAACTTCCAGAGCTGCCGACTTGTTGAAGTAGACATTTTCCTCCAAATCGAGGTTAGTGATCAGTGTTCTGATGACCAAAAAGCTGTTCTTGGTCATAGGAAATAATGGCGGAGAAATGATGTACCAAAAAAGTTAAGATCAGTGTAAATAACAAACAAAATATCAGAATTGGTTAGGATCCCGCAAGACAGCTACTATACACAGCAGCGCCATCTTTTTGGCTGGCCAGTAGTCAAACCATAGTAGTCAAACCAGTATTCAAACCATGATACAGTAGTCAATGACCATCACACCATAACAATTCTGATTTGCAGGTTTCTGATTTGAGTGTGTTACTACATATATAAAGCAATGAGTGTCAAAATCTGTGTCGGAAGCTCCAGGYCCTTCTCTGTGTCTGGGAGATAGTTAACCTTCTATGAATTATTGCTGAGAAGCCGAGAATTGATCCCTGGTGGTGTCTTTGGGAAGTTGTGTCGGGATGTCTATTCTCCTCTGCCTGTCTTTTTCCTCTTCTCATGTGGGGCTAGACACACAGCAGAGCAGGCCAGGAGAGACCTACGGCCCGGGTTTGGAGTGTGTGTGGAAGGTTGTGTGTGTGTGTCTCTGTCTGCTGGTGGCCATGTCGTGACATCTCCGCTTGTTGTTTTATGCTGTTTTACTCAAGGCAGTCGGCCCTGACATCATCCATTGTTAACAGACACTCCCCCCTCACCTCTTCCCCTCGCTTCTCTCCTCCACTCCCTCTTCCAACTCTTCTCCCCTCTCTCCAAATATATGAATTCATCAAGACCTTCAAGGTCTAGGGTGCATCGCTCCTTGGTAACAGCAACGCCAGACGCTCACCTACACACACCTTGCTGTGTGGGTGTTGTCGTTAAATGTTGCTAGTGAGTCATTCAACAAACGTACATCTTATCAAATGAGCTCAGCCGAGGTCCTGGAGGAATGGAAGGAAGGGAGGAGGAGGACCAGGAGGAGGAGGAGGAAGAAGAGAAAGATGAGGAGGAAGATGTGTACTATTCCTCCTCGTCTCTTTCCATCTCTCCAGGACCTAGGCCGAGCTCATTTGCTTCACCCGCGATAACATCTGCAAAATATGTGTACACGACCAATATAATTGGATTGATGGCGTTTGATGTGTCATACATGTCTACTCCTGGGAAAGGTACAAAGTTCAACTTTACTTAATAAAAGAAAGATTCAGCCATTATGAATTGTTTTTTGTGCATCTCAGCAATCTTTACAACATATCGACATGCTCTGAGCTCAGGCACAACGAATAAAACTAAATAAAAGTAACTTTGCGAATACAGCTACAGTGGGTACAGAAWGTCACCACCCCCTTTCAGGCAACAAAAGGTGAACATTTTGAAAGGGGGTGATGGCTTAGTTAATTAGTTCGCACTATTATAAGATTACAGTGGGTATAATCTTATAATACTGCAAACTAATTAACTAATCAGAGATAAGTGTGTGTGTGAGTCACTGTGGAAGCTAAGTTTGCATTACTGACATTGAAAAGCATCCAGTCAATTATTTTATTGTTATTTGTCTCCCATTCTCTTTGAAAATAGCACTTATCACTAGGCTATCAGAAAAATGTCACGCTGTCACAATGAAGTGTCAGAAAATGCCATTGAGCTGTCCTACTGCTGTCATTATTCTATTATAGCGCTGCCTCCTGTCTCTACATAATCATTGCTGACAAGGTCAGAATGATGACAGAAATATCAATAGATCATTTAATTGCRAGGTAAGAGTTTGGTCCCTGTGGTACAAAAGTCTGGAGTTGGCAAAGAAGTGTGAAGTGAAGAAAACTCTTGACTCGCTGGTTTGCATACAACATCTCTAATGAGATAGACAGTTGGAGAGAAGGAAAGAAGCCGGGCAAACAGACAAGTGCATTTTCAAAGCGGTAGAGAAACATTTTCCTTAATGGGCAATAGGCCATTCTAGGCATGTTCAAAGGGCTGATGTAGCCGAGAAAAGATGCATATGGACTAAGTGCCCTAATGCATCAGCTATGAGGGATACACAGGTAACTAATTCTGAAAAATAATGGCATATGGTTTCCTACCAGCTCTCGTCACTCTGAGCTCTAGAGATAATGAGCACTACTTTTCCAGGGAGGAGAAGTTTAATTACCATTCCTGTTCCCAGTATTGGGAGGGAAGCACATGTGGGGAGAGAGAGAGAGAGAGAGAGGGAAAGAGAGAGAGATGTACAAAAACACACTCAGCCATGTAAAGTAACTAACTCTGTTCTTGTCTTCCTGCGTCTTCTCTGTAGGGAAATAATAAACATGTTTCCATGTTCGTATTAGCCAAGCTGTAGCTAATTGATGTGGGAAGTGATGTGTGCCAGCGAGGGGCCTGGCCCGGATCCTTCGTCCAGAGTAGCTTATCAAATCAAATCTTATTGGTCACATACACATATTTAGCAGATTCCAGYTGTAACAGCATGGCAGGTGTAACAGCATGGCATGTGTAGCAAAATGCTTGTGTTCCTAGCTCCAACAGTGCAGTAGTATCTAACAATTCACAACAATACAGACAAATCTAAAAAGGTAAAAGAATGAATTAAGAAGCAATGTAGGAGCGGCATTGACAAAAACACATAGAAAAGAATACAGTATATACAAATGAAATGGGTAAAGCAGTATGTAAACATTATAAAGTGACTTGTGTTCCATTATTAACTTTTACTTGGTACTCATCCCGGATCCGGGAGCACCCCCATCAGTAAAAAAGCTGACTAGCATAGCTAGCATAGCGCCACAAGTAAATACTAGCATCTAAATATCATGAAATCACAAGTCCAAGACACCAGATGAAAGATACAGATCTTGTGAATCCAGCCATCATTTCTGATTTTTTAAAATGTTTTACAGGGAAGACACAATATGTATTTCTATTAGCTAACCACGATAGCAAAAGACTCAACTTTTTTCTCTCCACCATTTCTTACTGCATAGGTAGCGTTCACAAATTCGACCAAATAAAGATAATAGTCACTAACCAAGAAAAAACTTCATCAGATGACAGTCTGATAACATATTTATTGTATAGCATATGTTTTGTTCGAAAAATGTGCATATTTCAGGTATAAATCACAGTTCTACATTGCAGCTGCAATCTGAAATAGCGTCGATGCAGCCAGAATAATTACAGAGACCAACGTCAAATACCGAAATACGCATCATAAACATTTCTGAAAAATACACAGCGTACAGCAAATGAAAGACCAACATCTTGTGAATCCAGACAATATTTCAGATTTTTTAAGTGTTTTACAGCGAAAACACAATAT
Organism: Salvelinus sp. IW2-2015; assembly: GCF_002910315.2. Taxonomy (NCBI): domain Eukaryota; kingdom Metazoa; phylum Chordata; class Actinopteri; order Salmoniformes; family Salmonidae; genus Salvelinus; species Salvelinus sp. IW2-2015. The sequence goes on along the minus strand of NC_036848.1, from coordinate 30,409,472 downwards.
ACACTGCTCAAACAAAATAAAGGGAACACTAAATAAACACATCCTAGATCTGAATGAATGAAATATTCTTATTAAATACTTTTTTCTATACATAGTTGAATGTGCTGACAACAAAATCACACAAAAATGATCAATGGAAATCAAATATTCAACCCATGGAGGTCTGGATTTGGAGTCACACTCAAAATTAAAGTGGAAAACCACACTACAGGCTGATCCAACTTTGATGTAATGTCCTTAAAACAAGTCAAAATGAGGCTCAGTAGTGTGTGTGGCCTCCACGTGCCTGTATGACCTCCCTATAACGCCTGGGCATGCTCCTGATGAGGTGGCGGATGGTTTCCTGAGGGATCTCCTCCCAGACCTGGACTAAAGCATCCGCCAACTCCTGGACAGTCTGTGGTGCAACGTGGCGTTGGTGGATGGAGCGAGACATGATGTCCCAGATGTGCTCAATTGGATTCAGGTCTGGGGAACGGCGGGCCAGTCCATAGCATCAATGCCTTCCTCTTGCAGGAACTGCTGACACACTCCAGCCACATGAGGTCTAGCATTGTCTTGCATTAGGAGGAACCCAGGGCCAACCGCACCAGCATATGGTCTCACAAGGGGTCTGAGGATCTCATCTCGGTACCTAATGGCAGTCAGGCTACCTCTGGCGAGCACATGGAGGGCTGTGCGGCCCCCCAAAGAAATGCCACCCCACACCATGACTGACCCACCTCCAAACCGGTCATGCTGGAGGATGTTGCAGGCAGCAGAACGTTCTCCACGGCGTCTCCAGACTCTGTCACGTCTGTCACATGTGCTCATGTGCTCAGTGTGAACCTGCTTTCATCTGTGAAGAGCACAGGGCGCCAGTGGCGAATTTGCCAATCTTGGTGTTCTCTGGCAAATGCCCAAACGTCCTGCACGGTGTTGGGCTGTAAGCACAACCCCCACCTGTGGACGTCGGGCCCTCATACCACCCTCATGGAGTCTGTTTCTGACCGTTTGAGCAGACACATGCACATTTGTGGCCTGCTGGAGGTCATTTTGCAGGGCTCTGGCAGTGCTCCTCCTTGTACAAAGGCGGAGGTAGCGGTCCTGCTGCTGGTTGTTGCCCTCCTACGGCCTCCTCCACGTCTCCTGATGTACTGGCCTGTCTCCTGGTAGCGCCTCCATGCTCTGGACACTACGCTGACAGACACAGCAAACCTTCTTGCCACAGCTCGCATTGATGTGCCATCCTGGATGAGCTGCACTACCTGAGCCACTTGTGTGGGTTGTAGACTCCGTCTCATGCTACCACTAGAGTGAATGCACCGCCAGCATTCAAAAGTGACCAAAACATCAGCCAGGAAGCATAGGAACTGAGAAGTGGTCTGTGGTCACCACCTGCAGAACCACTCCTTTATTGGGGTGTCTTGCTAATTGCCTATAATTTCCACCTGTTGTCTATTCCATTTGCACAACAGCATGTGAAATTTATTGTTAATCAGTGTTGCTTCCTAAGTGGACAGTTTGATTTCACAAAGTGTGATTGACTTGGAGTTACATTGTGTAACGGTGTTCCTCCTCCTCTTCATACGAAGAGGAGGAGTAGTGATTCGACCAAGGCGCAGCGGGTTGTGAATACATAATGATTTATTTACAAGACGAACTAAACACACGAAGAACACTTGATATATACAAACAACAAAAAAAACGATGTAGACAGACCTGGACGACGAACTTACATGAAACACGAAGAAAACACGAACAGAAAATGACTACACCAAATGACGAACGCACGAAACAGTCCCGTATGGTGTAACATAGACACAGACACAGGAGACAACCACCCAAAAAACAAACACGTGAAACTACCTACCTTAATATGATTCTCAATCAGAGGAGATGAAAACACCTGCCTCTAATTGAGAACCATATTAGGTACCCATTCACCAACATAGAAACAGAAAACATAGACTGCCCACCCAAACTCACGTCCTGACCAACTAACACATACAAAAACTAACAGAAAACAGGTCAGGAACGTGACATAACCCCCCCCCTCAAGGTGCGTACTCCGAACGCACCACCAAAAGTCTAGGGGAGGGTCTGGGTGGCATCTGACCACGGTGGTGGCTCAGGCCTGGGCGAGGTC
>NC_036848.1:30403052-30407319 GCF_002910315.2 Salvelinus sp. IW2-2015 | reverse complement strand
TGATGAAGGATCATCAAAAGGTTAGTGATTCATTTTATCTCTATTTCTGCTTTTTGTGACTCCTGACTTTGGCTGGAAAAATGGCTGTGTTGTCTTGCAGTTGACTTGGAGTTTGTAACGGTGGTCCTCCTCCTCTTCAACGAAAAGGAGGAGTATGATTCGAACCAAGGCGCAGCGGGTTTGTGAACACATAATGATTTATTACAAGACAAGACGAAACACGAAGAACTTCACTATAAACTAACAAAACAACAAACGATGTAGACAGACCTGACGACGAACTTACATTAAACACGAAGAACGCACGAACAGGGAAAATAGCTACACAAAATGACGCAGAACACAAACCGAACAGTCCCGTATGGTGGACAAAACACGACACAGGAGACAACCACCCAAACAAACACTGTGAAACACCTACCTAATATGATCTCAATTGAGGAGAGAAACACCTGCCTCTAATTGAGACCATACAGGACCCTTAACCAACATAGAAACAGAAAACATAGAATGCCCACCCAAACTCACGTCCTGACCAACTAACACATACAACAAACTAACAGAAAAGGTCAGGAACGTTGACAGAGGTGACCTAACATAATCGTTTGTGGTGCTTTTGCTGTAAAGCTTTTTGAATCGACACTGTGGTGGGATTAGATTACCTTTAAATGGTATAAGATACGTGTATGTTTGAGGAATTTTAATTATGAGATTTCTGTTGTTTGAATTTGGCGCCCTGGCACTTTCACTGGCTTTGTTCATATCGATCCCATAAGAAGTCATTAAAATCCCAGCTACAATAAATGGGGCCTCAGGATATGTGGTTTCCCAGTTTGCACAAAAGTCCGTGTAGTTCCTTGAGGACCGTCGTGCTATCGGCTTGAGGGTGAATATACACAGCTGTGTGACTAACCGAAGATAATTGTCTGTGGAGTTAATATGGTCAGCATTTGACTGTGAGGTATTGCTTATTGTTTTTATTTCACTGTAGAGCCACTTAGTCCAGATCAACATGCCTTAGATAGCTTCTTTTGTCCCCCCCCACACATGCAGAGACCTCACCTGCCTTAACTGGTGCCCCCAGTGACGAAACCTAATCGCATCATCACTCAATGCCAAGGTTTACCTCCACTTGTATTCACATCCTACCATACCATTGTCTGTACATTATGCCCTGGATCTATTCTACACTCCCAGAAATCTGCTCCTTTTATTCTCTGTTCCCAACGCACTAAGACGACCAGTTCTTATAGCCTTTAGCCGTACCCTTAACCTACTTCTCCTCTGTTCCTCTGGGTGATGTAGAAGGTTAACCCAGGCCCTGTAGCCCACAGTTCTGCTCCTATTCCTCAGGCGCTATCATTTGTTGACTTCTGGTAAACCGTAAAAGCCTTGGTTTCTTGCATGTTAACATCAGAAGCCGCCTGCCTTCCTAAGTTTGTTTTATTCACTGCTTTAGCACACTCCACCAACCCTGATGTCCTAGGAGTCTGAATCCTGGCTTAGGAAGGCCAACAAAAACTCTGAAATTTCCATCCCCAACTACAACATTTTCCGCCAAGATAGAACTGCCAAAGAGGGTGGAGTTGCAATCTACTGCAGAGATAGCCTGCAGAGTTCTGTCATGCTATCCAGTTCTGTGCCCAAACAGTTCAAGCTTCTACTTTTAAAAATTCACCTTTCCAGAAATAAGTCTCTCACTGTTGCRGCTTGTTATAGACCCCCCTCAGCCACCAGCTYTACCCTGGACACCATATGTGAATTAATTYCCTCCCATTTATCTTCAGAGTTCGTACTGTTAGGTGACCTAAACTGGGATATGCTTAACACCCCGGCAGTCCTACAATCTAAGCTAGATYCCCTCAATGTCACACAAATCATCAAGGAACTCACCAGGTACAACCCTAAATCCGTAAACACGGGCACCCTCATAGAATTCATCCTGACCAACCTGCCCTCTTTAAATACACCTCAGCTGTCTTCAATCAGGATCTCAGCGATCACTGTCTCATTGCCTGCGTCCGTAATGGGTCCGCGGTCAAACAACCACCCCTCATCACTGTCAAACGCTCCCTAAAACACTTCAGCGAGCAGGCCAGCAACTTGCGCAAGCCTCCCCCATTTCTCCTTCACCCAAATCCAGATAGGTGATGTTCTGAAAGAGCTGCAAAATCTGGACCACCACAAATCAGCTGGGCTAGACAATCTGGCCCTCTCTTTCTAAAATTATCCACCACAATGTTGTAAAACCCTATTACTAGCCTGTTCAACCTCCCTTCGTATTGTCTAAGATCCCTAAAGATTGGAAAGCTGCCGCGGTCATCCCCCTCTTCAAAGGGGGAGACACTCTAGACCCAAATAACAGACCTATTTCTATCCTACCCTGCTTTTCTAAAGTCTTTGAAAGCCAAGTTAACAAACAGATCACCGACCATTTCGAATCCCACCGTACCTTCTCCGCTATGCAATCTGATTTCTGAGCTGGTCATGGGTGCACCTCAGCCACGCTCAAGGTCCTAAACGATATCATACCCGCCATCGATAAAGACAATACTGTGCAGCCGTCTTCATCGATTTGGCCAAGGCTTCGACTTGGCATTCTTCATGCCTTGATTTCTCAAATGACTGCCTCGCCTGGTTCAACAACTACTTCTCAGATAGAGTTCCGTGTGTCATATCGGAGGCCTGTTGTTCGGACCTCTGGCAGTCTCTAGGGGTGGCCACAGGTTCAATCTCAGGCCAATTCTTTTCTCCGTATATATCAATGACGTCGCTCTGCTGCGAATGATTCTCTGATCCACCTCTCTCTAAGCAGACGACACCATTCTGTATACATCTGGCCCTTTAGACACTGTGTTAACAAACCTCCAAACGAGCTTCAATGCCATACAACACTCCTTCTGTGGCCTCCAACTGCTCTTAAATGCTAGTAAAACAAAAGCATGCTCTTCAACCGATCGCTGACCGCACCCTTCCGCACGACTAGCATCTCTACTCTGGACGGTTCTGACTTAGAAAATGTGTACGAATACAAATACCTAGGTGTCTGGTTAGACTGTAAACTCTCCTTCCAGACTCACATAAAACATCTCCAATCCAGAATGAAATCTAGAATCGTCTTCCTATTTTCGCAATAAAGCCTCCTTCACTCATGCTGTCAAACATACCCTCATAAAACTGACTATGCTACCGATTCTTGACTTCGGATGTCATTTACAAAATAGCCCCAACACCTCTACTCAGCAAATTGGATGCAGTCCATCACAGTGCATCCAATTTGTCACTAAAGCCCCATATACTACCCACCACTGCGACCTGTATGCTCTCGTTGGCTGGCCCTCGCTACATATCCGTCGCCAAACCACTGGGTCCAGGTCATCTATAAGTCTTTGCTAGGTAAAGCCCCACCTTATTCAGCTCACTGGTCACCATAGCAACACCCATCCGTAGCACGCGCCCCAGCAGGTATATTTCACTGGTCATCCCCAAAGCCAACACTTCCTTTGGCCGCCTTTGCTTCCAGTTCTCTGCTGCCAATGACTGGAACGAATTGCAAGATCACTGAAGCTGGAAACTTATATCTCCCTCACTAACTATAAGCATCAGCTGTCAGAGCAGCTTTCCGATCCCTGCATCTGTACACAGCCCATCTGTAAATAGCCCACCCAACTACCTCATCCCCATATTGTTATTTTTTTGCTCTTTAGCACCTCAGTATTTTTACTTGCACATCATCATCTGCACATTATCACTCCAGTGTTAATGCTAAATTGTAATTACTTCGCCACTATGGCCTATTATTACTATATATATTACTATTGCCTTACCTCCCTAATCTTACTACATTTACACACACGGTATATAGATTTTTCTATTGTGTTATTGACTGTACGTTTGTTTATCCCATGTGTAACTGTGTTGTTTGTGTCGCATTGCTTTTGCTTTATCTTAGGTGGAGTAAATAGAACTTGTTCTCAACTGGCCTACCTGGTTAAATAAAGGTTAAATAAATGTTTTATAATAATAATAATAATCTAGGTCGGGTGAACAAAAGGACTTGAGTTTCTGTACGTTACCAAATCACACTATCATGAAACATACACCACCTCCTTTCTTCTTCCTGTAGAGATTTTTCCTGTCAGTGCAATGTACTGAGAACCCAGCTGGCTGAATGGACGGGGACATTATATCTGGAGAGAGCCATGATTCTGTGAAACAGAGTATGTTACAGTCCCTGATGTCTCTCTGAAGGGACATCCTTGCCTGA
>NC_036848.1:30387607-30403027 GCF_002910315.2 Salvelinus sp. IW2-2015 | reverse complement strand
TTTTCTATCGACCTGGCCCCGGGTATCCTGGAAGGATATTGACCTCATTCCCTCAGTAGAGGATGCCTGGTTATTTCTTTAAAAGTGTCTTCCTCACCAGCTTAAATAAGCATGCCCCATCTCAAAATATGTAGAACTAAGAAAACGATAATATCCCTTGGTTTCACTCCAGACTTGACTGCCCTTGACCAGCACAAAAACATCCTGTGCATAGTGCATTAGCATCGAAAAGCCCCCGCGATATGCAACTTTTCAGGTAAGTTAGGAACCAATATGTACAGGCAGATAGGAAAGCAAAGGCTAGCTTTTTCAAACAGAAATTTGCATCCTGTAGCACAAACTCCAAAAAGTTCTGGGACACTGTAAAGACCATATAGAATAAGAGCACCTCCTCCCAGCTGCCCACTGCACTGAGGCTAGGAAACACTGTAAGCAATAAGCTTTTTTCTTCGCTGGTCATGAATTTATACATGGCTACCCCGACCCCGGTCAACAGCTCTGCACCCCCACAGCAACTTGCGCAAGCCTCCCCCATTTCTCCTTCACCCAAATCCAGATAGGTGATGTTCTGAAAGAGCTGCAAAATCTGGACCACCACAAATCAGCTGGGCTAGACAATCTGGACCCTCTCTTTCTAAAATTATCCACCACAATTGTTACAAACCCTATTACTAGCCTGTTCAACCTCCCTTTCGTATTGTCTGAGATCCCTAAAGATTGGAAAGCTGCCGCGGTCATCCCCCTCTTCAAAGGGGGAGACACTCTAGACCCAAACTCTAACAGACCTATTTCTATCCTACCCTGCTTTTCTAAAGTCTTTGAAAGCCAAGTTAACAAACAGATCACCGACCATTTCGAATCCCACCGTACCTTCTCCGCTATGCAATCTGATTTCTGAGCTGGTCATGGGTGCACCTCAGCCACGCTCAAGGTCCTAAACGATATCATAACCGCCATCGATAAGACAATACTGTGCAGCCGTCTTCATCGATTTGGCCAAGGCTTTCGACTTGGCATTCTCAATAGGCTTGATTTCTCAAATGACTGCCTCGCCTGGTTCAACAACTACTTCTCAGATAGAGTTCCGTGTGTCATATCGGAGGGCCTGTTTGTTCGGACCTCTGGCAGTCTCTATGGGGTGCCACAGGGTTCAATCTCAGGCCGATTCTTTTCTCCGTATATATCAATGACGTCGCTCTAGCTGCGAATGATTCTCTGATCCACCTCTCTCTAAGCAGACGACACCATTCTGTATACATCTGGCCCTTTAGACACTGTGTTAACAAACCTCCAAACGAGCTTCAATGCCATACAACACTCCTTCTGTGGCCTCCAACTGCTCTTAAATGCTAGTAAAACCAAAAGCATGCTCTTCAACCGATCGCTGACCGCACCCTTCCGCACGACTAGCATCTCTACTCTGGACGGTTCTGACTTAGAAAATGTGTACGAATACAAATACCTAGGTGTCTGGTTAGACTGTAAACTCTCCTTCCAGACTCACATAAAACATCCCAATCCAGAATGAAATCTAGAATCGTCTTCCTATTTCGCAATAAAGCCTCCTTCACTCTGCTGTCAAACATACCCTCATAAAACTGACTATGCTACCGATTCTTGACTTCGGCGATGTCATTTACAAAAATAGCCCCAACACTCTACTCAGCAAATTGGATGCAGTCCATCACAGTGCCATCCAATTTGTCACTAAAGCCCCATATACTACCCACCACTGCGACCTGTATGCTCTCGTTGGCTGGCCCTCGCTACATATCCGTCGCAAACCACTGGGTCCAGGTCATCTATAAGTCTTTGCTAGGTAAAGCCCCACCTTATCTCAGCTCATGGTCACCATAGCAACACCCATCCGTAGCACGCGCCCCAGCAGGTATATTTCACTGGTCATCCCCAAAGTCAAACCTCCTTTGGCCGCCTTTGCTTCCAGTTCTCTGCTGCCAATGACTGGAACGAATTGCAAAAGTCACTGAAGCTGGAAACGTATATCTCCCTCACTAACTATAAGCATCAGCTGTCAGAGCAGCTTTCCGATCCCTGCATCTGTACACAGCCCATCTGTAAATAGCCCACCCAACTACCTCATCCCCATATTGTTATTTTTTTGCTCTTTAGCACCTCAGTATTTTTACTTGCACATCATCATCTGCACATCTATCACTCCAGTGTTAATGCTAAATTGTAATTACTTCGCCACTATGGCCTATTATTACTATATATATTACTATTGCCTTACCTCCCTAATCTTACTACATTTACACACACGGTATATAGATTTTTCTATTGTGTTATTGACTGTACGTTTGTTTATCCCATGTGTAACTGTGTTGTTTGTGTCGCATTGTTGCCTTGTCTACTTTATTTTCAACAGAGACTGAACATTAGCGAGGAATATACTGGGAAGCTGCTTATACACACACGTGTACAGTCGTGGCCAAAAGTTTTGAGAATGACACAAATATTAATTTTCACAAAGTTTGCTGCTTCAGTGTCTTTGGATATTTTTGTCAGATGTTACTATGGAATACTGAAGTATAATTACAAGCATTTCATAAGTGTCAAAGGCTTTTATTGACAATTACATGAAGTGTATGCAGAGTCAATATTTGCAGTGTTGACCCTTCTTTTTCAAGACCTCTGCAATCCGCCCTGCATGCTGTCAATTAACTTCTAGGCCACATCCTGACTGATGGCAGCCCATTCCTGCATAATCAATGCTTGGAGTTTGTCAGAATTTGTGGGGTTTTGTTTGTCCACCCGCCTCTTGAGGATTGACCACAAGTTCTCAATGGGATTAAGGTCTGMGGAGTTTCCTGGCCATGGACCCAAAATATAGATGTTTTGTTCCCCGGGCCACTTAGTTATCACTTTTGCAAGGTGCTCCATCATGCTGGAAAAGGCATTGTTCGTCACCAAACTGTTCCTGGATGGTTGGGAGAAGTTGCTCTCGGAGGATGTGTTGGTACCAGTCTTTATTCATGGCTGTGTTCTTAGGCAAAATTGWGAMTGAGCCCACTCCCTTGGCTGAGAAGCAACCCCACACATGAATGGTCTCAGGATGCTTTACTGTTGGCATGATACAGGACTGATGGTAGCGCTCACCTTGTCTTCTCCGGACAAGCTTTTTTCCGGATGCCCCAAACAATCMMAAAGGGGATTCATCAGAGAAAATTACTTTACCCCAGTCCTCAGCAGTCCAAACCCTGTACCTTTTGCATAATATCAGTCTGTCCCTGATTATTTTCCTGGAGAGAAGTGGCTTCTTTGCTGCCCTTCTTGACACCAGGCCATTCTCCAAAAGTCTTTGCCTCACTCTGCGTGCAGATGCACTCACACCTGCCTGCTGCCTTTCCTGAGCAAGCTCTGTACTGGTGGTGCCCTGATCTCGCAGCTGAATCAACTTTAGGAGACGGTCCTGGCACTTGCTGGACTTTCTTGGGCGCCTTGATGCCTTCTTCACAACAATTGAACCGCTCTCCTTGAATTCTTGATGATCCGATAAATGGTTGATTTAGGTGCAATCTTACTGCCAGCAATATCCTTGCCTGTGAAGCCCTTTTTGTGCAACGCAATGATTAATGGCATGTGCTTCCTTGCAGGTAACTATGGATGACAGAGGAAGTACAATGATTCCAAGCACCAAGCTTCCAGTCTGTTATTCGAACTCAATCAGCATGACAGAGTGATCTCCAGCCTTGTCCTCGTCAACACTCACACCTGTGTTAACGAGAGAATCACTGACATGATGTCAGCTGGTCCTTTTGTGGCAGGGCTGAAATGCAGTGGAAATGTTTTGGGGGGATTCAGTTCATTTGCATGGAAAAGAGGGACTTTGAAATGAATTGCAATTCATCTGATCACTCTTCATAACATTCTGGAGTATATGCAATTTGCCACATATAAACTGAGGCAGCAGACTTTGTGAAAATTTATTATTTGTGTCATTCTCAAAACTTTTGGCCACGACTGTACAGTTGAAGTCGGAAGTTTACATACAGTTTATCCAAATACATTTTAAACTCAGTTTTTCACAATTCCTGACATTTAATCCTTGTAAAAAATTCCCTGTCTTAGGTCAGTTAGGATCACCACTTCCACACTCCGACAAAATTGAAACTAAATTGACGCCTTTGTAGCATGCATGGCCTTGTCATGATAACATTGAGATATACCAGGCTAATGGTGTGTAATGATGTGTCTGTATGTGTATAGACTATAGTTTGTTAAACAAGAAATTTGTGGAGTGGTTGAAAAACAAGTTTTAATGACTCCAACCTATGTGTATGTAAACTTCTGACTTCAACTGTATGTGCATGGTCAGGCACAGATGCACTCTTACACATACACACATGTACATCTATGCTCAACCACACACACACACACCACACACACACACACACACACACACACAACACACACACACACACACACACACACACACACACACACACACACACACACACACACACACACACACACACACACAACACACACACACACAGTCAGCATGGAAAACAGAGATGTAGAGGAACATGAGAGAGAATACTCAGGGAAACAACTGAGTGAAGAAAAATTATTTAGATCAAATACAAATTACCTTCCAAACAATCTGTATCTAAGCATGTCTCTTTCAGTGTCAAGCACAGAGTAAACATGAAAACATTGCTTGGCGATAAAAAGAAGAAGAGACTATACACCTCAGAGGGCTAAATCCCAAAAGCTCTTATAAACATGAGTGCAGATTAAGCTGAGCAATGAAGCTTTAAAGAAAAGGCCACAGGCCCAGAGGACAAGCCTACAGCCAACCACTGTTGAGCATCGCCAGAGGGGGGGGGCTTTGTTTGGTCCGCTGAGCCTGGGGCAGAGCCTGGAGCTGGGCCACTGGACCAAAACGAGCTCATATGTACTCATCCTCTCACTATCTGTGTGTGTATGCGTGTGTGTGCCTGCGTCCGTGCGTGTGTGTGTGTGGGATCCGTATCCCCAACCGCTAGTGACCTCTCAGGGGGACTGTATTCAGCTGTCAATCGCACAGTCAAATTTGTTGCACGCCTTGTTGGTTAGTCAGAGAAAAGGCTTGCTTGGTAGTGCTCTGTGGCTTGCCAAGCTTCTATCATGTAAATGTGGCACACACACACAGCCAATTCTCAGGGGAGGACAGGGACAGTCAGAGACAGCAGCATGGCTTGGTGGGCTCAATGTGGGGAAGCTTAATTAACAGTGGACTGGTGAATGGCTCAGTGGGCTGACTACTGGTAACTGATAAGCCTAGGGAGGTTTCTGTGTTGCGGTTCAGATCAGTCCAGTCCACACCAGCCGAGGTCAGGAAACATTATACGATGAACAGTCATTTGTGTGTGTGTGTGTGTGTGTGTGTGTGTGTGTGTATCCATCTATCTCCACAATTATGTCTATTTGGGAAATGTAAATATTAATGATCTATATCAGAGAAAGTTATGTCGTCTAGGTCTAATTGCTATATATGTTGATTTTTGTTGTTGTTGAAGTGACTGGTAGCAGATATACATAAATACTTATGGTAATATACTAATGGTAATATATACATGTAAACACAAGTAATAGTGACCAGTAGCAGGATAAATAGATACTGTACACACTAATGCTCATGGAAATGAATAATCAATGAACAGCGGCGTAATGGTAGTAATACATCTAGTCAATAATCATTGATGACCAGAGAAGCATGACGATGGCTCTGGGAGAGAGAACTGGGGTCCGGTAGTATATTTGTACGCGTTCCAATGCTATCACGCTAATCCTCAGTAAGTTAAATTATGCCTTTGAGTGCTCCCATACCTGTCAGCTTTGAGCTGTTGATTGATTACATTTCCCCTGTCCCTGATCCAACACGATTACCAGACACACACACACACAGACACACACACAGTCTTGTATAACTGACCTTGTGGGGACACTCAATTCAGTCCCATTCAAAATCCTATTTTCTCGAAACCCAACCTTAACCCTAAACCTAACCTTATCTCCTAACCCTAAAACTAACCCTAGCTCCTAACCCTAACACTAATTCTAACCTTAACCCTAAACCCCCTAGAAATTGCATTTGACCTTGTTTGGAAGAGCAAAATGTCGCCAGTTGGTCTGTCACAGCCGTTAAATGAAGAGGACCAAGGTGCAGCGTGGTGAGCGTACATTTTTCTTTTATTAATAAAAATGACGCCGAACAAAACAATAAACACTACAAAAACATACCGTGAAGCTAAAGGCWATGTGCCCTAAACAAAGTCAACTTCCCAAAAAGACAGGTGGAAAAAAGGGCTACCTAAGTATGGTTCTCAATCAGAGACAACGATAGACAGCTGCCTCTGATTGAGAACCACACCCGGCCAAACACAAAGAAATAGAAAACATAGAAATAAAGAAACTAGAATGCCCACCCTAGTCACACCCTGGCCTAACCAAAATAGAGAATAAAAGCCTCTCTATGGCCAGGGCGTGACATGGTCAAATATTTAGTTTGTTTACTATTCTTGTGGGGACTTCAGTTGAAGTCGGAAGTTTACATACACCTTAGCCAAATACATTTAAACTCAGTTTTTCACAATTCCTTACACTTAATGTTAGTAAAAATTCCCTGTCTTAGGTCAGTTAGGATCACCACTTCCACACTCAGACAAAATTGAAACTAAATTGATGCCTTGTAGCATGCATGGCCTTGTCATGATAACATTGAGATATACCAGGCTAACGGGGTGTAATGATGTGTCTGTATGTGTATTGTAATTGTCACTACGTTCTGTTTCAAATGACTACATTTCACCAGCTCTGATATCCCCCCCCCCCCCCAATAAAAACTGCACTGAATTGACGCCTGTAACATGGCCTTGTCATGCTAACATTAAGACATACCAGGTAAATGATGTGTCTGTATAGTCTATAACTCATTGTTGCTATGCGTGCTGATTCAGATTACTGTATTTCACCAGCCATGATATCACAGACGGTACGTGTCACCAATTCATATGGATGAGCGTTCATCCGCACTTCCTGGAAAACACCGGCATTAAAACTCTGAGGTGTAATTCCCCCTAGGTACAGATCTAGGATCAGCTTCCCCTCCCCAACCCTAACCTTAACCATTAGCATTGAAAATGTAAAACTGACCCAAGATCAGCGTGTAGGGGCAACTTCACCCGAACACTGTCATTAAACTATGCACATCTGTTCACGTGGAGTTAAGCCAGACTGCCCGTGAACACAGGAATCAATTAAACTTCTCACGCTGACTTTTTCCTCCAATTAAAAGGACCACACTTTGGGGCGAGGCCATCAATTAGCTAACTATGTTTGTACATTGAATTAAAGGACAGTTTTTGTTGTTCTCATCCATATTTCACTAACACATGTGGCGTGACACAGGGATGCTCCTGCATCCTAAGCCGGTCACACTCTTATGACCACGGATCACACTCTCCCCCCTGAAACCTCTGAAAACACTGCTATTGATTCTCCCAGTTGGCGCAGGTCWAATTACGGTGAAAACACAGATAGGAGCAGACTTGCCTCAACAAGCAGGGGACGCCTAGCGGTAAGTGCATAGCCCCTTCAGGAAAGCACAACTCATRCTCATCAATACTCCATCATCAGTCAGACTAGTAGGGTTGGGCGGTATCCAGATGTTCGTATCGTCATACCGTCCTTCTCTCATCCCGGGATTTCAGTTTTATTACCGTTTTAGTACACAAGGCGGTGTTATAAACACAAAAAGCCCATTGGCCTCCTTATTAATTCAGCCACTTACTTWCCGAACTAGCAAGTTAAACCAAATACACAGCTGGACTCACCAGCTCCCGCTTTCTTCCGTGCTTTTTACAAACAAACACGTGAGTGGGTCAACAGTTCTGCGGAACTACTGTAAGCTTCATAATGTAAGATAACGTATTGCAAAGGTTGACTGCAGGTATTAACTTAAAAAGTGGCTACAAATATTCAAATTGATTGAAAAACCTCAAAGACATTGTTTTGATTATATTGAAAAWCCATCCCGTGGCTTATTCCAAATACCCCGGTATACGGTATATACAGTATACCGCCCAAGCCTACCAACTAGAGGAGAAAGCTATAGCAAATGGTGTGTTAGCTCTTCAAAATCACTGCTACAGATATATCTTTAGCTATACTAAAATGACCCCTACCCACTACTCCCTCTGAGAGGATTGCTGAGGTGTAGCTTCAGTAATATGGGGAAAATTCCACAAAGGGAATCAGCCTGTTACCATATTACTGATCCTTAAGAACCTAACCTATCCAATTCAGATGTTGATGAAAATACTAGGGAAATATGATAGGGGCTAGGATCTAGAAGTTAGGGTGTAGGGGTTGGTTTGGGACTGAGCAACACAGACTGGGCTATGGTGYGTTCTTCTTCTCACCTGGGATGTTGTGGATGGTGATGGCCAGGATCAGGAGGACGATGCGCCTCCAGCTGCTTCCTGTTTGCCCTGCACCATCCTGTTGCCGACTGCCCACTTCCTGTCCCTCGGAGTCTGAAGAGCCAGCATCGGCATAGGGGCCTTTCCTCCTTTGGTACACGTCTCCTCTGTTCTCKAGCTTATCTGTAAAGAAGAAAAGACAACATTCAGACAACATTCCTACAACATACTGCGCTTGCCAATCAAGCAATCTTTCAGATTAGAATATGATTAATCAATGTTAGAAGACGATTAAGCAATGGTAACCATTATWTCAGCAAATGGGATCTAATGAAAAGTCCAAGTGAGACAGAGGTCTGATGAGAAGCTGATGAGTATGGTCTTCGTCACTTGTATTATGTTTTCAGTCTAAAGGCATGAGCACAATTCCATTATTTAGCTAACAGTAACAATTTACAAACAGCATGAATTTAATATCATGAAATCTCAGTTAATTAACTAAAACAATGTCATTARGGCAATTGTCTGCTTGAATCAGCATAAACAATACACAAAGAGAACAGCACTGGAAATGATCAAATGACTGCAAATMATTGTTAAATTGTTCGACACAAGAATAACGAGTGCGTCAATGCAATTAGCAAAAACAAATTGAACAAACTACTTTAAATTCAGAGAGTAAAGTGACTGCACACTCTGGAAATGACTAAATGATGATAATAKAACTGTTCATGCTGGTACATATGAAGAAGTGTATTACTGTAGTTATTTTGGTTGTTTCATTTTTGTCTTTGCTTCAATAACAAATCTCACCAGATAGGGTCTGCTGTATGGTCYGGATTTCTCCCRAAGGGTTAGCCCTCTAACTCCCTGACCCGGTAACTCTGCGGTGTGGTCACCAGTWTGATAAGGAACTTTAAGCCAATTTGCAAAATGGTTTCAACAGTGCGTTGGTATACCCTTTGACGTTTGTCTTAAGACATTTTGTATTAAAAAAAGTGTGGAATGTAATAATTAGTCATACGGGGAAAAATCTGTCTGGATTTCCTGAATCAGAAATGCATTCAACTGTTGTTCTGATCTGTCCTCTCTCGAAGTTATGGCGATAGTGACTACAGCCGGTATCTAGATGCATGGAAGGAATAATTCGACCGAGAACAGTGTGAGCCTCACCCCCTCTAACCAGCTGATGTAATGGCGACAATGTCGTTCATTTCGGCRCTGTCCTTCAACACTTCTACCTGAAGCTGAGTGCGGCATGTCCTGAGACCGTCCACGTGAAGTGCGCATGGAGAGACACCACGCCCAAACTCCAACGCTAGCCAGTTAGCTTGGGTGCTTGACTGCTGTTGTTAGGTCAGCTAGCTAACGTTACGTGTATGATCTGTGTTATAGCCTAGTTATAGCCTAATGTTAGCTAGCTAACATTGAACCTGGTTAGTTAGCTACCTGCAGATTTATGCAGGGTAATAATGTCATGAGTTGGGYTTATAGTTCATTGTTTACCTAGCTAACTAGCTACATGTCTTAACAAAAGATTCTACTATGCAAGTAACCATTTCAAAAGAATGTCACTGCGACAACTGTAAATTTGCTCTGGCTATCTATTGCGATTTCAGAGCCCTTTCGTCTGAGTGTGCCAGAGTGCAGAATAACTGCCAAATTTCCGAACGTTCATCACCCGTTGAATACGGCCGGTGTCAGTAAACGTTGGCAAAAATGCATCGATTGTTGCCAGCAGCATAGTTGCATTCACCAACGCTCTGGATAACATAAAAACAGCCTAGCCAGCTCTGCTAGGGAGGAGTAAAGTGGATAGTGAGCTGTTTTCTCATTTGTGTCTGMAAACAGATAGCAAGCTAGCCAACGTTAGCCAGTTAGCTTGGGTGCATGACAGCTGTTGTTAGGACAGAACACTCGGAACAACCATTAAAGAGATGGATGGGGCTAAAACTTAAGAGSGCTCCAGAGTGGCGCAGTGGTCTAAGACACTGCATCTCAGTGCAATAGTGCAGCAGTGCCTGGTTCAAATCCAGGCTGTATCACACCCGGCTGTGATTGGGAGTCCCAAAGGGTGGTGCAAAATTGGCCCAGCGTCGTCCGGGTTTGGTCGGGGTAGGCCACCATTGTAAATAAGAATTTGTTCTTAACTGACATGCCTAGTTAAATAAAAGTTAAATAAACAAAAGAGGGTGTGAATGGGTGTASACAAAGAYGAGCCCTACAGTAGGTACCAAGTTATTCAAAGACCATTTTCTCAAAAGCGAGGATAAAAGTTTATCAACTTTCCTATTGTTCCTCAACRATAGTGTATGATATATCATTTTCTAGCTCTGAYTCTCTACTTTTATCCAATGTAAAAAACACAATTTCACATTTTGTTACATAAGACCGAATCGAGCCGGTCGGTCACATAACTACTATGAAGTCAAGTGGAACGTCACACATACCCAGATCATGGTGGGAGTAGCAGAGATAGTGTTGTCATTTCAGACAGTATTGTCAACTTTCAGTGAGGGGTTCATTCAAGAAGGTAAAACACTTGTAAGACTAGCTACAGATCCCTGTATACAGGAGATCACCTCACCGGAAGGGAAGTTCGCTGTAATTATAGCATCACATCTCCTGCAGAGTCTGCATAGTGTGATTTTTGATCAGAGGCCTTAATAAGTTAACATACAAATCAACTGAGAATGTTAAGTATGTTTTATTTTCTGTTCATTTATAAGTCATTTCAAAGTTTATATAATGTTGAACAGTATGGGGCTACTATTCAAAAAGGAGGGACTGTTGGATTCTAGCTTGAAATACTTGCTATACTAGAAGTTAATTATTACATGTATAAGGAATGTATATGGCGGGGTCAATGGAGGGTGGATAAGAACTAGGGGTATGGAAAGTTACTGAGTGAGGAAAAAGCCAATCACTTGGTTGCGGTCACTGATAAGGTTGAATAGCAGTGGATTAGGGAGTAAGGAATTTGGGCCGAGGTCAGGTCAGGTCAAATGAAATGAGACGGAACAGTTTTATTACACACATCACTTAACTTCCTGCCTAGCAACAGAGATGTATTGGCTGTCTAGATATGCAAGGAGTTGTTTCCGCCTAATGGGAGGGTATAAATACTTGTTCTGGTGGAAATATATCTTTGTTTTTTCAGCTGTTTGACACATTGGGTGAATGAAATTGGTTTGAGGTTTACTAGTTGTCCTGAGTTTTACTCTGTTCGCTTCGAACCTAACAGTTGGCATTGTCGGCAGGATTCACCACGATTTACAGTCGAACTAGAAAGTCTGAATCAGTGAAACAGGAGCCGGCACCAAAAACAAGSTAGSCACAGTTCCTATACCTGTTATCACTCATTCTGACTTATTGGGGAGATGAGAGTCGTAGGCTGAACAAATGATAGGATATTGACCTAGAAAACCAGAGCAGGGTAGTACCTGCAGAGGGTAAATCCTAGGGGGTAAATCCTGAGTGGGTTATTTTCCTGAGAGTACCATAAAGTATAGGGTAAGTCCTGGAATGTTATCCCGGGCAGGTTAGTCCCTGTGGAGGATAACTCCAAGGCGGTAAATCCCAAGTGGGTTGGTTCCTGCTAGCTTCATATAAGCATAGGGTAATTCCTGGAAGGTAATTAGGTTGGTACCTGCAGAGGGTAAGTGGGGTTGGTTCCCTACTAAACCCATAAAGGGGGGGGGGGTGGCTAGAGTGTGTGTGTATGGATAAATTGTTATCCTTGTGAACTAGTACGGTAGGTTGTAGAGAAGTAGTCCATGGAGAAGGACAAAAGGAGGGAATGTGGATGGTTATAGAAGGTTGAAACACATTCATGGTTAGAAAAGCAAAAATGGTTAGAAAAGCAAAAAGATATTTGAACGTTGTTTGAACTGTAGCAGTAGCAATAAGGAGAGAGGTTGGTTTATGCCCTATTGGTGCGGACAACCGTGACATATTATGTGGAAATTGGAAGACAACTGTGAATAATTTGGGTAATGTGTGTTGTCAACAACATTGATATTTGAAATGTGACACTGGTGTAAAGACATTAGGGCTCTGGTATTCTCCAGCATTAAATTGGCAGACTCTTCAGTTTTGGTTCTAAGGTATCAGGTGCCGTGGCCAATTAATAGGCACAAATACCATAACTACTCGCCGAAGTGGGTTTCACTACCTTGGAAAATTGTTAATAGTGGCCGTGTATCCGAGCCATGAATGAGGAAATTTGAACACCCTAGACACCGTCGCGAGAGGCACAGAAATCGATAAAATTGGGTACCTAAGAACATTATTTGTAGAGTTCTGAAAAGCAATTCTGTCAAGCGACAGCATTGGGGTTACCAAACTCCACAAACAATTACTCACAATATTATCTCCACTCTAATTTCTCGTGACCTCTCCTCCCTTTCGTCAGTTCTATAAAGCTATTTCAGAAGAAGACGGAATAAAGTGTCTCACGAGGTTAAAAAAACCGCCCAAGGTTTTCTGATTTTGAAGGAGTGCTTGCCCGTGCCAATTTRAACTTGTTACTTTTTAGAATCCATTCCCCTGGCATTTTGCATTGATTAWCCAACCCCAAAATTGGTTCCACACCCGTCGCCATGTAAAATGATCCAGGTATTGTTACTGGTCCTATGGTCAGAGCCATGGGTAGTAGTTGTATCGCTTTCGATGAACCCCTCACTGAAAATTGACCATTGTGTCWGAAATGACAACACTATCTCTGCWACTCCCACCATGATCTGGGTATGTGTGACGTTCAACTTGAATTCATAGTAGTCTCTGTACTGTGCACAGTTAGCTGGCCTTCCTCTACTATGAGCTATCCCCTGTATCACTATACACAGATGAGTGGTATCGCTCCCCAGAGACTATTACCCACTTCCTTAATCTATGAGCCTCACAAATCTCCGCCCCAGTCATATTCAATTCCGCTTCCCCAATTCCCTGTAATGTTAACGCTTTTGTTTTTGGGACTCCATAGAATATACTTATGTCGGTCCTGACAGACTCTGCAACTAACACCCCGTATGAAAATATTCTGTCTCAAARACTGGCCCCTTATGTACTTTGCCTCCGGCCTCAAATACATTTGCACCTAGATCATTCCATCTKAACCATAACACAATAATCACTACTGCGAGGCTATTTTGGACACACCTACTCATTCCAATGGTTCTTCTTTATTTTTACTACTACAATGAATGGGGTCATTTTTGTTTGTTTTTGCTGTTCTCCAAATAGAATTTTAGGGGTTTTAAATTGTGTAGAAATGTAACAAATGAGCTTCAACTTTCTAATTTTGAGGGGATTGTTCCCAGACCTCAAAAGTGGCCTCCTGATGTGGTTTAAGCATTGTTMTGGTCTTAGTACATTCAATTGTTTTAGTTGTTCTACAAAAAAAGTGTGATTTCATAAAAGAAATACTAGGATACCCGGGAAAAATGAAACCGGGAAAAAGGAATTTACCATAAAGAAAACAAGCAAAAAGACAGGTGAAACAGATCAGGGCGTGAATGGAAAGTAGGTCATGATAGGCTACTTGCCCCAGCCCGCAAATTAAAGATAACATTTAAATTATGCATGCATCATCCASTTTCCCAGGCCAGTATTTTTTCATTTGGGCCAGTTGCTTTCAGTTGACACTGGCCCGGTCTGCCACTGGCAAATTTACCTGAATGTCAAGCCTTGCAAGGGCATGCTAATTTAAAAGATCGCTAGTCATTATAAGCCTGGATCTGTATGTAATGAATGTACATTATGGGACACAGGGCAGGTCATTATTGCCACGCAGCGGTGAAAAATAGTGGGACTAAATCATGTGCTGTTGCCATCAACTTAAAGTGGGTTGCACCAGTGCCACCAGTGGAAAGATTTAGTGTAGAGCCCTGAATCAGCTGAATAAATTCAAATAGAAATGTTGTTTTTCACAATTAAATTAGTTATGTGAGTAGGGGAGCCAAATAAAGCGCAATATCAGAAGGCTTCAAGGGCAGGATAACACTTGTCAGCATGACCCTGTGCCCGCTAATTAGCGTGTGGCCTGTACCTTATTCCCATATGGTGACTTTAGCGTGGGCAAACCTAGCATACGAGCTGGAGAGACGCATTTGTATGTGGCTGCCAGGAGCTCAGGTGCCCACTTCACTGGCTCTCATCTTGCATTAGAGTAAAAGTGGTCGGGAGATGGGGTTGTGTGTGTGTGTGTCTGTGGTGTGTGTGTGTGTGTGTAGGGGGGCTGATTGATTGCAGCTGGGCAATGGGTTCCAGGACCAACAGCCAACCCCCCCTAGAATAGAAAGTGATCTACAGGAAGAAGGCTCTGATTATACTATAATTAACCTACTCATCTCTCTGATCATTGGGAATAAGTGCCAGGAAGACACACACACACACACAAGCATCCCACACACAAACACACCCACAGGCACGCACACACACACACACACACGCAAAAGCATACCACACACACTTGAGAGCAATCTTGAGCATATTAAATAAGATCATATGCACGTACGCGCCATTGAGTGGGGAACGGAGGGACAAAGACCCCAATTACCCATCCACACAGGGTCGAAGGATAAGATACGGGGATGTTCTTCAGCCTTGGTTTAGGCTACTAATACCAGACTATGTGAGTGGAGCTGGAGCAGAGCGGAGCATGCCCAATTTTTCATGGAGAGCAGAGCGAGATTCCCAAAGGCTGGAGCATCGGCCTTCTCGCCCGCTCCAATTTCGCTCCAGTAAKGCTCACTTCACGAGCTCAGGGCATCCCCGCCCCAGCATGCATTTGTGGTCTACTTGTGTGCTTCTATAGCCCCWTGCTTAAGCTACGGTCATGGAGTTTGCTAAAAGTTTCATAAAGACAGTGATAATACACTGGTGCTAAATCAAGGTGACTTACAAAGATGAGGACCAACAGCAAGAGAGGGAGTGCAGTGATTTAGTGTCCACAACTAAAGAATCATTGTGGAATCTTATCCCAAAAGCACAA
>NC_036848.1:30382413-30386866 GCF_002910315.2 Salvelinus sp. IW2-2015 | reverse complement strand
GCTTTGGCGGGTGACCAGTGAAATAATACATGCTGGAGCGCTGCTACGGATGGGTGTTGCTATGGTGACCAGTGAGCTGAGATAAGGCGGGGCTTTACCTAGCAAAGACTTATAGATGACCTGAGCCAGTGGGTTTGGCGACGGATATTAGCGAGGGTATGTATATGGGGCTGTAGTGACAAAACGGATGGCACTGTGATAAACTACATCCAATTTGTGAGTAGAGTGTTGGAGGCTATTTTGTAAATGACATCACCAAGTCAAGGATCGGTTTATGATAGTCAGTTTACGAGGGGTATGTTTGCAGCCATGAGTGAAAGGAAGGCTTTATTGCGAAATAGGAAGACGATTCTAGATTTTATTTATGGATTGGCAGATGCTAATTGTGAGGTCTGGAAGGAAAGTTACAGTCTAACACAGAACACTAGGTATTTAGCTAGTTGTCCACATATTCGAAGTCAGAACGCCAGAGAGTAGTGTCGCCTAGAGACTCGGGCGGGCCGGGTGCGGGCAGCAATCGAGGTTGAAGAGCATGCATTTAGTTTTACTAGCATAATGAAGCAGTTGCGAGGCCACGGAAGGAGGTTGTATGGCATGAAGGTCATTTGGAGGTTTGTTACACAGTGTCCATAAGAAGCAGCCAGAGTATACAGAAATGGAGTCGTCTGCATAGAGGTGATCAGAAGAATCCACCAGCAGCAAGACGACATCATGGATGTATACAGAGAAAAGAGTCGGCCCGAAGATTGAACCTGTGCGTGCACCCCCATAGAGACTGCCAGAGGTCCGGACAACAGGCCCTCCGATTTTTTGACACAGATACAGGTAGGTAGGATCGAAATGTTGTCGTTGATCTTGCAAGGGCATGCAAGAGGCAGGGCAGGGCAGGATGGATATAGGTCTGTAACAGTTTGGGTCTAGAGTGTCTCCCCCTTTGAAGAGGGGGATGACCGCGGCAGCTTTCCAATCTTTAGGGATCTCAGACGATACGAAAGAGAGGTTGAACAGGCTAGTAATAGGGGTTGCAACAACTTARTACGTGCACATGCTAAAATAAAGTAATGAGGTGGGTAGATAACTAAGTGTCATGGSAGCAAAGTATTTATAAACAAAAAATCTGATATTTTAAATGTTTCGTTCATTTTCGGTCTATTATCTATACATTAGGCCAAATAGGCCTAGAATATTCCTATGTTCAAGGAGCTTTCCGTTTTGATTGTGTTATTTTGAATTAAAACCTTTAGGCCTACCTTTTCTACATCTCTGCCCAGTCTAGCAAGAGTGGCAAAAGGGTGTTTCGCATCCCCACTGGC
Source organism: Salvelinus sp. IW2-2015 (assembly GCF_002910315.2). Lineage (NCBI taxonomy): Eukaryota > Metazoa > Chordata > Actinopteri > Salmoniformes > Salmonidae > Salvelinus > Salvelinus sp. IW2-2015. The sequence continues at coordinate 30,385,553 of NC_036848.1, read as the reverse complement.
TCTGCAAGTGTGGAGAGGATATTCCCCGCTGCTGGCCGGCTCTCTAGGCAACATCGCATGAGCCTGAAGCCAGACTGGTCAAACTCATGTTTCTAAAAAGGAATTTTAAAATGTAATTCAAAGGTACTAAGTCTTTTTCATTTAATTTCTATTTAATTCTAAGTAAGTCACAGCCTACATGCACAATTTATAGACTATAATGATTTAATACAACAAAAWMTTTAAATGCTGAGCGCCTTATGTCCCTTCCAGCCTATTGTGTCACACTTGCAAATGCTTCACAATGTATTTCTTTGTAGGCTATAGCTTTGAAATAATATAGCCTAAATAATTCATTTTCGTTRCTTCTTAGACTCCCTGTCTGGCTCATGACCTATTTAGAGTGTTTATATGCTGTTTAATATGACATGTAGCCTATTWGAAATGATATTCGCTTCATACACTTTCATTCAAATCCATATGGTTTGGTTTCAATACTTAGAAACTAATTGGTAGGTCCAGGTCATCACAAAAATAGATGGGTGTTGGTTAAATTGTGATTTTAATGAATGGAGTGTATTTGGAGCTGGAGCACGGAGCGGTTTTTAGCTGAGTGGTAGGAAAGGACATGGAGCGCTGAGCGGGATTTCCAACCATTAAATTCCGCTCCCATGCTCTTATTCCTACACAGTTATGAAAAGGGTCTAACCATCCTTATGTGTAATTGCTCTATTAGGAAGAAAATAGTGGGACAAATGAGAACATTTAGTTCACTTAGATCCTTACAGACCATATACACTGAACAAAAATACAAAACGCAACACGTAAAGTGTTGGTCCCATGTTTCATGAGCTGAAATAAAAGATCCCAGATATTTTCCATACGCACAAAAGGTTTAGTTCTCTCAAATGTTGTGTACAAATTTGTTTACATCACTATTAGTGAGCATTTCTTCTTTCCCAAGATAATCCATCCACCTGACAGGTGTGGCATATCAATAAGCTGATTAAACGGAATGATCGTTACACAGGTGAACCTTGTGCTGGGGACAATTAAAGGCCACTCTAAAATGTGCAGTTTTGTCACACAACACAATGCCACAGATGTCTCGAGTTTTGAGGGAGCGTGCAATTGGAATGCTGACTGCAGGAATGTCCACCAGAGCTGTTGCCAGATAATTTAATGTTAATTTCTCTACCATAAGCTGGCTTCTTTACCTGCGGGACTGTCTGAGACCAGCCACCGAGACAGCTGATGAAACTGTAGGTTTGCACAACTAAAGAATMTATGTACAAACTGTCAGAAATCGTCTCAGGGAAYCTCATCTGCATGCTTGTCGTCCTCACCAGGGTCTTGACCGGACTGCAGTTGTGCTCTTCATGGATGAATCCCGGTTTCAACAGTACCAGGCAGATGGCAGACAGCGTGTATGGCGTTGTGTGGGTGAGCGGTTTGCTGATGTCAACATTGTGAACAGAGTGCCCCATGGTGGTGGTGGGGTTATGGTATGGGCAGGCAAAAGCTATGGACAACAAACAAATTGCATTTTGAATGCACAGAGATACCGTGACAAGATCCTGAGGCCCAGTGCCGTGCCATTCACCCGTCGCCATCACCTGGAAGCTATTCCCTGCATACTCACCAGACATGTCGCCCATTGAAAATGTTTGGSATGCTCTGGACCGCTGTGTACGACAGCATGTTCCAGTTCCCGCAKAATCAACAGCCTGATCAACTCTATGCGAAGGAGATGTGTCGTTCTGCATGAGGCAAATGGTGTCCACACCAGATACTGACTGGTTTTCTGATCCACGCCACTACATTTTTTAAAGGTACCTGTAACGAACAGATGCATATCTGTATTCCCAGTCATGTGAAATCTATAGATTAGGGCCTAATGCATTTATTTCTGTCACGCCCTGATCTGTTTCACCTGTCCCTGTGATTGTTTCCACCCCCTCCAGGTGTCGCTTATTTTCCCCAGTGTATTTATCCCTGTGTTTCCTGTCTCTCTGTGTCAGTTRYTCTRGTATGTTTAGTCAAGTCAACCAYSGTGTTCTTCCCCGTACTSCTTTTCTATTCTCTTTTGCTAGTCTTCCCGGTTTTGACCACTGCCTGACTCTGGAKTACTTTCCCACCTGCCTGATCATCCTGCCTGCCCTGACCATMAATCWGCCTGCCCTTCYGTACKTATTGGACTCTGAACTGGRTTAGACCTTTTGCCTGTACACGACCATTCRCTTGCCTACCRCTTTTTGGATTACTAAACATTGTAAGACTCRAATCATCTGCCTCCTGTGTTTCTGCATCTGCGTCTCGCCTTGTGCCTTGATAATTTCAATTGKCTGATTTCCTTATATGAACTGTAACRRAGTAAAATATTTGAAATTGTTGCATGTTGCGTTTAGATTTTTGTTCAGTGTAGATATTTGAGCTCAGGGTACATTTATTCCATTCCATAAAAATTGTTCATTATAGCCTGGCTGAGAAGACGAGACTATCCGTCTCTCGTTGACATACGGTATTACCAGGCGCACTCACGACCTCTACTACTTTTGCACTCCACGTAGCTCACCTACCAGAGGAACCCTGATACAACGATCCCTCCACGACAGCATGATGAAGCGATGATCAAGAATTGTACATGCTAAGGAGGAAGTAGCATCAGAGGGATAGAAAGGTTAAAACTTTAATTATATGAAACTTAAGATATAACTGAGGTAGATTCAGGAGTCAACTAGTCTTCTCTGGTCAATACAGATAATAACCTCTGGGGAATTCATACACTCCAATTACTAAACTCAGCAAAAAAAAGAAACTCTCTCACTGTCAACTGCGTATATTCACAAACTTAACATGTGTAAATGTTTGTATGAACATAAACTAGATTCAACAACTGAGACATAAACTGAACAAGTTCCACAGACATGTGACTAACAAGAATGGAATAATGTGTCCCTGAACAAAGGCTGGGGAGGGTCAAATGAAAAGTAACAGTCAGTATCTGGTGTGGCCACCAGCTGAATTAAGTACTGCAGTGCATCTCCTCCTCATGGACTGCACCGAATTTGCCAGTTCTTGCTGTGAGATGTTACCCCACTCTTCCACCAAGGACCTGCAAGACATTTCTATGAGGGGCGTAAGGGGCACACTTATTTACC
>NC_036848.1:30357450-30379310 GCF_002910315.2 Salvelinus sp. IW2-2015 | reverse complement strand
GAGTAGAAAGCTCAAACTGTCACGTTCCTGACCTGTTTCCTTTGTTTTTGTATTTATTTGGTATGGTCAGGGCGTGAGTTGGGTGGGTTGTCGATGTGTGATTTTTTATGTTGGGATTTTTGTGTGTTCGGCCTGGGTATTGATTCTCAATCAGAGCAGCTGTCAATCGTTGTCCCTGATTGAGAATCATACTTAGGCAGCCGGGGTTTCACGTGTGTTTTGTGGGTGTTGTGTATTTCGTGTCAGTGTTCGTTGCCACACGGGACTGTTTTTCGGTTAGATTCTCTTTGTTATTTTGTTTCGTGTAGTGTTCAGGTTATTTCATAATAAAACATGGACACTTTCCACTCTGCGTCTTGGTTTGATCCCTACACCTCCTCTTCAGACGAAGAGGAGGAAATCAGCCGTTACAGAAACACCCACCAACAAGGAGGCAGCACGGCAGCGCGACAGGTACGAGAGGCAGCCCAGAATTTTTTTGGGGAGGGGAGGAGGCTAGAGAGGAGTGTGGCTAAGCCAGGTAGCAGACCTGAGCGCACTCCTCGTGCTTATCATAAGCAACGCGTTACTGGTCAGGCACCGTTGTTATGCGGTTAAGCGCACGGCGGTGTCGCCAGTGCGTGCCCATGGCCCGGTGCGCTATAGGGCAGCCCCCGAAAGTGTCATGTGAGTGTGGGCATCCAGCCGGGGCGTATTTGTGCCTGCTCAGCGCGTCTGGTCTCCGGTACGCAGTTTCGGTCCAGGGTATCCTGCGCCGGCTCTGCGTGCTGTGTCTCCGGAGGCTGGGAGGGTGCAGTGTCTCCTATGCCTACGCTCCGCTCGTACCGGGCAAATGTGGGAGTGGAGCCTAAGGGAGAGGTGCGCGTAGTAGGCACTAGATCTCCAGTGCTCCATCCACAGCCCAGTTCAACCTGTGCCTGCACTCTGGAGGGTACGGGCTGAGAGTATTCCAGCCTTGGGGAGTGCCAAGGCTGCGCACCAAAGCTCCAGTGCTCCCCCACAGCCCGGTCCTTCAGGTGCCTCTTCTTATTAACATCAAGCCTCCTGTAGTCTCTCAGGCTGTCTCTCCGTCTCCTCCTTACAGGTGTGCCCGTCTGCCCAGAGCCGCCTGCACTGTCAGTCTGCCCAGAACTGCCTGCCTGCCCAGCGCTGTCTGAGCCTGCCTGCCTGCCCAGCGCTGTCTGAGCTGCCTGCCTACCCAGCGGTGGTTCTGAGCTGCCTGCCTTGCCCAGCGTCATCTGAGCCGCCCGTCTGTCCCGAGCCGTTCAGAGCCGCCCGGTCTGTCCCGAGCCGTCAGAGCCGCCCGTCTGTCCCGAGCCGTCAGAGCCGCCCGTCTGTCCCGAGCCGTCAGAGCTGCCATCTGTCCCGAGCCGTCAGAGCTGCCCGTCTGTCTCCGAGCCGTCAGAGCTGCCCGTCTGTCCCGAGCCGCTAGAGCCGTGTCCGCCAGACAGGAGCAGCCAAGCCGCAATCCGCCAGACAGGAGCAGCGAGAGCCGTCCACAGACAGGAGCAGCCAGAGCCGTCCGCCAGACAGGAGCAGCCAGAGCCGTCCGCCAGACATGACCAGCCAAGCCGTCAGCCAGACATGACCAGCCAGAGCCGTCAGCCAGCCATGACCAGCTAGACCGTCAGCCAGCCGGGAGCTTCCAGAGCCAGCCAGCCAGGAGCTGCCGAAGCCAGCCAGCCAGGAGCTGCCAGAGCCAGCCAGCCAGGAGCTGCCAGCAGCAGCCAGCCAGGATCTGCCAGAGCCGCCAGCCACCAGGATCTGCCAGAGCCGCCAGCCAGCCAGGATCTGCCAGAGCCGCCGCCAGCCAGGATCTGCCAGAGCCGCCCGCCAGCCAGGATCTACCAGAGCCGCCCGCCAGCCAGGATCTGCCAGAACCGCCCGCCAGCCAGGATCTGCCCCTCAGTCCGGTGCTACCCCTTGGTTCAGTGGGGTTGTATGGAGGGTGGTTGTGGTTAGGAGGCCACGGGGTGATTAAGGAGGCGGGAAAAAACATTGTTTAAGTGGGTCCACGTCCCGCGCCAGAGCCGCCACCGTGGACAGACGCCCACCCAGACCCTCCCCTAGAGTTTTAAGGTGGTGCGCCGGAGTTCGCACCTTAAGGGGGGGTTCTGTCACGTTCCTGACCTGTTTTCCTTTGTTTTTGTATTTATTTAGTATGGTCAGGCGTGAGTTGGTGGGTTGTCGATGTGTGATTTTTTATGTTGGGATTTTTGTGTGTTCGGCCTGGTATGATTCTCAATCAGAGGCAGCTGTCAATCGTTGTCCCTGATTGAACCATACTTAGGCAGCCGGGGTTTCACGTGTGTTTTGTGGGTGTTTGTATTTCGTGTCAGTGTCGTGCCACACGAGGACTGTTTTTCGGTTAGATTTCTCTTTGTTATTTTGTTTCGTGTAGTGTTATTCAGTTTATTTCATAATAAAACATGGACACTTTCCACTCTGCGTCTTGGTTTGATCCCAACACCTTCCTCTTCAGACGAAAGGAGGAAATCAGCCGTTACACAAACTTTAATTATATGAACTTAAGATATAACTGAGGTAGATTCAGGAGTCAACTAGACTCTTCTCCTGGTCAATACAGATAATAACCTCTGGGAATTCATACACTCCAATTACTAAACTCAGCAAAAAAAGAAACTCCTCTCACTGTCAACTGCGTTTATATTCAGCAAACTTAACATGTGTAAATGTTTTGATGAACATAACTAGATTCAACAACTGAGACATAAACTGAAACAGTTCAACAGACATGTGACTAACAAGAATGGAATAATGTGGTCCCTGAACAAAGGGCTGGGAGGGTGGGCAAAATGAAAAGTAACAGTCAGTATCTGGTGTGGCCACCAGCTGAATTAAGTACTGCAGTGCATCTCCTCCTCAGGACTGCACCAGATTTGCCAGTTCTTGCTGTGAGATGTTACCCAACTCTTCCACACAAGGTACCTGCAAGACATTTCTGGGGGGAATGGCCCTAGCCCTCACCCTCCGATCCAACAGGTCCCAGACGTGCTCAATGGGATTGAGATCCAGGCTCTTCACTGGCCATGGCAGAACACTGACATTTCTGTCTCAGTCCGATGATGCTGTGGCACACCGCCCCAGACCATMACGGACCTGAGACACACACACACACACTGAGACCCTCCCCCCACACACCAACATAGTACACACACAGCAATGACAGGTAGTACTAATGCTCTCTTTGTGAAACCATSTTCTCTCCACATCCAGTGACTAAAATACAGCTACGTCAAACGCCGGAAATAGTGTTTGTCTGGCGTATTCGATCATATAGTCATCCCATTGAAAGCCATTCATTACAGCAGCCACTAGGGACCTTAGGGAGAAAAGGTGTTGAAGGATCACACTAATTAGTATGTGATAGATAGGAGCTTTCAGACATTGTCTGGGACCACATCCCTCTAAGAGCTGAMGGCTCATCAGGAGTGTGTGTGCTGTGGCTGAATGTCACTGTGGATTCTATTTGGCAAGGTTTGATTGACAATCTCTAGTACAGCCATTCTACCTGTCAATCACTTGTCACATCACACATGCACGAGCACACACGCACACTCCCCTGACTCATAATACAATCAATTTTCTCCACAAGCTAATGGGTCACATATTACAAAGTAAGGGGCTGGGAGGGGGGAGATGAAATTACACACAGACACTTGACCACAGTTCAACCACATTATTGGAATCACTGCTGTAGATAGTGACTTATAACGGTCCTCAAAATAAACCGTGTCGGACGTGTCACCTCTCCAGGCTGTCATCTCCTCTTTGCTTTAAGTTTCAAGATTTGAATGTCACATGCACAAGTACAGCTCTAAACCCAACAATGCAGTAACCAATGTCAATGTGGCACTACAAATAAAGTAGAACAAAAAACACACAGTAAATAAAAATAAGAAGAACACGAGAAAGTAAGAAGCTACTAATAGAGTCAGTTCCAATATCCTATTTACAATGTGCAGGGATACTGGAGTGATAGAGGTAGATATGTATAGGGGTAAGGTGACTAGGCATCAGGATATATGATAAACAGAGTAGCAGCAGCATAAATTAAGATTGTATGTGAGTGTGTGGGTTTGTTTTTAGAGTCCGTATAAATGTGTGTGTTGGAGTGTCAGTGTGCGTGAGTGTGTAGAGTCCTGTGACAAAAAATATAAATAAATACAAGGATCAACTCAGATAGTCCATGTAGCCATTTTGTTAGCTATTTAACAGACTTTTGGCTTGGGGATAGAAACTGTTTAGGAGCCTATTGGTTTCTGACTTGATGCGCAGGTACCACTTGCCGTGCGGAAGCAGAGAGAACACTTTATGGCTTGGGCGGCTGGAGTCTTGAACAATTTTCAGTGATGTCCTGGGCTATCCGCACCCCTTGGTGCTGTTGCTATACCAAGCAGTGATGCAGCCAGTCAAGATGCTCTCACTGGCGCAGCCGTATAACTTTTTGAGGATTTGAGGGCCCATGCCAAACATTTTCAACCTACTGAGGCGGAAGAGGCGCTGTCGCACCTTGTTCACAACTGTGCGCATGAGTGTGTACCATTTTAAGTAGTCATTTGGACCTTGAAGGAACTTGAAGCTCTCGACACGCTCGACAAACCCGTCGATGTGGATGAGGGTGTAGTGAAACATACAACTATACTAAATATATTCATACGTCACCAAATAATTGATTAAAATGCACTGTTTTGCTATGAAGGTCTACAGTAACTTCAACAGCACTGTCTGGGGGAGCACCATGGTGTAGCCGGAGGACAGCTAGCTTCCATCCTCCTCTGGCTACATTGACTTCAATACAAAACCTAGGAGGCCTCACCCCCTTCCATAGACATACATGATAATTATGACCACTTCCGGAGGACCTCCAACCAATCAAAGCTTTTGCAGTATAAACTGACGTTGTCCATCCAATCATAGAATTAGGATCAGAGAATGAACCTAGTGTATTGTATTGGGATAGTGTCACAAAGCATTATGGGGCATTATGGGGTTTCTATGTGTTGAGAAGATGGGGATATTGTTGGATAGAGATTAAGAGTGAAGAGTAATCATTTTTTTCAAATTACAGGAGACGGAGAAGGTATATTATAAATTGTTTTCTTGGTTTTGAAACTTTATTTTTTGTGTCCAAATCTCAGTAGCTGGCTACCAGTGCGAGTGTGAAGTTTTCTCCGCCAGAATGGTAGACCGGCAAACCCCTGGGGTACACGGAAAAGGTGCGAATTAAAAGCGAGGGTCGACCTCTGCCTGAGATCAGTTTCATGGAGAAGGATGAGAAGGTGACGGTGTTCAATACCAACTGCAACTGGTATCAAAAGTATAGCTGGTTAGCAGGAAGCCTTTCATCAAGCCGCCTGTTTTGCTGGCCTTGCCTGCGTTTTTGGAAAGTCTCAGCCTTGGTCGAAAGGTGGGTACAGTCACCTGAAGAACATTGATCGTTCAGCTAAACGGGAAAACAAAAGCAGGGAGCATATAAATGTCCATATCAGATTGAAGCTTCTAGGGAAAAGCTGCACTGATTATGACAAAGGTATTRGTGTTCAAACTACGCAACACAACGAGAAAGTAAGAAGAAACAGAGATGTTATCAAGCGGCTTATCAACACCACTGCGTTTTTGGGCATGCAAGAATTTGCTTTCAGAGGACAAGACGAGAGGGAACGTTCCGCCAACGAGGGCAACTACAAGGAACTTGAAGAGGTAATTGCACGTTACGATGCCTTTACTTGCTGCACATATCGAACTTTCGACTGTCTTTTCTGGGATGTCGAAAAACATTCTGAATGATTTGATAGCTTCCATCGCATCATCCATTAAAAGCATTTTCCCGCGTGCGCTCAAGTAGGCATTCCACTTTCCTCTGTTATTTATTTAGCAAAGATGATAACACATAATCACTCCAGACAGACACAAGCAAAWATTCATGACATAAATGTTGCAGCAGCCTCGGCTACACCTAAACATGATGTATTGTTATGTATTTATAGTCCATGTGTGTGTTTGGAGACAATGTGATTGTGATCAAATTTTGTTTATATTCAAAATTAGGCTGACTAGGCTGCCTACACGTTTTTAATCKAAAAATTGATTAACTGGAATGAATCAATTAACATAATAGTGATGACATATGTGAGTACATTTTGTATTACATTTACATTTAAGTCATTTAGCAGACGCTCTTATCCAGAGCGACTTACAAATTGGAAAGTTCATACATATTCATCCTGGTCCCCCCGTGGGGAATGAACCCACAACCCTGGCGTAGCGCCATGCTCTACCAACTGAGCCACACGGGACCGTATAAGGCKTACAGTTGCATAGGCCTGCATGATGCAAACGTGCATAAAGCAAGCTCAGCCCCTGTGAGTTATATTGTCTATCAGTTGTTGTCTATGTGTCTGGGCAGAGGAAATCCCCCTCCTAATCGAGTCTAAATATAATTGATATGAACAAATATAAGGTAGGTGCAGTTTGACAGAGCCATCCCCCTCAGGGCCAGGAGTTAAAAAAAAACGTGATTTGATTAACAAAAACTGGTTACATCATAACCCATATAAAACCTTTTTACAACTGATTAATCACTGTCATATCTTATAGGGTCCCGAGTTTTCTTAGTTAGGTTAGCATAGAAGGAAAAACGACAGGCCCCACGGGGTCAAAATTGCCCCGCCGCACTGGGACCTATGGTGCCAACAGTCTGCGTGCAGGTATGTGGATGACCAGGGCTTTATTCAGGAACGTTTCTTGGGATACTTTGATGGGTCAAGTGGGCAACATGTGTAGTATGTGTTCGAGTTTATGAATTTTGAGATGTCTGAGTTTAACTTCGTAGAGAAACGTGTGGTTCAAACCTACAATGGCGCAGCTGTAATGGAATGTATCTGCTATTTGTATTTACAGCTAAGTACCCTTCTGTTTTTTGATTGAGGTGAGGACTACTCCACTCCACTACCATTGTCAACTTTCTCCTGAAATTAACTGAAGCCACGTCTCATGTGCCCGCTCATTCACTGACACATTGAATGTTTCCCCTCCAAGCACTGTGAGTACCCCCTGTCAATTTTCTCTCATTACTGTATGTAGAGTCAATCACAATCACATTATRACACATCAGTGATTTTACTCCTTGCTTGGACTAACTCGTTATTAGCTCTTTTATCTAACCGTGTAAAGTGTTMTGTTCGTTTTTTGTCTTCCCAGCCAAATCCAGTCCTGCACTGGTCATGCCTCTGAACACCTCATTCAATCACTGCTGTGATCTCTTTCCGACACTGTGTAAGTTGCCCACTCATTCCCATTCCCCGTAATATTGTACTATAAATGTCTTTATTCAATTCGTTAGGTTAAAATAATTTGTCTTTGACGATTTTTGAAAAACACTTTGTCGTCCTATACCGTGGCTCTCCCATCCTCCTAAATTTTTCAAATCACCAGCCTCCACTGATGAAGAGGCACAGAATCCATCAAATTGGATAGCCATGGGGGTATCTTGTCCGAAAATATTGCAGTTACGAGAGTCCCGTTGACAGCAAATCCACGATCGGAGGTCATTCATTTTATTATCAAGTGACTGTACATTGGCCAATTTTCACGTTGGTATGAAGAGATTCGGGAGACAGACGCAGGAATGCGTAATAGTATATTGTACCCAAATTACGGCYTGTCGTGTAAAGGCACGGGAACGTAGACCAAACAAACACCATACAAAAACACAGGGTTGAAACCCAAACAAAAGAGCGAGGAGTACCTKGAATAAATAACACACGTGCACAATGATTATCACACAATGATTATCACACTGGACAGAGACTAAGTGCAGGCAAATATATTCAAATATTCCTTTCTGGTGGAGCTTCAGCATGAAACAGGTTTGTGTGTGTCTGTTTGAGTCTGTGTGGCATGCACATGACGGAGCAAAGTGACAATCAACTAATGAGGAACGGAATGTCTTGCCATAATCAAATCAAATCAAATGTTATTGGTCACATACACGTGTTTAGCAGATGTTATTGCGGGTGTAGCGAAATGCTTGTGCTTCTGGCTCCGACAGTGCAGTAATATCTAACAAGTAATATCTAACAATTTCACAACAAATACCTAATACACATAAATCTAAGTAAGGAATGGATGAAGAATATATATACATACACTACCGTTCAAAAGTCCTTGTTTTTGAAAGAAAAGCACATTTTTTGTCCATTAAAATAACATAAAATTGATCAGAAATACAGTGTAGAAATTGTTAATGTTGTAAATGACTATTGTAGCTGGAAACGGCAGATTTTTTATGGAATATCTACATATGCGTACAGAGGCCGATTATCAGCAACCATCACTCCTGTGTTCCAATGGGACGTTGTGTTAGCTAATCCAAGTTTATCATTTTAAAAGTCTAATTGATCATTAGAAAACCCTTTTGCAATTATGTTAGCGCAGCTGAAAACTGTTGTGCTAATTAAAGAAGCAATAAAAKTGGCCTTCTTTAGACAAGTTGAGTATCTGGAGCATCAGCATTTATGGGTTTGATTACAGGCTCAAAATGGCCAGATACAAAGAACTTTCTTCTGAAACMTGTCAGTCTATTCTTGTTCTGAGAAATGAAGGCTATTCCATGCGAGAAAATGCCAAGAAACTGAAGATCTCGTACAAGCAAACTGGCTCTAACCAGAATAGAAAGAGGAGTGGGAGGCCCCGGTGCACAACTGTTTGAGAAACAGACTAGTTTGAGAAACAYACGCCCCACAGGTCCTCAACTGGCAGCTTCACTAAATAATACCCGCAAAACACCAGTCTCAACGGCAACAGTGAAGAGGCGACTCCGTGATGCTGGCCTTCTAGGCAGAGTTGCAAAGAAAAAGCCATATCTCAGACTGGCCAATAAAAATAAAAGATTCAGATGGGCAAAAGAACACAGACACTGGACAGAGGAACTCTGCCTAGAATGCCAGCATCCTGGAGTCGCCTCTTCAGTGTTGATGTTGTGACTGTGACGTATCCATTATAACGACCTACAACTACAACAGACTTTGATCTCTGGAGGACAAGCCAGAGGCTTTCTGTCGAGTGACTATCCAGCAGACGGACCAGAGATCGCAGAGAGGGACAACAAAGGCATACACTTGTAAATGTGTAAATTGCAATTTATTTTCGAATGAGCGGTTGTTCATGTTAAAAGTAATAGCATTTCCATGAGAGTAGTTACAAACTCTGAGTTTCTCGCTCTTGTGCTGTTCCCACCCCTTTCCTTTGTCTACCAAGCTGTCATATCGGTTTCGTCCACTAAGGACTTTTCCTTGTGTGTGTGTTTATGTAATTCTGTGATTGATTAGTTAGTTAGTAAATAAATAATTGAGCCAATTTGTATATCGCTGATTCATGATTTATGTTAGGGTTCGTGCAGATATCCAAGGGTTTGCGATGTTCAGGAATGAGACTGATGAGGTAACAATACATTAATAGAAGACTGTAATCGATAAGATAATAAAATATCTGAAGCGTTACATTCGGGAAATTGAAACTCTATAAACAACATTTTCCCGTAATTAAACTAATCACGGAATAATTACACATAGAGAATTGATTTTGATAAAATAACAYTCTTCACATTTAATGATAGTCAACGCTACGACATACATATATATATATRTTTTTTTTAAATGAATAGGTTAAGGCTATAGCCTAAAGCCCATGCACCAGAAAGAGAGAACGTGAGAGTCTCTCTTGTGTGCTCTTTATTACGCAGCACAAGGTCAAGTTCAAATAGGCTAAACCATCGTCTGTCACGTCCCAATTTCGTCAACCATCGTCGATAGACAATACTATTGTAATATCCCCCAACCTTAGTGTCTTGTCTCCATGGCACTTGTGGATGTTAACTTTCATCATGCTACCTACAACGATTGTTGCCAGGCAACAATCAACCCATTACAACAGTAGGTCAGTAGTATGCCCTCTTCTCAGGACGGCCAGTGACGCACACATACAGATGCTCACACAAACTTGAGTATACGAGCGCATGTCGTACGCACACACACTTGAGCACACAAACAAACAAAACACACCACATGCTGGGCAGAGAGAGGAGGGACGGATATGAGCAATACTCCCGTTGTGTGCTCCTGTTAATGTGTAACTGGACTACAATGTGTTCTGTGATGATAAGGGTATACAGCACCCCATTGAGCCCTCATCCCCTCCTGTAAAACCTCTTCTACAGCGAGACATAAAGAATAGTATGAAGAGAGAATAAGAGTGAAAAGAGAGCAAGACAAAGTGGAGAGAGAGAGAGAAAGAGCTAGAGAGAGAGAGAGAGAGAGAGAGCGAGAGAGAGAGAAAACCACTGTGACTGTGCAACATTGGCTACACTCCTGTGTACACCTTTCCCCCTGCTTCTTTCTCCGTGTACTGGTGCCATGGCTAGGCAAAGCGTGGAGCAAATCATACTGTGATTGTGTTTGCTCTTTCAATATGAAAATAAATCAATTGAAAAACATATTTCTGGCTGCTTCAAATGTTCTGTGATTCATAGATTACCTGTGTTTTTCCCTCAGTCAGTCCCAAGGTCTCCCTCTGCTCATGCTTTAGGTCTCCTCCAATCAGACTGTCAGTTGATGTCACTGAGCATTCTTGGTAGACTGGGCATCCTGTCTCCTCAACGACATGCAGAGGGAGGAGTCATCCCACTCCAACCTTTCTCCTCTCCTCTACTCTCATTTCGGTTCATCTCACCTGACAGGTCACCCGCAAACACTCAGACATGAACCACAACTCCCATACAAAGTTAAAATAGCAACCGATAACCTGAACAAATCTAAAATCAACTTGTTACACAATGAWGTGGCGTAGTCGGTAAAAATATGAGAAAATACTGCTCTGTATGACATAAGATGATATGGTAATATAATACTTGGCAGAAGTGGATTGTGTTTACCCCCCAGTCCCTACTCCTTACTTAGTCATTCAATACTTTGGCGATACTATCTTCTCTGTCCCCTTAGTTAAATGGATGACAGCGTTCTAAAAGGGTGTGACCAAAACAAGCTTGGAGARCCTGTCCTGTTAACAGCTCTTTAAGAGAAGGGGTGGGTAGCTGTGCTTGACGTACTGAAGCGGCGCTAAAACTTTAAAGGTATAGTTCACTTTTATGAAGTTGCTAAATATTCAGCAAGCATTTTAAAAATGTTTTGTAGGAAATGACAACACCCTAAGGAAGTCTAAAATATGATAGAACCACAAAGTGACCTATTCATTTTCTCTCCAAATACAGACTGAATTATTCAGTAAGTCTCATACATAAAGTATAAGGGATATATGTTTTTGATGGAGTGTGGAGAGAATATGAGTTAGCTGTTCTAAGTGCTGCTGTCGGGTCCACAGGTAAGCAGCTCAGAAGCTCTCTGTGCACTTGTGCAGAGGAGAAGAAGACACGATACTAATGTTGGCTGCCACCCTCACATGCACACACACACATATGCAGTCACACACACACACACACACAACACACACACACACGCACGTACAGTACTGTGCAAAAGTTTAGGCAGGTGTGAAAACATGCTGTAAAGTATGCTTAAAAAATAGACATGTTGGTAGATGATATTATCAATTAACTAAATGCAAAGTGAGTGAACAGAAGAAAAATCTACATCAAATCCATATTTGGTGTGACCACCTTTTGGCTTCAAAACAGCATCAATTCTTGTAGGTACACTTGCACAAAGTTAGGGATTTTCTAGGCATATAGTCAGGTGTATGATGAAACAATTATACCAAACAGGTGCTAATGATCATAAATGCAATATGTAGGTTGAAACACAATCATTAACTGAAACAGAAACAGTTGTGTAGGAGGAATAAAACTMGGTGAGGAACAGCCAAACTCTAACAAGGTGAGGTTGCTGAAGACAGTTTCCTGTTAAAAGTCGTGAACCATGGCAAGACTAAGCACAGCAACAAGACACAGGGTAGTTATACTGCATCAGCAAGGTCTCTCCCAGGCAGAAATGTCAAGGCAGACAGGGGTTTCCAGATGTGCTCTCCAAGCTCTTTTGAAGAAGCACAAAGAAACGGGCAAGGTTGAGGACCGTAGAAGCAGTGGTCGGCCAAGGAAACTTACTGCAGCAGACTCCCTTCGCAATCGGAAGATGTCCAGCAGTTCCATCAACTCAGAATTGGCAGAAAACAGTGGGACCCTGGTACACCCATCTACTGTCCGGAYAAGTCTGGTCAGAAGTGGCCTTCATGGAAGACTTGCGGCCAAAAAGCCATACCTCGACGTGGAAACAAGGGCAAGCGACTCAACTATGCACGAAAACACAGGAACTGGGGTGCAGAAAAATGGCAGCAGGTGCTCTGGACTGATGAGTCAAAATTTGAAATAGTTGGATGTAGCATAAAGCAGTTTGTTTGCCGAAGGGCTGGAGAGCGGTACACAAATMAGTGTCTGCAGGCAACAGTGAAGCATGGTGGAGGTTCCTTGCAAGTTTGGGGCTGCATTTCTGCAAATGGAGTTGGGGATTTGGTCAGAATTAATGGTCTCCTCAATGCTGAGAAGTACAGCCAGATACTTATCCATCATGCAATACCATCAGGGTTGGCCCCAAATTTATTCTGCAGCATGACAACGACCCCAGACATACAGTGAAAGTCATTAAAAACGATCTTCAGCGTAAAGAAGAACAAGGAGTCCTGGAAGTGATGGTATGGCCCCCACAGAGCCCTGATCTCAACATCACCAAGTCTGTCTGGGATTACATGAAGAGAGAGAAGCACCTGAGGCTGCCTACATCCACAGAACAACTGTGGTTAGTTCTCCAAGATGTTTGGGCCAACCTTCCTGCAGAGTTCCTTCAAAAACTGTGTGCAAGTGTACCTAGAAGAATTGATGCTGTTTTGAAGGCAAAAGGTGGTCACACCAAATATGMATTTGATGTAGATTTTTCTTCTGTTCACTCACTTTGCATTTTGTTAATTGATAAATATAGTCTATTAACATGTCTATTTTAGAAAGCATTTTTACTTTACAGCATTTTTTCACACCTGCCTAAAACTTTTGAACAATACTGTATGTGCAGACACTCGCAAACACGCACKCTCCCTTCCCCGTTTGTTCTTTGCGAATCATAGGTGCCACCTTGCATCTAGTCTCTCAGTGCTGAGAAGTTGGCATATAGCTGTGCCACCTCTGGCCTGTTTCTCCACCACCTGTTCCTGCAGCCTAGTTTAGTGCAGTCACCTGACACATGACCTTTCACAGGCAGCCTGGCCACCACTGCGTGTCCAGCTCTATTTAGGTAGGTGCCCTCAGACCATCAGGGAGCCCCTACCCCTCCCCGCAGGCTCCACTGGTATACAGTGTTTGAGTGTCTGTGTGTGTGTTTTCATATTGCTGAGGCAGTATTTGATGAACAGCGGGGCACAGATCGGAGCACACCACCTGGTAGGAGCGACCTGCCATGRATGATGAAATACACGAGCGWGCAGAGCCTGAGAKGCCCAACCCTAAGAGGTGGAGACGAGGATCTGCCGGTTCACGAAGTCAAAGGCAGCGGATAGATCTAGAAGTATGAGAACAGAGGAGAGAGAGTCAGCTTTGGCAGAGCGGAGACCATCTGTGACACAGATGAATGCAGTCTCAGCTGAGTGACCCGTTTTGAAGCCTGACTGGTTAGGGTCGAGAAGATCTTCCTGAGAGAAAACGAAAGAGTTGGTCAGAGAGAGATCAGAGGGGTTGAGTGWTTGTTACTTAATGAGGGGAGCGATATATCCTTTTTCTGTTATCCCGACTTAAAGACCCCCCAGAGTGACTTCAACCCGACTGGCCAAATAACTGCAGGATATCATTAGTAGACACATGGCTGGAGCAGGACATCATCAGGGGATGCATGACTGGAGTAGGTCATTGTGACAGTACAGTGGGGTGATGTCACAGTAAATTAGTCACTTACAGTGCCTTCAGAAAGCATTCCTTTCCCTTGARTTATTCCACAATTTGTTGTGTTATGGCCTAAATTCAGAATGTATTCAATTGTTTTAGGTTATTGCCCRGCTGAAAAGTGAATTAATKTCSCAGTGTCTGGTGGAAAGCAGACTGAACCAGGATTTCCTCTAAGATTTTGCCTTTGCTTAGCTCCATTTCATWAATTTTTTATCCTGAAAAACTTCCTWGTCCTTAWTGAGTACAAGCATACACATAACATAATACAGCCACCACTATGCTTGAAAATATGGAGAGTGGCACTCAGTAATGTGTTGTATTGGTCAAACATAARACTTRTTATTCAGGACAAAAAGTGAACTGCTTTGCTACATTTCTTGCAGTATTACTTTAGTGCTTTGTTMTAAACAGAATACATGTTTTGGAATATTTTRTATTATATACAGGCTTCCTTCTTTTCACTCTGTCCATTTGGTTAGTATTGTGAAGTAACTACAAAGTTATTGATCCATCCTCAGTTTTCTCCTATCACAGCCATTAAACTCTGTAACTGTCTTAAAGTCACCATTGGCCACATGGGGAAATCCCTGAGCGGTGTATCTTTGTAGTGACTGGGTGTATTGATACACCATCCCAAGTGTAACTAATAACTTCACCARGCTCAAAGGGATATTCAATGTCTGCTTTTTTATTTTTACCCATCTACCAATAGGTGCCTTTCTTTTTAWGGCAATMGAAAACCTCCCTGGTCTTTGTGGTTGAATCGGTGTTTGAAATGTACTGCTCGACTGAGGGACCTTACAGATAATTGCATGTACACTAAAGAATCATGTAAATCATGTAAACACTATTATTGCCCACAGAGTGAGTCCATGCAGCTTATTAAGCACATTTGTACTCCTGAACTTATTTTGCCTTGCCATAACTAAGGGGTTGAATACTTATTGACTCAAGACATTTCAGCTTTACATATTTTATTCATTTGTATAAATTTCCAAAAACATAATTCCACTTTGACATTATGGGGTATTGATTAAATGTCGTTTTTTTTTGTCAACAAAAAACAAAAGACAAAAAAAAACGACATTTAATCAATTTTAAATTCAGGCTGTAACACAACAAAATGTGAAAAAATTCAAGGGGTGTGAATACTTTCTGAAGGTATATATATATATATGCTTGTCGTCTAATTCAATCGTTCCACTAGTTTGGCTCAGTTAATTAACCAAGCTGAACTCCATTTGCAGGGATCAAGTTCCTAATTGCTGTGGGCTTCATTATTATTCCAGCAACTAGCATCCAGAACATTGAATAAAACCAAAGCCGAAAGCGATGGGCACGCTAAAGGTATCCAATTTTCTATCCCGTTATCATATTGTCACGGTCTGGATAAACCCATTTTCGATATCCGTTTTAAACAAACTCACTATGAAATTGGAAATTGTCCATTAAAGCTAAGAGTGCAATAGAGCTCTGTGGCTCTGAGATGAGTAACCTTTCCCATGTCTTAGACGAGCGTCTGCTTTTATGTTTCKAAAAAWATATATATATATAAAACTAGAAGGAAAACATGAAACACAAAAAACACAGGTGAGACGATAGCGAGGAGAATGCCCATTTTCAAGCAACCCAGGCCAGTGTAGATATTGATTGGTAAGATGAGAAAAGGGAGAGAATGAAGAGAGAGAGAGTGAGACAGAAAGAYCAAGAGAGCGAGTGAGAGAGAGAGYGAGCAAGAGAAAGAGAGAGAAAGAGAGAGCTATAATATGGCATTTGAAATGTCTCATTTTCTTTGGAACTTGTGTGAGTGTAATGTTTACTGTTCATTTTCTATTGTTTATTTCACTTTTGTTTATCTATTTCACTTGCTTTGGCAATGTAAACATACAGTGCATTAGGAAAGAATTCAGACCCCTTGACTTCTTGCACATTTTGTAGGTTACAGCCTGATTCTAAAATGGATGAAAAACAAAATTCCCCTCATCAATCTACACACAATACCCCATACTGACAAAGCGAAAAAAGATTTTTAGAAAGTCTTCCATTTTTTTCATTTTCATATCCTGAAATACCTTATTTACATACACTACCGGTAAAAAGTTTTAGAACACCTACTCATTCAAGGGTTTTTCATTATTTTTTACTATGTTCTACATTGTAGAATAATAGTGAAGACATCAAAACTATGAAATAATACATATGGAATCATGGATAAACCAAAAAAGTGTTAAACAAATCAATGAATATTTTATATTTGAGATTCGTCAAACAGCCACCCTTTGCCTTGATGACTGCTTTGCACACTCTTGGCATTCTCTCAACCAGCTTCACCTGGAATGCTTTTCCAACAGTCTTGAAGGAGTTTCCACATATGCTGAGCACTTGTTGGCTGTTTTTCCTTCACCGACTCTTCCCAAACCATCTCAATTTGGTTGAGGTAGGGGGATTGTGGAGGCCAGGTCATCTGATGCAGCACTCCATCACTCTCCCTTCTTGGTCGAAATAGCCCTTACACAGCCTGGAGGTGTGTTGGTCATTGTTCCTGTTGAAACAATGACTGTCCACTAAGCCCAAAACAGATGGGATGGCGTAACACTGCAGAATGCTGTGGTAGCCATGCTGGTTAAGTGTGCAACAAGAGGTAACTCTGGGCTTCCATTCCTGTGGCGGTCCTCATGAGAGCCAGTTTCATCATTAGCCTTGATGGTTTTGTGACTGCACTTGAAGAAAATTTAAAGTTCTTGAAATTTTCTGGATTGACTGCCTTCATGTCTTAAATAATGATGGACAGTTGTTTCTCTTTGCTTATTTGGGCTGTTCTTGCCATAACATGGACTTCTATACCAAATAATCTTCCGTATACACTCCCACCTTGTCAACAAACACAACTGATTGGCTCAAACGCATTAAGAAGGAAAGAAATTCCACAAATGAACCTTTTAACAAGGCACACCTGTTTAATTGAAATGCATTCCAGGTGACAACCTCATGAAGCTGGTTGAGAGAATGCCAAGAGTGTGCAGAGCTGTCGTCAAGGCTGTCATGGACTTCCGCCGAAGTCGGTCCCTCTCCTTGTCGGGCGGTGTTCGGCGGTTGACGTCACCGACCTTCTAGCCATCACTGATCCATTTTTCATTTTCCATTGGTTTTGTCTTGTCTTCCTTCACACCTAGTTCCAATCCCATCAATTACATATTGTGTATTTAACCCTCTGTTTCCCCTCATGTCCTTGTCTGAGATTGTTTCGTTTGTATGTGATGTGCTATTTAGTGTTGGGTGCGACGGTTTTGTACCCACGTTGTTATTTTGTACCATTTTGGGTTGTTTTGGAGTTGTCAGTATTTATTAAAAAACTCTGTTTTTACCAAGTTCGTTCTCCTGTGCCTGACTTCCCTGCCACCAACACGCACCCCTTACAAAGGCAAAGGGTGCTATTTGAAGAATTTCAAAAACAAAATATATTTTGATTTGTTTAACATCTATTTGTTTACTACATGATTCCATATGTGTTATTTATAATTTTGGTGTCTTCACTATTATTCTACAATGTAGAAAATAGTACAAATAAAGAAAAATCCTTGAATGAATAGGTGTTATAAAACTTTTGACGGTAGTTTAAGTATTCAGACCTTGCTATGAAACAAAAATTGAGCTCAGGTGCATCCTGTTTCCACTGATCATTCTTGAGATGTTTCTACCACTTGATTGGAGTTCCCCTGTTGTAAATTCAATTGAATTGGACATGATTTGGAAAGGCACACACCTGTCTATATAAGGTCCCACATTGACAGTGCATGTCAGAGCAAAAACCAAGCCATGAGGTTGAAATTGGTACCAAAAAATGTCTGCAGCATTGAAGGTCCCCAAGAACACAGTGGCCTCCATCATTCTAAATGGAAGAAGTTTGGAACCACCAAGCTCATCCTGGAGCTGTCGGCCAAACTGAGTAATCGAGGGAGAAGGGCCTTGGTCAGGGAAGTGTCCAAGAACCCGATGGTCACTCTGACTGAGCTCCAGTTCCTTTGTGGAGATGGGAGAACTTCCAGAAGGACAACCATCTCTGCAGCACTCCACCAATCAGGCCTTGACCATAGAGTGGCCAGACGGAAGTCACTCCTCAGTTAAAAGCACATGACAGCCCACTTGGAGATTGCCAAAATCTACAAAAAGACACTCAGACCTTGATAAACAAGATTCTATGGTCTGATGAAACTAAAATTGTTAGTTGGCCTGAATGCCAAGCGTGACTCTGGAGGAAACCTGGCACCATCCATACGGTGAAGCATGGTGGTGGCAGCATCATGCTGTGGGGATGTTTTCAGGTCAGCAGGAACTGGGAGACTAGTCAGGATCCAGGGAAAGATGAACAACCTTAAGCACACAGATCCTCGATGAAAACCTGCTCCAGAGAGTTCAGGACCTCAGACTGGGGCTAAGGTTCACCTTCCAACAGGACAACGACCGTAAGCACACAGCCAAGACAATTCAGGAGTGGCTTCGGGACACGTCTCTGAATGTCCTTGAGTGGCCCAGCCAGTGCCTAGACTTGAWCCCGATCGAACGTCTCTGGAGAGACCTGAACATAGCAGTGCAGTGACACTCCCCATCCAACCTGACAGAGCTTGAGAGGATCTGCAGAGAAGAATGGGAGAAACTCCCCAAATAGAGGTTTGCCAAGGTTATAGCATCATATCCAAGGAGACTCAAGGCTGTAATRGCTGCCAAAGGTGCTTCAACAAAYTACTGAGTAAAGGACCTGAACACCTATGTAAATGTCATATTTCTGTTTTTTATTTTTACTACAATAGGAAAAATCTCTAAAAAACTGGTTTTGATTTGTCATTATGGGGCTTTGCGTGCAGGTTGATGAGGATTTGTTTTCCCCCATCCATTTTAGAATAAGGGCCAGGGCTATGTGGGGGTCCACCCCTATGCCCTAAAAAACACAGGCAGGGAGACAAACAAACATACATGGTTTAACAGGTTATAGAGAATGAGAATGCATTCTCTTTTGCTATAGACCTGGCCATGAGTGTACAGTGGTACAGCAACAGTAGACGTTCACAGTCAGTTAGAAATACTTTGGCATGCACAAATAATCAACTTGGCTCTGCTTTTATTTGTTCATGAAAACCCAATTACATCAAGTGCTGCTTGTCAACTTAAAATAACYTTACGTAACCTATGATCAATTCATTCTGGAACAAAAACGAACCTTCAAAGAAGACATTTGAAAAACAATTGATCATCTAACCTCACACTTATTCAAAGCCTGTTCYCACCTCCATTTTGAAGGCTCTGCTTTAAAAAGCAGGTAGAGACAGAGAGAAAGGCTTGATTAAAGCTTTTAGTCTGTAGGTGTGTCGTGTTCAAATAGGCTACGTCGTAAGCATACGCGGCAAAGCTTCTCTTTCCAATGTTCCCCACCTAGTTTCTGAAAAAAAGCATGCCAACAAGCAGATCAAAACCACTTATACATGTATTAATGTTCCCATTAACAAAGAATATTACCTTCGAATGCGCTGTTAAACTCCACACAAAAGTACCAATCAATAATCGTCAGCACATCCATAAAACTGTGGGATTCTAAACTGGAAATAATCACAATCAGTAGTTGTTTTTTGCCTTTGTTATTATTTCCGCCAGGGTTAATCAGGTGGCAAAGAGACTAATACTGTCCATTCATAACAAACAAAAAAACAGACATAAAAGTGCAGCAGTGGGCTGGAGGAGCCAAAATGAACCAGTAGTGTGGGCTTGATGGTTTTTGAATATGAAGTGTTGTAAGACCGCAAAATACCTAGAAAATAAATCAGGCCCATTTGGGGATTGAGAGAGAGCTTATTGCAGAGAAGCCACAAAAAAAGGCTTTGACTTCTTCACAATTTAAAACAAGCTTTACACAACAAGGATTCAAAATCATTTGTGTCTTCATGTCTGTCTGTCTTCATTCATGTCTGTCTGTGCCTGCGACTCCGTGCGTGAGTGTGAGTGTGTGCCTGCCAGCATGCACGCATGCCTTTGGGGAACTGGAGATGGCAGGCCTGACACAATGTTATTACATTTACATTTAAGTCATTTAGCAGACGCTCTTATCCAGAGCGACTTACAAATTGGTGCATTCACCTTATGATATCCGGGAAGTTATTACTGTTATTACTGTAACTGTTAAACACTGCAAACAAGGGCCTGATGGGAAAGCTCAGGGGCATTCTAGTGTCTGCAGCTGTAGCATGGGACCACAGCCAGATTACACTAATACTACACCCTGGTTGTTCCTAAATGGCACCCCTTTCCCTATAACGGATATGAATTCGGAGGGCAGAAATGATTAAATATTTAAGCATTAGACCTCTCACTAAAGGCATCAGTCATACAAAAGTCATACTTTAATCAAAAATGGTTCTCTAGTAAATTAGTAAGAATGTCTCATCCCATGTTCAAGACTGGCCTTTTTCCCTTTCTTCAGATTACAACTGCTCACTTTCAGTTAATTGAAAACAAAATCATCTCCAAAATATCGTTATTGTTATAAATATTGTGGTTAAACTCAAATATACTAATTGATTAAAAAAACACGTATTTTTCAATAAAATGTTAAAAAAAGGTAAACTTTTTCTAAATTATATCATAAATAGGACTGGTGGAGTTATATCACACATGCAGCTAACACAGAGATATGGAAATGTCTGCTCTCCCCAAAATTACAACCAACGCATTACCACAAAAATGGAATAGGCAAGTAGAAGGTGGAAAAAGTACGGAACTTGTCTGTTGGCCCTGCATTAAAGACCATAAATGGTTAAAGAAAATAGTGATAAATAAAAACATACCAATTTCATTTAAGGACAAAAAAAATGGAAAGAGATTTTCGATGTACAGATTCCATGGCACATGGTGTATGAATTGACACACAAAACAACGCCGGATTCAAAACTTCAAATTGTTCAATATAAATTCTTATACAAAATTCTTGCAACCAATAYAATGTTACATATATGGGGGATACAATCTTCCCAGCTCTGCAGATTTTGCAGCGAGGAGGCAGAGTCATTAGATCATTTATTTTGGTACTGTCCATATGCAGCTCGTTTTTGGTKACAGGTCCAGGAATGGCTGAAGAATTGCAACATTTACCTAGAACTAACGCTGCAGATAGCAATACTGGGTGATTTGAAAAGTCATAGTCAATCAATCAATAATATAATAATTATTTTAGCAAAAAATTGTATCTTTAATTTACAATCTGTAGAAGCTATGAGAATAGAAAGGTTCAGTACTTTTGTGAAGCATCACAGCACAGTTGAAAAATGTATGGCAAATAGAAATCCAAAATGGATGGTGTTAAGAGATAGATGGGAGGGGTTGAATGGAGTTGAAGAGTGGGACTAATAACAAGATAACCAATGTAAAACATACAGGGTCTGTAAAATACAAATAGGTTCAGAAATGTTGTGAAATAGCACAGTTACAAATAGAAATCAAAATGGATGGACATTAGAAATAGAGGAKGGACTAAAAACAAACTAAATATAACTATTGTAAAACAGATTGAGTCCGTAAAATGTGTATAAMATGTATAAACTGAAGGTAGAAGCCTAAGTGTTATTGTTTATTAGTTTACTCCAATTGGGGGAGGGGTGGTAGGGTTTGCTTGAAATAATAAAGGTATATTCTAAAAAAGGGTGTATATGTATATATGTATATACAGTTGAAGTCGGAAGTTTACATACACCTTAGCCAAATACATTGAACTCAGTTTTTCACAATTTCTGACATTTAATCCTAGTAAAAATTCACTGTCTTGGGTCAGTTAGGATCACCACTTTACTTTAAGAATGTTAAATGTCAGAATAATAGTAGAGAGAATGATTTATTTCAGCTTTTATCTCTTTCATCA
>NC_036848.1:30343212-30356679 GCF_002910315.2 Salvelinus sp. IW2-2015 | reverse complement strand
TCTTTATTTTCTTTCTTTGCTGAATCTGTCTTCTTGTTTTTTTTTCCTTTTATCCCCAAGCTCTGTTTTTTATTTTTTTTTATTTTTTTTAATAAAGGCAAGTTGCTGTTTTAAATATTTTAAAATTTTTTTAATTAAAGGAGGGCGCACAATCGGGCACAGACCGTTCAAACTTAGTTGTATGTAATACTACATTCTTTGTTCTAAAACTTTCTGACCCCCACTAGGGAATATTGAATATACCACGAGTTTGAATTTAAATAATAAAAAGGGGAAAATAATCTTGTCGTCTCTTATATTTCATTTTGTTCTGTAACCAATTTTCACTTGATCGTTCTGCTTGGGAAAAAATAATGACTATGTTGTGTCAAAATGCATCAAGGAGTGTCCCATACACGAACTCTGCCAACAAACTGATAGTTTTCCAATGACAAGCAATTTTGTGGAAGTGAGTGAAAAACAAGTTTTAATGACTCCAACCTAAGTGGGAGTGTAAACTTGTGATGAACTGCTAACGCGAAGATGAGAGAACTCTACGTCGGTGGGGAGTGGTTTGTATATGGCAGGGAGAGATGAAAAGATAGAAGAGTAGAGACTAAAGGGAGGAAGGGAAGTGGAGGAGGAGAGCGAGGAGAGAGAAAGAACGGGAGAGGCGAGAGCAGGGAGGAAAGAGAGAGAGCGAGGCAGAGAGAAAGAAAGAGGAGAGGGACAGAGGAACAGAAAGAGAAAGAGAGAGAGGTTGCTTCTTTTTAGACCATTCTCAATAGCCAGCCACTGTTTGAATAATTCAGAACATTCCTCAGTGTGTCTCACAAAACAATGCACACTATGTTTGAGGGGTGTCATACTTTACAAAATTAAGTGCACCCAAGTACAAAACACGATGCTAGATTATATACAGTGCATTCGGAAATTATTCAGACCCCTTGACTTTTTACAAATGTTGTTATGTTACAGCCTTATTCCAAAATGGATTAAACTGTTGTTTTCTATCATCTATCAACACACAATACCCCATAATGACAAAGCAAAAACAGATGTCTAGAAATTTCAGCAAATGTATAAAAATAATAATGAAATATCACATTTACAGTACAAATCAAATCAAATGTATTTATATAGCCCTTCTTACATCAGCTGATATCTCAAAGTGCTGTACAGAAACCCAGCCTAAAACCCCAAACAGCAAGCAATGCAGGTGTAGAAGCACGGTGGCTAGGAAAAACTCCCTAGAAAGGCCAAAACCTAGGAAGAAACCTAGAGAGGAACCAGGCTATGAGGGGTGGCCAGTACATAAGTATTCAGACCCAACTTGTGGCCTGCCA
The DNA here is from genome assembly GCF_002910315.2 of Salvelinus sp. IW2-2015. NCBI lineage: Eukaryota > Metazoa > Chordata > Actinopteri > Salmoniformes > Salmonidae > Salvelinus > Salvelinus sp. IW2-2015. Next base: position 30,355,354 of record NC_036848.1, on the reverse strand, counting down.
GCAAAATTATTTGGCCCCCCCAAAGCCACTCAAATTATAATTATAAAAATATAATTCTGTGATGCTGAAATGCAAATCTGCAACCGCAGCACAATCAATGAGAGGTGAACAGCGCCTGGTGRTGAAAATATAGCTAACTTGTTAMGCAAGTGTTGCCCAGCAACAGATGGAGAAACCCTACACCAGTCGAGTAATTCATATCAACAATAATCTTCATTTTAATTTGACTCTACAAACAACAAGAGGGTGTAATTGGAGTCTATTTCTTCCGAGCCTAGGCCTATATAAAATAACTTAACTGGCTGAGGCTGGCAATGAGGCTTAACAGCATTAAAAAATATATATGGCCTGATATAAGTGAGATTTTTTTTTATTAGGTCTACTTAAAATTGCAACTGGCCAAAAATGTTGCATTCTACATAAAACCTTTTTTAGGCGATGTCTGTATCTGAATGTCTGTATGGGAATAGCCTGCTCCTGTAACGACAGAACAAGCAGAAAATACTGTCAGCTTGAGACCTAAATATCCCTGGATAAGCACTCACAACAATGCTAGTATTTACTAAATACCGTCATATAGGCCACTAAGTAAAATGTWTTTTCAATCAAATGTATTTATAAAGCCCTTCTTARATCAGCTGATGTCACAAAGTGCTGTACAGAAACCCAGCCTAAAACCCCAAACAGCAAGCAATGCAGGTGACTTTGCTTGTGCAATGCAAGTGACTTACTCAATGGGATAAGTTGGGTTACCCCTCGGACGCGATCTTGTGGATGTTGAGAAAGATGCATGTGATTTTGATGCGCAGGCAGTCCTCGATTGACTTGAAAATGAAAATGAGGACTCGCAGGTGTAAGTCGATCCAAACATTTTTAGCACATAAAATGCATGTTTCTGTATTGGTGCCGTATTCACTCTGACCATGCCCACCAAAATGCCACACAAGGACACGGCACTTCCGAGCGCCATCCCTGATTGGCTCGATGTCTGGAATGCAATCAGCTCAAGTTTGCAATTGCGCCTCATCCAGGTGAGGGTATTCGCTCTTAGCAAGGGAGGAGAATTCTCCACCTGGGCGGACTGTGAGAGGATCACATACAAACGCAATGATATCCTTGGGAATGCTGTAGTCTTCAAATCTGGTGGAGAATTTGTCCGGTCCCTCTGCCTGTAGATCTTCAGTGTGCTGAAGTGCAGTAGCCTTCCAGATGACAAGTCCAAATCTAACAACTAACGCTTCCTAGTAAAGGCCTCAAGTTTTTCCACCATGTCCACGACTATTTTCCCTCTTTCTTGTAACTGCAGATTTAACCCGTTTAAGTGACAGAATATTTTAGCCAAAAAAGCCGTGTGTGTAGCTTGCAGTTAACACTTCAATGCCTCTGTGTCGGGCCTCTGTCTGGGGCGGAAAGGCCACTTTGAAAGTTCCATGATTAGATTCATAATGATATCTGAGATCGAATTCTTTGCAAACCTCAACATTTTKATGGCAAATAACACACACTGGCTTGGCATTGGGAAAATATGGTAAGGTGAACGTATTATATCTCTCTGTACATTCTTCCCTGAAACTTCGATTTTCATTATCCACCTTTGTTTTGATACTTGCTATCAAGCTAATTGTTCTGAATAAATGCTGACGTTACAAAAAGTAGTGGAGCCTACAGAAGGCTAGGTAGACCTGTTTTTTCCCCACCAATCAAGGCACAGGCAAATAGACAAAAATAATAATTGAATAGAGACCTGGTGATTTTATGAGCGTAATCAGATCAAAATAATTATGTTACTGTCACTGAATGTATTATGTACTAATCATATATGTTAAAAATGTTGTTCAATTTGCAGTGTAGGCCAATTCTTTGTGCTAATATTATATACTAATTATGTTCTGGCCTGCCGACTATTAGCTCAGAACCTAGTTGACAAACCCTGCTTTTCTCAGTACTTTGTTGAAGCACCTTTAGCAGCGATTACAGCCTTGAGTCTTCTTGGGTATGACACTACACGCTTGGCACACCTGTATTTGGGGAGTTTATCCCATTCTTCTCTMCAGATCCTCTCAAGCTCTGTCAGGTTGAATGGGGAGCGTCTCTAAACAGCTATTTTCAGGTCTCCAGAGATGTTCAATCGGGTTAAGTCCGGGCTCTGGCTGGGCCACTCAAATACATTCGGAAGACTTGTCCCGAAGCCACCTTCTGTGTTGTTGGCTGTAGGGTCGTCCTTGTGGACTAGGTGAATCTTCCCCCAACGTCCTTCAGTCCTGACGCCGGTTCCGTCCTGGCACTAACATACCAAAACTAGATGGTGGAGGGGTGCAGAAGATTGGTTGTGCCCTTCTGTGAAGGTTCTCGGCGCATCTCCACCATGAGGAACTTCGGAGGTTCCTGTCAGAGTGGACAATTGTGGTGTCTTTGGTATTACCAGAGTTCATCGACCAAGGCTTCTCACCGGCTGTATTGGCTCGTTTTGGCGCGGCCAGCTCTAAGGAAGAGTCTGGGTCGTTCCAACTTCTTCGATTTAAGCAAATGAGACGGCGGCACTGTATTCTTGGGGCATTGAATGCCTGCAGCCATTTTTTTGGTACCGTTCCCCAGATCTGTGCCTCGACACGATCCTGCTCAGAGCTCTACGGACATCTCCGTCGACCTCAGGCTTGGTTTTTGCTCTGACATTTCCTGTCAACTGTGGGACCTATATTAGACAGGTATGTGCATTTCCAAATTCATGTCCAATCAATTGAAATTTTACCACAGGTGGACTCAATCAAAGTTGTGCGAAACATCAAGATTACATTGTTTTTATTATAGGAGTGTGCAACATTTCTCTAAAAAACCTGTTTTGCTTTTTCATTAATGGGGTATCTGTGTAACCTCATGACACAAAGGCGACCCTGATGTGCAATGAGCACAGGGAGTGCAGCATGGTTGGAGTCTTACAATATAGTGTTATGTGCATCCAACAGGGTAAGGCAAGAAATAGTCCGTGGACACTATGTGGGGAGAAAGAATAGAGCGATCCACCTGGAGGGGGTGGAGACAATCACAGGAACAGGTGAAACAGATCAGGGCGTGACAGTGTGTAGATTGATGAGGAAAAATATGAATTTAATACATTTTAGAATAAGGCTGTAACGTAATAAAATGACGAAAAAGGGGAAAGGGTGTGAATACTTTCCGAATGCAATGCATGTAATATGATAAAAATGTACTCGATAGATGAGACGCTAGTGAATACACTCCTTATAATTTTAAACATCACGCTAGTGAGAGCACAACTTAYACCAATTTACCAGCCATGTTGTCAACTGGGAATTAAACTAAAGATGTGTRCCTTGGGCCAGGTGGTGTTTTAATTGTCCACTAAGGCCCCATCTGTCTATTCAGTATGGCACCTTCCTTCATCCACCAGTTGTTTAATTGCTCTGGARCCAGATTAATTCCCCTCAGTCCCCAGAACCTGTTGTCGGGAAACTCTGTGTATGTGTTTGTTTTTTTGTGTGCATAAGTGCGTGCGTCCGTGAGTGTGTGAGTATTCATGAGTGCATAGGTGTGTAATTATACACTACCGGTCAAAAGTTTTAGAACACATACTCAATCAAGGGTTTTTCTTTATTTGTACTATTTTCTACATTGTAGAATAATAGTGAAGACATTAAAACTATGAAATAACAGATATGGAATCATGTAGTAACCAAAAAAGTGTGAAACAAATCCAAAMYTATTTWACATTTGAGATTCTTCAAATAGCCACCCTTTGTCTTGATGACAGCTTTGCACACTCTTGGCATTGTCTCAACCAGCTTCATGAGGTAGTCACCTGGAATGCATTTCAATAAAACAGGTGTGCCTTGTTAAAAGTTCATTTGTGGAATTTCTTTCCTTCTTAATGCGTTTGAGACAATCAGTTGTGTTGTGACAAGGTAGGGGGSTATACAGAAGATAGTTGCAAAGAAAAGCCATATCTCAGACTGGCCAATAAAAATAAAATATTAAGATGGGCAAAAGAACACAGACACTGGACAGAGATATGGCTTTTTCTTTGCAACTCTGCCTAGAAGGCCAGTATCCCGGGGTCGCCTCTTCACTGTTGATGTTGAGACTGGTGTTTTGCGGGTATTTAATGAAGCTGCAAATTTTGGACTTGTGACGCYTCTGTTTCTCAAACTAGACATTCTAAWMTACCTCCCACCCCCCTTTCTATTCTGGTTAGAGCCAGTTTGAACTGTTCTATGAAGGGAGTAGAACACAGCGCTGTACGAGATCTTCAGTTTTTTGGCAATTTCTCGCATGGAATAGCCTTCATTTCTCAGAACAAGAATAGACTGACGAGTTTCAGAAGAAAGTACTTTGTTTCGAGCCTGTAATCGAACTCCGACAAATGCTGCATGCTCCAGATGACTCGAACTAGTCTTGAAGAAGGCTGTTTATTGCCTTCCTTAATCGCAGGACACAGTTTTCAACTGTGCCTAAACATTATTGCAAAATGGTTTTTCTAATGATCAAGTTAGTCTTGTTAAAATGATAAACTTGGATTAGCTAACACAACGTGCCATTGGAGCACAGGAGTGATGGTTGCTGATAATGGGCCTCTGTACGCCTATGTAGATATTCCATAAAAAATCTGCCYTTTCCAGCTATAATAGTKATTTACAATATTAACAATGTCTACACTGTATTTCTGATCAATTTMATGTTATTTWAATGGACAAAYAAATMTGCTTTTCATTCAAAAYCAAGGATATTTGTAAGTGACCCCAAATTTTTGAACGGTAGTGTATCTACACACAGAGCTCATAGATTTCTGTGATTATGTATTCATATCCTGTAGGGGGGACATCTATCAGGGACGGACAAGCGTGTTGAAAGGCCAGTCAGACTGGGGAAGGAAGAGAGAGACGAAGCAACAAAAAAAATTGCTACAGAGACTCTGCCAACAAATACCCCACTGGACTAGTAAAGCCTGAGCTCACAGTTGGCTTTGGCAAGCATCTGTTACTGCTGTGAACCACCCAGGAGCAATGTGCACTCATTGTGTGTGCGTGCTTGTGCATCACATCTGAATGGAAACGTGTCTTGCAGCCAGCCGCGACCGGGAGACCCATGGGGCGGCGCATAATTGGCCCAGCGTCGTCCAGGTTAAGGTAGGGTTTGGCCGGTAGGGATGTTCTTGTCCCATCGCGCACTAGCAACTCCTGTGGCGGGCCGGGCGTAATGCACGCTGACAAGGTCGCCAGGTGTACGGTGTTTCCTCTGACACACTGGTGTGGCTGGCTTCCAGGTTAAGCGGGCATTGTGTCAAGAAGCAGTGTGGCTTGGCTGGGTTGTGTTTTCGGAGGACGCATGGCTCTCAACCTTTGCCTTTCCCGAGTCCGTATGGGAGTTGCAGCGATGGGACAAGACTGTAACTACCAATTGGATACCATGAAATTGGGGAGAAAATGGGGTAAAATAATATAAAAAATAAATAAAAGCAAAAGAGTCTTGAACATATTCAAGTTCGTATACACWTAATATTTGTCTGAATTGATATTCTGAATGGGTTTGTATCATTTCAGAAGAACACCTGTCGCCTTCTTAACAGCTACAGCTCAGAGCTAGGTCTAACAACAGCCATTCCAGTGGATGACATCACACTCCCCAGGATCTTTGAACGCACTAACAAATCCACCTGTTGAGACATCCAGTCCACAATAATTGCTTCCTGCCCACTAAAGACATGTATTGTGCCCAGATGATTGTGGCTTTTCACCAGAGGTGGGACCAAGTCACTATTATTCGAGTCACAAGCAAGTATCAAGTCYAGTCACATGTAGAATGTGTCGAGTGTCGAGTCAAGTCCAAGTCCTAGTCGTGCAATTTGTCTATTTATCGAGGCTACCAGAAAGATGTTTTCATTATTTTGTCTACAACACATTTTGATTATGCAATAATTAATTTGAACAACAAATTCCAAATACAAGCTTCATGAGTAAACTAGCAATTTCAAGAAAYMMTGACATACCAAAAYAKCAGTAGYCCTATGCTAGTAATTGTTGCTTGATGCCCCATTGCTGGTGAGTCTGCAAAGTAAATGGTTAATATTCTTGATCACCAATATTTTGGGGAGCTGCATATTCATTTATGGCAATRCTCTCRCTCTAGAATTTGACGTTTGTGCTGCACCCGATCKTATAGCTGTAAAGCAAATTCAGCTCAGTGGATTTGAAACTTTTTGACCCACAACCCCCAAAAAGGAGTGGATCAAAGTTTGCGAACCCTGCGCACGCACAGGGTGTACAATCGCTGTGCAAATGTTGCCTGTCATTACAGCCATAAACAGTGATGCATTTTCCAAATGCAAGACAGATATAAACTACGTTTTACACCTGCATTTTGAGCTCCAAGTCATTCATTCATTAGCAGTCAATATCAACGAGGGATATCATGCCACACTGTCACTTCTCTGAAGTCCAGAGCCAGCAGGATCACTAGTACTACCTGTATGCAGTGGAGGTTGTAGGATCGGAAGGAAAGCATGATCTGTTCCTCACAATTCACCAGAACGTTACATCTTCATCCCATAAGTATTGAAAGTAGTGCAATGTTACAGCTATCTTTAGATAGACAGTAGCACCACTGAGGTATATTATTATGAGGGAAAAGGGATGCCTAATCAGTTGCACAACTGAATGCATTCAACAGAAACGTGTCTTCCCGCATTTAACCCAACCCCTTTGAATCAGACAGGAACAGGGAATGCCTTAATCGACATCCACACAGTCGTTTTTGGGAGTTAACTGCCTTGCTCAAGGGCAGAACGGCAGAATTTTTCACCTTGCTGGCTCAGGGATTCCATCCAGTGACCTTTTGGTTACTGGCCCAACGCTCTAAACCACTAGGCTATAAAAACGATAAATGAAATGACCAGGTAGCCTATTGTTGTGGCAAATATGCTTCCATTCACATGCCATGCTCTTGTAAACTCACCAGTGGCGATGGAACCTAGATGAGGCCATCGTGGTGCAGCATCGGTGACTATTGGGTTCTATGGTCATCCCTATTCTCAGTTTCCTGGGAGGCATGCTCTAGGGCGAACGAGTATTCTCTCTGAGAGCCTCGCGTTTTCCCAATCAACTGACTTCTTTTCTCCACACTATTTAGATAGATAAACAAATAGAAGATTTTTGTTAGGCACTGTTTGGGGACTTTTTCAGTTTGTTATTGCACTCAGCAGAAACTTTAATTTATATTGAGAGAGCTACCCCCCATAATGACAAAGTGAACCCAGGTCTCTGCCAGAGTTTAGCTGTGGCTCATGGTATCCCAATTGCCCTAGTACTTGTGGAGAGAGCTTCACATAATTAAAAAAAACAGAAAAATCAAATTTCTCCTGCACTATTTATTCATAAAGATGGTCCTCTTTCTGGATTTTTTTGCTCAGGGCACCCTATTAGAACAACCATGCCACCACCGTTGCAATGAGGTCCACAGTCCTGAAAGGTGGGACAATTTAGATAAGTAACTGAGACATCGATTGAGCTTGGGGTGCAATCGCTTCCATTGATCATCCTTGAAGAACTTATTGGAGGTCCAACCTGTTGTAAATTCAAGTTATTGGACATGATTTGGAAAGGCACAAACCTGTCTATAATAAGGGTCGCCACCAGCTGACAGTGCATGTACAGAGCAAAAATCCAAGCCATAAAGGTCGAAGGAATTGTTCGTAGAGCTCCGAGACGGATTGTGTTGAGGCAGCAGATCTGGGGAATGGGTACCAAAAAACGTTCTGGCAGCATTGAAAAGTCCCCAAAACAGTGGCCTCCATCATTCTTAAATGAAAAGTTTTGGAACCACCGCAAGAGCTCCCTAGAGCTGGCCTCTCCAGGAAAACTGAGAAATAGGGGGAAGGTGACCAAGAACCACCATAGTCACTCTGGCTAAGAGCTCCTAGAGTTCCTCTGTGGAGATGGGAGAAAACCTTCCCCAGAAGGAGCAACCATCTCTGCAAGCACTCCACCAATCAGGCCTTATGGTAGATTCCTCTGGTTTTGATGAAACCAAAATGGAACCTTGGCCTGAAGTGCAAAGCTTCACGTCTGGAGGACAACCTGGCACCAGCCTTACGGTGAGCATGGTGGTGCCGCAATCATGCTGTGGGGAATGTTTTTTCTGCAACTGGGAGACTTGGAGGCAAAGATGGAACAGAGCAAAGTACAGAGAGATTCTTGATGAAAAACCTGCTCCAGTGCACTCAGGGCCTCAAGCCTGGGGTGATGGTTCACTCTTCCAAAGGCCAACGACCCTGAACACACAGCACAAGACAACGCAGGAGTGGCTGTCCTTAAGTGCCCAGCCAGAGCCCGGACTTGAACCCGATCGAACATTTGGAGAAACCTGAAAATAGCTGTGCAAGCAAAGCAGCTTCCTCATCCAACTGACAGAGCTTTGAGAGATCTGCCAGAGAATGGGAGAAACTCCCCAAATACAGGTGTGCCAATATTGTAGCGTCATACCTAACAAGACTCAAGGCTGTAATCGCTGCCAAAGGTTCTTCAACAAAGTACTGAGTAAAGGCTCTCAATACTCAMGTAAATMTGATATTTCCGTTTTTYATTTGTCATTATGGGGTATTGTGTGTAGATTCACGAGGGGGGAAATTATTTAATACATTTTAGAATAAGGCTGTAACCTAACAAAAATGTCGTAAAAATAAAGGGGTCTGAATACTTTCTGAAGGCACTGTCATTTCAATATTGCCATGCAAAACCGATGAAATTTAAAGAAGTGCTTTCTGGTCATTAATCTCTGGACATGTGCAACCGCCTTGGTGCGCCAATGCTGATGACTGGTCATCGGTCAACAAGACCGGCAYCTTTTTGTTTCTGAAGCACAGATTAGATGTTTTTGAAACAAGAATTTGGTYCAATGTCATAGGCCTATGTTAGTGACCAGACGAAGCAAAGGTATAAATATAGAATACAAATGGTAGGCTATTAAAATATTTATGAAACAAAATACAATGAACAAAAATATAAATGCAACATGCAACAATTTCAAAGATTTTACTGACTTACAGTTCATATAAGGAAATCAGTCAATTGAAATAAATTCATTAGGCCCTAATCTATGGATTTCACATGACTGGGAATACAGATATGCATCTGTTGGGTTGAGAACAGATATCTTTAAAAAATGAAGTGGCGTGGATCAGAAAACCAGTCAGTATCTGGTGACCACCATTTGCCCCATGCAGTGCGACACATCTCCTTCGCATAGAGTTTATCAGGCTGTTGATTGTGGCCTGTTGAATGTTTTCTCACTCCTCTTCAATGGCTGTGCCAAGTTGCTGGATATTGGCGGGAACTAGAACACACTGTCGTACACATCGATCTAGAGCATCCAAAACATGCTCAATGGGTGACATGTCTGGTGAGTATGCAGGCCATGGAAGAACTGGGATATTTTCAGCTTCCAAGAATTGTGTACAGATCGGTGCGACATGGGGCCGTGCATTATCATGCTGAAACATGAGGTGATGGTGGTGGATAAATGGCACAACAATGGGCCTCAGGATCTCGTCATGGTATCTCTGTGCATTCAAATTGKCATCGATAAAATGCAGTTGTGTTCATTTTCCGTAGATTATGCCTGCCAATACCTTAACCCCATCGCCACCATGGGGCACCGTCATGCTTATCGGTCTATATGTTAGAGTGAGAAAGAGTGTGTTGGTACGCAGGGGTGTGTCAGACGCTTAGAAGATGTGTAGGGGAGGGGGTAGGCAAATGAATGGGCCGGCTAGAGGTGGAATAATTAGCAATTTAGGCATTAGTAGTGGGGAGTGAGTAGATGGGCGCAGATGATGATGTGCAAGTAGGACATACTGGGGTGCAGAAAGAGAAAGTGGGTAAGTAATATATCTGGGGAGTGAGGTAGTGGGTGGTGTCTATTTACAGCAGTGGCTGTGTAACAGGTAGCAGGTGAGTCGGTAAGTGCTGCTGTCCAGACAGCTGGATGGCTTAAGGAGTTAGGAGAGGATGATATAAGTCTCACAGGGCTTCAGAGATTGGTTTGCCAATTCGTTCCAGTCATTGGCAGCAGAGAACTGGAAAGGAAAGGGACCAAAGGGAAGTTGTTGGCTTTGGGGAGTGACCAGGTGCAATAGTACGCTGCCTGGAGGCGTGTGCTACAGGTGGGTGTGCGCTATGGTGACTCCGTGAACATGACGAAGGCGTGGGGCTTTTAGTCTGAGCAAAGACTTAAGGATGACCTGGAGCCAATGGGTTTCGCGACGGATTATGTAGTAGAGGGCCAGCAAAGGAGCAGTACAGGTTCGAGGTGGTGGGGTAGGTATAATGGGGCTTTTGGTGATACAACGGATGGCACTGGTGATAGACTAGCGATGCCAGTTTGGCCGAGTGAGAGTGTCTGGGGGCTAGTTTTGTAATGACATCGGCCGAGGTCAAGGATCGGTGATAATAGTTCACGATTTTACTGGGATGGTGAAGGTTTGGCGGCATGGAGAGAAGGAGGCTTTCTTGCGAAATAGGAAGGCTGATTTAGGATTTAATTTTGGATTGGGAGATGCGCTTAATGTGAGTCTGAACGTCCAGAGTAAGTGGTGATCTGCGTCGGGGGCGGGAGGTGCGGGCAGCAAGTCGGTTGAAGATGTAATGCAGCGTTGAGGTTAACTAGGCATTTAAGGAGCAGTTGAGGCCCGGAAGAGGATGTTGTAGTGCGGAAGGCTGGTTTGAGAGAGGTTTGTTAGCACAGGTGTCGTCCAAGAGGAAGCGGTCAGGAAATATAAGCAGAATGGTGTCGTGCTGCGTAGAGGTGGATCAGCAGAGCATCAGAGCGCAGCAAGAGCGACATCATGGATATATAGAGAAAATGAAGTCGGCTCCGAGAATTGAACCTGTGGCAGCCTCCATAGAGACGAGCCAGAGTGTCCGGACAACAGGCGCTCGATTGTGACTAGCACTGTGAGACTGCTATCTGAGACAGTAGTTGGGAAGCGCAGGCGAGGCATGTACATTTGGAGAAGCCAAGGCTATTGAGTCTGGCCGACAAGAATGCGGTGATTGGAACGATTCGAGAAGCTTGGCCAGGTCCGATTGAAGGCAGCTGCACAGTGGTGTCTTTTATGCGATGGCGGTATAGTGATAGTGCTGTTAGGACACTTGGAGCGCTGGGCTGAGGGTGCACCGCCATGACAGCTCGGAAATCAGATTGCCTAGAGTGGGAGAAGGTAATGGTGGGGATTGCCCGAAAATAAGGGGTCCGGGGGTGATTCTTGTTTGTATTCGTTGGCTTTCGAGAGAATTGGTTAGAAGCAGGAGGGCAGAGTGGATATGAGGGGCCTATAACAGGTGTGTGTGGGTTTTTAGTTGTTCCCCTTAGAAGAGGGGGAGGGACCGCGGCAGCGTTTCCAATCTTGTGGGATCTAGACAATTCACGAAGAGAGGTTGAATAGGGCTAGGTTATAGGGGTTGCAAGCCATGTTGCGGCAGATAATTTGGGAGAAGACAGGGTCCAATTGGCCAGCCCAACTGGAGTGTCGTTGGGATCCAGGTTTTTGCGTTGCTCAAGCATCAAGCTGTTTGGACTTGGGTGAAGGCGACAGAAGCGGGGGGGGGTTGGACAAGTTGCTGCAGGGGGGTGGCTGAGATGTTGCCAGGGTAGGGGTAGCCAGATGGAAAGGCATGGGCGCTGACCGGTGGACAATGGCGTTGAGGTGGAAGGTTATCGGTTATGTGTAGACTTTATTCGGTGTGGAGCAGTGTTTTTCCCTAGCCTTCAGTGCAGTGGGCACGTGGGGAGGAGGTGGCTCTTATTCGTCCATGGACTTGTTGTAGCGGTTCCCAGAAACTGTTTGGGAATTAGTGCTGACAGACGCGAAATTGTCTGAGTTTTGAACCAAAGCTTAGGAAGCTTTATGTGCTTTCCACTAATGACTGAGTATATTGGTTGCCTGCAGATGCAGAAATGGTCGTGCTATGCGGGGGGTCTTCGAGTGGGCTAATGGGCAGGTGAGAGGTTGCCGATAGAGATGTTTTGCTGGGCTGGTCAAGGGGCAGTCAAGTCTGGGGTGGACCAAGGGCTATATCTGTTCTCTAACGTTTTTCTGTAGTGGGGCCCATGCTTGATTTAATAGTGGCAGGGA
>NC_036848.1:30337904-30343187 GCF_002910315.2 Salvelinus sp. IW2-2015 | reverse complement strand
CATTTTATAAATGTTTGGAATAACTGGGGCGTGTATTTTTGTTTAGTGAGCATTTTGTGGCAAAAAATTATACAAAAAATATCTCATTTTACATAAGTATTCAACCCCTGAGTCAATACATAATTAGAAATCCCTTACAGCTGTGAGTCTTTCTGGTGTCTATAAGAGCTTTATACACTGGATTGTGCAATATTTGCCATTTATTTTCTTTCAAAAATTCCTTCATCATCTGTCAAATTGGTTGTTCATCATTGCTAGACAACATTTTCAAAGTCTTGCCATAGATTTCCAAGCAGATTTAAGTCAAAACTGAAACTCGTCCACTTCAGGAGACATTCAAATTTCCTTCTTGTAAGCGCAACTCCAGTGTAGATTTGGCCTTGTGTTTAAGGGTATAGTCCTGCTGAAAGTTTTTTTTTTTTATTTATTTCAACCTTTATTTAACCAGGTAGGCCAGTTTTGAGAAACAAGTTCTCATTTACAACTGCGACTGGCCAAGATAAAAGCAAAAGCAGTGCGACAACCCACAACAACACAAGAGTTACACATAAACAAACGTACAGTCAATAACACAAAAGAAAATAACATAGAAAGACGTTTTGGTAGCAGTGGTGTGTCAACGTAGAAGAGTGAGGGGAGGGGTGGCAAATAATGGGCCGGCTAGAGGTGGAATAGATTACAATTTAGGCATTATACTGGGGAGTTGATAGATGGGCGAGATGATGATGTGCAAAGTAGACATACTGGGGTGCAGAAAGAGGAAAGTGGGTAAGTAATAAGTAGTGGGGAGGAGGTGAGTCGGGTGGTGTGCTAATTTACAGCAGTTGGCTGTGTACAGGTACGCAGGTGACGGTAGTAGTGGCTGCTCAGAGCAGCTGGATGGCTTGAGAGGAGTTAGAGAAGGAGGAGATATAAGTCTCACAGGGCGTTCAGAGATTGTTTTGCGAATTCGTTCAAGTCATTGGCAGGCAGAGACTGGAAGGAGAAGGACCAAAGGAGGAAGTTGTTGCTTTGGGGAGTGACCAGTGCAATAGTACCTGCTGGAGCGGTGGTGCTAACAGGTGGGTGTCGCTATGGTGACCCGTGAAACTGACGAGAGGCGTGGGGCTTTATGCTGAAGCGAAAGACTTACAAGATGACCTGGAGCACAATGGGTTTGGCGACGGATATGTAGTGAGGGCCCAGCAAAGAGGAGCAGTACAGGTCGAGGGTGGTGGGGTAAGGTATATGGGGTTTGGGTGATACAACGGATGGCAACTGGTGGATCAGACTCGATCCAGTTTGGCCGAGTGAGGTTCTGGGGCTAGTTTTGTAATGGACATCGGCCGCATCAAGGATTCGGTTAATAGTGTCACGATTTTACTGATGGTGAAGGTTTGGCGGTGCATGAGAGTAAGGAGGCTTTCTTGCAAATAGGAAGGCGTGATTCTAGATTTAATTTTGGATTGGAGATGCCTTAATGTGAGCTGAACGTCCAGAGTAGTGGTAGTCTGCGTCGGGGGAGGGTGCGGGCAGCAAGTCGGTTGGAAGATGAATGCACTTGAGTTAAGCTGAGGCATTTAAGAGCAGTTGGAGGCACGGAAGAGGGTGTTGTAGTGCGGATGGAAAGGTGCTTGTTGGAGGTTCACAGGTGTTCCGCAAGAGGAAGGGTCAGGAAATAATAAGCAGAATGGTGTCGTGCTGGCGTAGTAGGTGGATCAACGAGCAATCAGAGCAGCAGCAAGAGCGACATCATGGATATATAAGGAGAAAAGAAGTCGGCCCGAGAATTGAACGCCTGTGGCCACCGCCCATAGAGACAGCCAGAGTCGCGGAGCAACAGGCGCTCGATTTGGGACTTACCTGTAGACTGCGTATCTGAGAAAAGTAGTTGGGGAACGGCCAGCGCGAGGCAGTAGCATTTGAGAAGAGCCAAGGCTATTGGAGTCTGGCCGACAAGGAATGCGGTGATTGACGAGATTCGAAAGCCTTGGCAGGTGCGATTGGAAGAGCAGCTGCGACAGTGGTGTCTTTTATGCGATGGCGGTATATGATAGTCGCTTAGGGACCTTGAGAGCTGTGGTGAGGGTGCACCCACTGGACAGCTCGGAAATCAGGTTGCCTAGAGTGGGAGAAGGTATGTGGGATTTCGAAAAAAAGGTTCGGGATGCGTAATGTGGGATTCCTTGTTTATGTAACGTTGGCTTTTGCGAGAGATTTTAGAAAGGAGGGCAGGATGGGAGTATAGGCGGCTAATAACCAGTGTGTTGGGTTTTTAGTTGTCTCCCCCGTTAGGAAGAGGGGGAGGACCGCGGGAGCTTTCGCAATCTTTGGGATCTAGACAATTCCAGAAGAGGAGGTTGAATGGGCTAGGTTAGTAGGGGTGTGCAAACCATTGTCGGCAGATAATTTTGGAGAAGACAGGGTCCAATTGGTCCTAGCCCAACTGGGATGTCGTTGGGTCGCGAGATTTTTGCAGTTGTCAAGCATCAAGCTGTGTGGAACTTGGGTGAAGGGCAGGAAGCGCAGGGGGGGGCTTGACAAGTTGCTGCAGGGGGTGGCTGAGGATGTTGCCAGGGTAGGGGTAGCCAGATGGAAAGCATGGCGCTGACCGGTGGAAATGCTTGAGGTGAAGTTAATCGGATTATTGTAGATTTATTCGGTGGTGGACAGTGTTTCCCTAGTCCTTCAGTGCAGTGGGCACGTGGGGAGGAGGTGGCTCTTATTCTCCATGGACTTTAACAGTGTCTCACAAAACTTTTGGTGTATTATTTAGTTGCTACGGGACCCAAATTTCAGTTTGAAAAAGCTAGCAGGAAAGCACTTTTGAAGAGCAACCAGGCATCCTCTACTGATGGGATGAGGTCAATATCCTTCCAGGATACCCGGGCCAGGTCGATTAGAAAGGCCTGCTCGCTGAAGTGTTTTAGGGAGCGTTTGACAGTGATGAGGGGTGGTCGTTTGGCCGCGGACCCAGTACACACAAAGGGAATGAGGCAGTGATCGTTGAGATCCTGGTTGAAGACAGCAAAGGTGTATTTAGAGGGCAGCTTGGTCAGGATGAAATCTAAGAGGGTGCCCATGGTTACGGATTTAGGGTTGTATCTGGTAGGTTCCTTGATGAATTGTGTGAGATTTAGGGCATCTATCTTAGATTGTAGATTAGATTGAAGGCCGGGGTGTTAAGCATGTCCCAGTTTAAGTCACCTAACAGTACGAACTCTGAGGATAGATGGGGGGGGCGATCAATTCACATATGGTGTCCAGGGCACAACTGGGGGCCGAGGGGGGTCTATAACAAGCGGCAACGGTGAAAGACTTGTTTCTGGAAAGGTGGATTTTTAAAAGTAGAAGCTCAAATTGTTTGGGCACAGACCTGGATAGTATGACAGAACTCTGCAGACTATCTCTGCAGTAGACTGCGCCCCCTTTGGCAGTTCTATCTTGTCGGGAAATGTTATAGTTAGGGATGGAAATTTCAGGATTTTTGGTGGCCTTCCTAAGCCAGGATTCAGACACGTATAGGACATCCGGGTAGYCGGAGTGTGCTAAAGCAGTTAATAAAACAAACTTAGGGAGGAGGCTTCTGATGTTAACATGCATGAAACCAATGCTTTTACGGTTACAGAAGTCAACAAATGAGAGCGCCTGGGGAATGGGAGTGAAAATAAAGCCAATATATATTAAATATATACGAAGAAAAACTATATATACAAGGGAAGGGACAATACAATCAAAACAGACATCCCCACTGCTACGCCATCAAAGGTGAATTAATCTCCAAGTGTCTTGGTGGAAAGCACACTGGACCAAGTATTCATCCAGGATTGATCCGTTTATTTTTTATCCTGAAAAACTCCCCAGCCCTTTACGATTACAGGCATACCCATAACATGACGCAGCCACCACTATGATTGCTATAACAAAGGAGTTGAATACTTATTGACTCAAGATTTTTCAGCTTTTCATTTTTCATTAATTAGTAAAATACATATTTAACATAATTCCACTTTGACATTATGGGGTATTGTGTGTAGGCCACTGACAAAAAATCTAATTGAATCCATTTTAAATTCATTAGCATAATCTAAATGTGATTTCTGTTGTTCTGAGCGGGTGCTCAGAATGGAAACCCTGACGCATGCATACGCATACACACACACGACCCACCAGAAAACCCCCACAAAGGATACCACAAAGGATACATGATAGGCAGAGCATCAGACGAGACACATAAGGAAGTAGTTAGCTACCAGGAGAAAGTAGAAACAAAAATAGCTCTCTAGAGGCGGCTGTGTCTCGACACCTGTCGATGGCCGGCCTTTTAAGATGTCCGTTGATTAATGACGGCATCAGGGAGGGAACCGGGGAGACATCCTGTCAGGAAATCAATGTCTTCTACCTCCTAATTAATAAGATGGTAAACAGAGAGTGGAGTAAGGGGGGTGGGGGATGGTTTGCGCACAGGGAGACAGACAGTTTGGCAGCGATTACAGTGTGAGTCTTTCTGGGTAAATCTCTAAGAGCTTTGCACATCTGGATTGTACAATATTTGCACATTTTCTGTTTAAAATTCTTCAAGCTCTGTCAAGTTGGTTGTTGATCATTGCCAGACAGCCATTTTCAAGTTGCCGTAGATTTTAGCCGATTTAAGTCAAAACTGTAGCTAGGCCACTCAGGAACATTCAATGTTGTCATTTTTATTTTTTTTTTTTTTTTTTTTTTTTTTTTTTTTTTTTTTTTTTTTTTTTTTTTTTTTTTTTTTTTTTTTTGGGGGGGTTTTTTGTTGTTTTATTTTTTTTTTTGTTTTGGGTTTTTTTTTTTTTTTTTTTTGTTTTTTTTTTTTTTTTTTGGTTTTTTTTTTTTTTTTGGGGGTTTATTTTTTTTTTGGTTTTTTTTTTTTTGGGGGGGGGGGGGGTTTTTTTTTTTTTTTTTTTTTTTTTTTTTTTTTTTTTTTTGTTTTTTTTTTTTTTTTTTTTTTGGGGGGGGGGGGGGGGGTTTTCTTGGGGTTTTTTTGCTTTTTTTATTTTTTTTATTGTATTTTTTTTTTTAATCCCATATATATATTTTTTTTTTTTTTTTTTTTTTTTTTTTTGTTTTTTGAATACACCTTTTTTTTTTTTTCGGGGGGGGGGGGGGGAGATGTTTTTTTTTTTTATACACATATTTTTTTTTTTTTTTTTTTTTTTTTTTTTTTTTATATATTTTTTGTATATATTTTTTTTTTTTTTTGGGTGGGGGGGTTTTGTTTTGGTTTTTATTTTTTTTTTTTTTTTTTTTTTTTTTTTTTTTATTGGGGGTGTT
>NC_036848.1:30290894-30337278 GCF_002910315.2 Salvelinus sp. IW2-2015 | reverse complement strand
AGAATCAGGACAGCCGACAAAACACACCGCAGAGATGTGAACACACAGAGACAAAACAGAGAGAGAGACGAGACAGAAACCCCAAACTAACAAACATCACTGGTGTGTGTAGACTAGCCACTAGAGCGTATTACACTACACACGTAAGCCTTGCAGCCAGGCATAGTGGCTCGAAGGCTAAATAGGTCCATGGTTCCTGTTGTTGTCTATAGAGTAAATGATAAGACTTGACAGAACTCAAGTCAGCTTGCTCTACTTTATCGACAGTAAAGAGCAAGTGAATGTGTCTGACCAAGCCTCAGTTACTCAACCGTAAGCTTTCTAAAAGGCTTTGCAATGTCAATATTCTCTTTATTCATGCTGCCATTCAGTCACTTATTTACCCTGCAGTCTACTCCACACAACACACACACCACACACACCACACGAACCACACACACACACACACACACACAACACATACACACATACACACACACACCAAGACGCACACACACACACACACACACACATGCCCCACAACTCCAGCTCCTTAACCATAGGGTTCACAGAGAATGAAGCCATTAAATCATAAGGACACTGCTCTCAGATTGCAGCACTAAGCCTATCCACTGGAAAACAAAGTGTTTTACACATCTCAGTGCTGTATTATGGACGTGGACCCCTCGTGGGCCTGGTTCCGGATCAGTGTGGGCGATTTCTTCCCTCCCTGCTGTTGGAAAATAGAGACTAATCTCCAGTGCCCGGGTGGTGCCATACTGCGAGTAATTACCACAAATAGCTTGCTCTTTAAGCCTCAGTGTTAAAACCAACTGCCCATGTAAAAAAGAAGCAATTAGACATACATATATAGATCGATATTATATATATAGCGCAATTTACAGGTTTTTTTGATATTGCTATATGCAGATGTTATCATAAGACAGGGCCTGTTTTCAAAAAACACTAACACACATTAGCACAACCACACACCAATTAAGCAAAACACTACAGATCTTTGCACAAAATTAAACACTGCTTTCGTAAAAACTTATATCACTTTCTTTTTAAAACACACTATACCATATGAAACACACACGTTTCACATAACTATACTCTCGTTTGCACGGTTAACCTGCTGTGATAAAACCTAAAACACTTTTGCACTTCTAGCTTCCCTATGATCGAGTAGCTACTATCAACAAAGTTGACAAACGTCACTTTACGTATTGTAGTTCTCACAGCGTAAGTATTAAATACAAGAAATAATGACAATGTCTCTTCGCCTAGCTGGATCTGGCCCAGAGAATTTCATCACACCACGCAGGCAGTTGTGAGTAAGCGGAGAGCAACTTCGGAGTAAGATATAACCGTCTGTGAATGAAGACGAATACCACCTGCATATTGTTCGCTGCTGAAACCAATAGAGTATAGCCGCATCGTAAGGGCGTACGATACGTACACGCGGCGGTGATCAGTAGGGGTCGTGAATAGTGCAAAGAGTGGAAACGCGTACTCTCGTCAGCAAGGTGGTCCACAAGTCTGACAATGGATCTGACAAGTCAGGTAGGACGGTAGAGCGATCGCGGGTTAGCACGTATACGCAGCCACCGTCTTCGGCCGGTCGCGACAGATTGTCTATTATGTGGACTCCGATCCCCTGCCAGGCGGCAATGTATACACTAGGTGGAGATGGATGCGCTTATGAATCATCTCGCACCCAAACCCCAACAACCCACCACCCCCCACCGCCATTTTCTGATCATACTCCGCAAGAGGTGACCAGTAGAGCTGTGAGGGCGTGAGCGTGGTTGAACCACGACGATTTCTAAGGTAATGACAAGGTCAGTGAGGTCTTGCATGGTCTGGTCGCGGATAGAGTTTAGATTCCACGATGTTAGGCTTGGTGACGCGCCTACCTAAAACGTCGAATGCTGGATCGCACGTAAGCAATTCTCACCCACCGGGCGAAAGTCAATGATAAACGGTGGAGCTAGCTCCCAGTTAGAGTATACAATAGCCTAGGATTCGTGAGTGTGTATGTGAGGAAATGTGGATTATGGCGCGCAGAGTTAGAGCGCGAAGGCACGATAAGTGTTGTGCTTACTACGCTACTCCGATGACAGGTGGAATAAACCCTACGAGAAGCGTATTCTCGGCAAGTATAGAGTATCGGACCCAGCCTTGCTACGGGCGGATTACGACGGAAAGTTGTTAGCGATAACCATCGTGAGCTTAGGTGACCAGTCAGGCGACTTTAAACGTGCACAAGCCTCCAATCGAGTGGAGTGCACTAGCTCAAGTTACGTGAAGATAGCGAGCAAGTAGGAGTTCGACTTGTAGAGCATCACTATTTCGACGGAGAAAGGGTTATCAGAGCGTTGCAGTCAGAAGCGATGAGCTGTACTCAAAATCAAACTCGTAGTCAAACTTCGTAAGAAAACGGCGTTCGTACCACGGCTGTAGTGAAGCAGAGGGTGCACTCACGGTATGATATATTTCCAGTATTTACGATTGGGGCCAGGACTCTGTGACGCGAGAGAGGCAGCAGAGCGCTGGCGTGGCGTACATGATCCCACTGCGAATCTTTATATCAGGTGGGGTCTATAATTCAATGACATGATGAGCTTTGGCCCGGTCGAGGATTGGGACGCTGCATTGAATAGGGCAGTCACGGGCAGTGTCGAGTTGCTTGGATAGGTCTATATCAATAAGAGAGATAGGTGCTATTGACGGCTTCGTTATGATCAGAATGGCAGAGCGCGCGCGCGCGAGTTTTGCCGAGCGCACGCATTGTACTATCCCCGTAGAGAGCCAGCATATATATGTGATAGGACATAAACGAGCAGACGGGACAGAAATAAGTTTAAACGAATGAGGCATCCCGGAGCGGGAAGATCAGTATCTCTCATCCTGGGTCACTGGGCTCCCTCCATCGGGGCTTGGGATGAAGGGGTACCTCAAGCCTGGACAGTCAGATAATAATACCTTCCCAACCCATTGCAGGAAAACCTACTTCTATGGATTGGGAAGGAATGGAGTAGTATGGTGGAAGATGAATAATAGAACGGTGAAATGTGGATGTTGCTTAAACCAGTTCTGAAGCCAGAGCAGGAGCCGGTGGAAGAACACATTGTCCCAGACAACAGTGTATTGCATCCGATCGATTTGATGTTGCCTGCTGTTATGTGTGCAATTGGTCCAAGAATTAAGTATTAGTCCTGTGTTGTGAAGGCCCATGAGGCATGGCGGTGGTAGAACCCCATTCTGTTAATGGCTGCAAAGGAGTGTTTACTTATTACCACCGCACGTTGCCCTGAGACATTGACATATGAGCCGTGTGCCAATGATGTTTCTAGCTTGTCTGTTCTCATCGAGGTTGAACCCAGCCTCATCTGACGTAAAATGAACTCGAATGCTGGATCTCACTTTCCTTTCCGCAAATTCGTAAAATCTCTCTGGAAAAACAGTGTACGCAAAAATATGTGTGTAGTTTCATGTAGATCTGAGATATAACATATTACATGTACAGAAAAGTATATACGAAGACAGTATGCAAGATCACACTGCTAAAGTGAATACATACCTCTGCATAATCATGCCGCAGTCGTTTCCACCTCTTCTCGGAATTGCGCTGAAAGGCACTCAATAAATTGCTTATTTGAATTGTTTTTTTTTTAGGATGCGTGCCAGTAGTTGATGTTGAGACCTGATGGATTATCGTATGAAAATGACATGGTTATTGAAATGTTAGCTTGGAGCTGCTTGAGGTGTTATAGCATTGTTGCCAAAACCATGTTTACTATCTCCCTCTTCTGCTGTTCTGTGAACATAGGAGCTTCCCTTGTTCGTCCTGACCCTCTATCCTATGTTAGAAAAAAAAACAGTATACAATAGTACAGTAATTTTACTAGGAAAAGGTACAGAAGGTGCTGACATAGTGCATAGAATACAGTACTGTTAAGCAAGTTACTTTGAAACCGTTGCAGATGTTTGTTGATATGCTGATATTTTTTTACAATACCTATTTTCCAGTCGAATGTTCTCATCACACTTGCCACTGCTATACTCGCTTAGATTTGGCTGTACTCGCAGTCCAGCCTCCCTCACGTCAGGCCGTGGTTGACAACGTGGTCAACCAGTGATTGCGCGGATCTCATTTGTCAGATTCGTCCTCTTTGAGCACCTTCTTGTCTCCCTCTTTCTCTTCTCTTCCTCCTCTTCCTCCCCTCTCTCTCTCGTCCTCCTCCTCGTCCTCCTCGTCTCGCTGTCTGTTCCTCGTCGTTCTCCTCGTCCTCCTCCTCCTCGTCCTCTCTCGTTCTTCGTCGTCCCTCCTCGTCCTCCTCCTCGTCTTACTCTTTCTCTAGACTCTTCCATTGTGCTTGAAGACCGATGAACTCACCTGGCTGCTTTTTTTATAGTGCTTATACACCTGATTGGCGTGTGTCTACAATTAAGCAAACAAGTGTTTGCACACCTGATGACTGTGTTGAACCAATTGTTGGACGGTGTGGTAATTTGACAGTCAGTGCTTTGGTATGCAAGGACGTGACTTCATGATAGATTTTTTGTGTGTAATGTATGTTAAGTGTGTTTAGTGTTTGTGCAAAATCACTGTGTGGAGTTTTGCAACAAGTTGTAGGTTGACAATATGCTTATAGTTGTGCAAATATGGGCTGATGTTTTGCTTCTTGATGTGTAAAGATTTTTGCTAATAGTGTACTACTTTTAATTTTAGTGTGTAAGCAATCCAAAAAAACTGTAATAGGATCTTTTGTGGAAATGAGTTTCACAGAAACTGACAATCCATAGGCTTACATAAAAATGCACAAGCAATAGGTTACAACCGCTACTACGCCATGGTCATTCATGTCACAGTGTCGTTGACTTATAGAATGGATTTAAATGCATGCATAACAAATACTGTACAGTGCCTTCAGAAAGTATTTACACCCTTGACGTATTCCCCCAAAAAGTATGTTACAGCCTGAATTCAAAATGTATTAAATATATGTTTTCTTTCACACATCTACAAACAGAACATCCCATAAGACAAATTGAAAAAAAAATGAAAAAAATCAAATTTTCTGAAAATTAAAAACAGACTCTCTCGTTTACATAAGTGTTCACTTTCCTGGTCAAAAACATGTTTAGAAACACTTTGCAGCGATTACAGGTGTGAGTCTTTTGGGTAAATCTCTAAGAGCTTTGCACATCTGGATTGTACAATATTTGCACATTTTCTGTTTAAAATTCTTCAAGCTCTGTCAAGTTGGTTGTTGATCATTGCCAGACAGCCATTTCAAGTTGCGTAGATTTTCAAGCCGATTTAAGTCAAAACTGTAGCTAGGCCACTAGGAACATAATGTGTTCTTGGTAAGCTAGGCCACTATATATAGTGTATTTGACTGTTGCTGCATAATGTGTAATTTTCTCCCAGTGGTAGAAAGCAGACTGAACCAGGTTTTCGTCATTTCTTCTGCATGTGCTGGTTCTATCTCTCATTTTCTTACTCCAAAACACTCCCTATCCTGCGCTGGATGCCGACGACATAGAAACATGATGCAGCCAACCACCATGCTTTAAAATATGAGAATGGTACTCATTGCTGTGTTGGTGTTTGGTGGCGCCAAATCCCATACGTTGTATGGCCAGCACAGAGTTAGTTCTTTGCCAATTTTTTATAGTTACTCTAGTGCCTTGTTGCAAAAGGATGCCTGTTTTGGGAATAGCTTATTTTGTACAGGCTTTTTTTCACTTGTGAATTAGGTTAATATTGTAAAGTAACTACAATGTGGTTGATCCACCTCCCAGTTTCTCCTATCACAGCCATTAAACTCTAACTGTTTTAAGACCCTATGGCCACATGGGAAATGACTGTCTGTCCTTCTCTCCCGGCATAGAGTTAAGAAGGACACTTGTATAGTTGAATTGACTGAATGTATTGATATAACATCCAAAGTGTAATTAATAACTTGTACACATGTTCAGAGGAAGTTAATGTCTGCGTTTTTTTACCCATAAAATGCTACCACTAGTAGGCCCTTCTTGGATCACTGTGGAAAACCCTCTGGTCTTTTGTGGTTGAATCAGTGTTTCAAATTTATTGATGACTGAGGGACCTTACAGGTAATTGTATGTTTGGGGTAAATTATGAAGGTAGTCATTCAAATATCAATATTAAACACTATTATTGCATATAGAGTGAGTCGATGCAAGTTATTATGTGATTGTTAAGCACATCGTACTCCTGAACTTATTTAGGCTTGCAAACAAAAGGGTGGAATACTTATTGACTCAAAGACATTTCAGCTTTCATTTTTTATGAATTTGTAAACATTTCTAAAAACATAATTCCACTTTGACAGTATGAGGTGTTGTGTGTAGATCAGTGACACAAAATCTAAATGTAATCAATTTTACATTTAGGCTGTAAACACAACAAAATGTAGCAAAAAGTAGAGAGAAAGGGTAAGTGAATCATTTCTGAAGGTACTGTCCAGTCGTGGCAAAAAGTTTTGAGAATGACACAAATATGAATTTCCACAAAGTTTGCTGCTCAGTGTCTTTAGATATTTTTGTCAGATGTTACTATGGAAAACTGAAGTAATAATTACATAGCATTTCATAAGTGTCAAAGGCTTTTATTGACAATTACATAAGTTTATAAAAAGCGTCAATATTTGCAGTGTTGACCCTTCTTTTCAAGATCTCTGCAATCCGCCCTGCATGCTGTCAATTAACTTCTGGGCCGCATCCTGACTGATGGCAGCCCATTCTTGCATACCATGCTTGGAGTTTGTCATAATTGTGGGTTTTTCGTTGTCCACGCGCTTCTTGAGGATTGACAACCAAGTTTCCAATAGGGATTAAGGTCTGGGGAGTTTTCCTGGCCATGGACCCAAAATAATAGATTTTTGTTCCCCGAGCCACTTAGTTATCACTTTTGCCTTATGGCAAGGAGCTCATCATGCTGGAAAAGGTACCAACTGTTCCCTATGTTGAGGAGAGTTGCTGAGATGTGTTGATACAGTTCTTATTCATGGCTGTGTTCTTAGCAAAAATTGAGCCAGTCCTGTGTGGCTGAGAAGCACCCCACAAATGAATGGTTCTCAGGCATTTTACTGTTGGCATGAGACAGAACTGATGGTAGCGCTCACCTTGTCTTCTCCGGCAAAGCTTTTTTCCGGATGCCCCAAACAATCGGAAAGGGGATTCATCAAGAAATCACTTTACCCCAGTCCTCAGCAGTCCAATCCCTGTACCTTTTGCATAACGTCAGTCTGTCCCTGACGTTTTTCTGGTAGACGAAGTGTCTTCTTTGCTGCCTTCTTGACACCACAGGCCATCCTCTCAAACTTTCCTTGCTCTACTGGCATGCAGATGCAAACTGCCACCTGCTGTGCCATTCCAGGTAGCAAGCTCTGTACTGGTGTATCCGAATCCCAGCTGAATTCAACTTTAGGAGATGGTCCTGGCGCTTGCTGGACATTCTTTGGGCGCACTGAAAGCCTTCTTTCACAACAATTGAACCCGTCTCCTTGAACGTTCTGGTAAGCAACTAAGTGTATATTTGGCCTTGTGATTTAGGTTATTGTCCTGCTAAAAGGTGCATTTTTCTCCCAGTGGTAGAAAGCAGACTGAACCAGGTTTTCCTCTACGATTCTGCATGTGCTTTGTTCTATTCCATTTCTTTTTATCCTAAAACACTCCCTATCCCTCGCTGATGACGAGCATTKCCATAACATGATGCAGCCACCACCATGCTTMAAAATATGAAGAGTGGTACTCAGTGCTGTGTTGTGTTGGATTTGCCCCAAACATAACTTGTTGTATGCAGCACAYAGTTAATTTCTTTGCCAATTTTTTTGAAGTTTTACTTTAGTGCCTTGTTGCAAAAAGGATGCCTGTTTTGGAATAGCTTTATTTTGTACAGGCTTRCTTCTTTTCACTTTGTCAATTAGGTTAATATTGTAAAGTAACTACAATGTGGTTGATCCATCCTCAGTTTTCTCCTATCACAGCRATTAAACTCTAACTGTTTTAAAGTCCCTATTGGCCACATGGGGAAATCCCTGAGCTGTTTCCTTCCTCTCCGGCAACTYAGTTAAGAAGGWCACTTGTATAGTTGAATTGACTGAATGTATTGATATAACATCCAAAGTGTAATTAATAACGTTACCATGTTCAAAGGGAAATTCAATGTCTGCGTTTTTTTTTACCCATCTACCAACAYGTGCCCTTCTTTGTGGAGTATTGGAAAACCTCCCTGGTCTTTGTGGTTGAATCAGTGTTTCAAATGTATTGATCGACTGAGGGACCTTACAGGTAATTGTATGTMTGGGGTAAATTATGAGGTAGTCATTCAAATATCAATATTAAACACTATTATTGCATATAGAGTGAGTCGATGCAAGTTATTATGTGACTTGTTAAGCACATCGTACTCCTGAACTTATTTAGGCTTGCCATAACAAAAGGGTGGAATACTTATTGACTCAAGACATTTCAGCTTTTCATTTTTTATGAATTTGTAAACATTTCTAAAAACATAATTCCACTTTGACAGTATGAGGTGTTGTGTGTAGATCAGTGACACAAAATCTAAATGTAATCAATTTTACATTTAGGCTGTAACACAACAAAATGTAGAAAAAGTAGAGAAAAGGGGAAGTGAATCATTTCTGAAGGTACTGTACAGTCGTGGCCAAAAGTTTTGAGAATGACACAAATATGAATTTCCACAAAGTTTGCTGCCTCAGTGTCTTTAGATATTTTTGTCAGATGTTACTATGGAAAACTGAAGTATAATTACAAGCATTTCATAAGTGTCAAAGGCTTTTATTGACAATTACATMAAGTTTATAAAAAGCGTCAATATTTGCAGTGTTGACCCTTCTTTTCAAGATCTCTGCAATCCGCCCTGCATGCTGTCAATTAACTTCTGGGCCGCATCCTGACTGATGGCAGCCCATTCTTGCATAATCAATGCTGCAGTTTGTCAGAATTTGTGGGTTTTTGTTGTCCACCCGCCTCTTGAGGATTGACCACAAGTTCTCAATGGGATTAAGGTCTGGGGAGTTTCCTGGCCATGGACCCAAAATATAATGTTTTGTTCCCCGAGCCACTTAGTTATCACTTTTGCCTTATGGCAAGGAGCTCCATCATGCTGGAAAAGGTACCAAACTGTTCCTGGTGGTTGGGAGAAGTTGCTCTCGAAGGATGTGTTGATACAGTTCTTTATTCATGGCTGTGTTCTTAGGCAAAATTGTAGCCCACTCCCTTGGCTGAGAAGCACCACCACACATGAATGGTCTCAGGATGCTTTACTGTTGGCATGACACAGAACTGATGGTAGCGCTCACCTTGTCTTCTCCGGACAAGCTTTTTCCGGATGCCCCCAAACAATCGGAAAGGGGATCATCAAGAGAAAATTACTTTACCCCAGTCTCAGCAGTCCAATCCCTGTACCTTTTGCATAACTCAGTCTGTCCCTGACGTTTTTCCTGGAGCAGAAGTGTCTTCTTTGCTGCCCTTCTTGACACCAGGCCATCCTCCAAAATTCTTCGCCTCACTGTGCATGCAGATGCACTCACACCTGCCTGCTGCCATTCCTGAGCAAGCTCTGTACTGGTGGTATCCGATCCCACAGCTGAATCAACTTTAGGAGATGGTCCTGGCGCTTGCTGGACATTCTTGGGSGCACTGAAGCCTTCTTCACAACAATTGAACCGCTCTCCTTGAAGTTCTTGATGATCTGATAAATGGTTGATTAAGGTGCAATCTTACTYGCAGCAATATCCTTGCCTGTGAAGCCCTTTTTGTTCAAAGCAATGACTACGGCACGTGTTTCCTTGCAGGTAACCATGGTTGACAGAGGAAGAACAATGATTCCATGCACCACCCTCCTTTCGAAACTTCCAGTCTGTTATTCGAACTCAATCAGCATGACAGAGTGATSTTCAGCCTTGTCCTCGTCAACACTCACACCTGTGTTAACAAGAGAATCACTGACATGATGTCAGCTGGTCCTTTTGTGGCAGGGCTGAAATGCAGTGGAAATGTTTTGGGGGGATTCAGTTCATTTGCATGGCAAAGAGGGACTTTGCAATTAATTGCAATTCATCTGATCACTCTTCATAACATTCTGGAGTATATGCAAATTGCCATCATATAAACTGAGGCAGCAGACTTTGTGAAAATTAATATTTGTGTCATTCTCAAAACCTTTGGCCACGACTGTACATTATGCATACATTTTGCATAGGTTATTTCCAAGCATAAACAAGTGGCATTTTGGCATTCAGTCTGTGAATGTTGCCCATCTTGATCCATTAGATCAGGTTTGTGTGATCACTGTCTTTGTACACTGAATTCTAATCTAAATGTTTTGTAAAAAGCCATGTAATAAGGGTCCCCTAATAAGAGTCCCCTTGGAAACTCAAATCAATACTTTTTTTCCTACCCTGTCACAACAACTTCTGATTTTTTCCTTAGTTGTCATGTCAAACACCAAAAATAGTCTGATTACTCATTTTATTTCTATGTTTCCAACAGTTCACCGAAGTGTTTTGAAAATCGCAATATCTATTCTGGTTAAAGCCAGTTTGCTCTGTCGTGTGAAGGGAGTAGTACACAGCGTTGTACCAGATCTTCAGTTTCTTGGCAATGTCTCACATGGAATAGCCTTCATTTCTCCGAACAAGAATATACTGACGAGTTTCAGAAGAAAGTACTTTGTTTCTGGCCATTTTGAGCCTGTAATTGAACCCACAAATGCTGATGCTCCAGATACCCAACTAGTCTAAAGAAGGCCAGTTTTATTGCTTCTTTAATCAGGACACAGTTTTCAGCTGTGCTAACATAATTGCAAAATGGTTTTCTAATGATCAATTAMTCTTTTAAAATGATAAACTTGGATTAGCTAACACAACGTGCCATTGGAGCACAGGAGTGATGGTTGCTGATAATGGGCCTCTATACGCCTATGTAGATATTCCATAAATCTGCCATTTCCAGCTACAATAGTCATTTACAACATMAACAATGTCTACACTGTATTTCTGATCAATTTGATGTTATTTTAATGGACAAAATTGTGRTTTTCTTTCAATAACAAYGAAATGTCTAAGTGACCCCAAACTTTTGAACGGTAGTGTACCTCAAAACCACAGGTCCCCAATTCACAGTATGAGCTGGGAGCTGAAAGGGCACGAGTACTATATGAAAGTATGAGTGACATTGGTCTATGTGGTCACATGATGCACAGTGTTGGATATSCTAGGACCTATGTCTCAACATGTAACAATGCTTAAGATTAAATTAGGCTTGGGCCCATGTCTATTTGCAGACACAGGCCTTTGAAAACCACCACATCAGAAAATAGCCTCCATTTGTAATAGCCATCTCTTCAGCAAGAATTGGATAGGCTGACCAGTTATCACATGCCTGTGAAAGTGTTGGCCCCAAACAAGAGAAAAGAGCTGAACATTTAGTTGTGAAGTTACTTAAGCATCACTAGCAAACAAAATACCAAGGCTACAGCGAAGAGAATGGGTCTACATTGGACTAATGGGAGCAGAGGCTTGGCTGGCATCATCATTATCCTGTTGGGGAAACAGCTTCAAGGTACAGACTAGTATTTTCTTACCCAAATTCTCAAGTGTTTAAACTTTAAACTAAACATTATYGAATGTTGTTTTCAAAAAATGTCAAATACCTTTGCAAACCAATAAAGTACATTGAGATCTAGTGTTGGGGATGAGGTACATCTTATTGTTGTTCTGTGGTGCTTGTTGCGCCCCAGACYTTAAAATAATAACCAGGCTAAAGACTTTCTGATAATTTCCATCAACAGGACAGATTGTGATTCTGGACGCAGAATACCTCCAAACACGGTGTTTAACTTTCATCAACAAGTGTCTGGAAATGAAATGCACTGTCATATTCTGCAGTGTCCTACCAAAAATCACATGGTCAAAACAGAAGGACTTCAACAACTTCACTACTCTGAGCCGAACAGCTAACATCCATGTCCAAACCCAGTGGACAAACAGATCTGGCATTTCGTTCCTGCATTTCAACAACACATCTGTGGACGATGCAGGACTGTACAGGTGTGAGGACACGTCCTRGGTAAGCCATCCCATCGAGGTCATGGTCAACGATGRGAGAGATTGTGAAATGGAGATGTCTGAGGGTTGTTGGGGGAGTGCCCCAGTCTCCGGCTCCATCACTCTGTCCTGTAGGGTGAGATGGTACATCAACAAGGTGGAGCCCACAGTGGCATGGTGCAGGGACGAAGGCAACTCTACCTGTGTGCCCCTMCAGGTTGTTGCTGAAACCCAGGCTAGACACACCCTCACCTGGAACCACACTGGCCCAGCGACAGGGGTGTCCTGTTGTGTGCTATATTAAAAAAAAGGTTAGTTCTAGCCATACAATCTGCTTGGTCAACTTGTGTTCTTGTTTTATTTATTTGTATCCTTTATTTAGCTAACTGTGCACCCTTGGSCTCATACCTTTGACTGCAACACAGCAATACCAACAAGCAACATAACGGAACCCCTCATATCTTGTTGCTTCATTATCGAATGACTGGCTTGGAAAGCAGCTACAACCATTTAAAAAACAGTATAGTGAKGGAAATGTTGTTTAGTAGCCATTATAGATAAAGCAGACAGAAATTCTGGATGAGTGCTCATGTTTTTCCAGTCAATATCAAATAACTGGTACCTTTGAATGTAATGTCTCAGGGAGAATAAAAAGGAGATCGAAAAAGAAGGAAGCATTTTACGAACATGTCATTATTTTAACTTTGTGGTAATCTGAGACGAACGACTAAAACCCTGCGTTGCAGTCCTAATGACCACCTGATCCCTCCCACAGGCTACACAGGAAGTGGGAGGGAGAGGGTGGTTAATTAGCAGAATGCCGGTTAGGTCTGTGTAATTACCAGAAACAATCTCTTCACAGGACCACAAGACCCCTGGCACTGAACAACCAKCTTAACTGAAACATATTATATGAAGCTAACGTGAAACCTAACTTATATGAAATGCATACCATAATCACTAGCAGGATTTGGACTCAATTCAGCCACTAGATATAGTATTAAATGTAAGAATCGTTAAAACTTTTTTAAACACACCTTTAATGTAAAAGTATTACTGAGAGGTGTGGAGTGGGATTTTKATAATCCTGATAGCAATTGATCAGAATCTCACAGGCTTGCTTTTCCTGGTTTATAAGATAACAGCTRAGCAGAAGATGGAAAGTCACTGAGCCACAACCACTTATGGTTTGTATTGTAGTTGATATCACTACTGTCAGAAGAGCTATAAACCTGAGATTCCAGCATACTTGGGTTGAGGAGATACTGAAAAGTCAGTTTGCTATACGTGGTATACATCACATAGCCATGTGAGGGGACAACTAACGTGCATCTGAAAAGCATAATGTAACACCCTGATCTYTTTCACCTGTCTTTGTGCTCGTCTCTACCCCACCCCAGGTGTTGCCTTTCTTCCTCATTATCCCCAGTGTATTTATAACTGTGCTCTCTGTCTGTTGTCTGTTCGTTTTGTTTCGTCAAGCCTACCAGCGTTTTTTCCCATGCTCCTTTKTTTCTCTAGTWCCTATTTTCTAACTTTCATGGTTTTGACCATTCTGCCTGCCCTGACCCTGAGTCTGCCTGTCGTTCTGTACCTTTCGGACTCTGCTCTGGACTACTGACCTCTGCTGGCCCTTGACCTGTCATTTGCCTGCCCCCCTGTTTTTGTAATAAACTTTTGTTACTTTGAAAGTGTCTGCATCTGGGTCTTCTCCTGAGCCTTGACAGCACGAACTGGCCATGACGGACCCAGCAGACTCAGACCAGCACCGCAACACCGTCTCCTCCCAAGGAGCCACCATTGGAAGGCACGAGGAGTTGTTTCGTGGTCCTATGGAAGGGTTCCAGACCTTGACCGAACYCCATGACCGCGCGTTGAACACCTTGCTGGAGCAATTCCACGGGTTGTCTGTCAGGCAGCCTACCACGACTGAACCTCCCAGCCCCTCAGTAACCCGGCTGTTAGCAGCAGGGCCTCCTCAGCCACCCCGGTTTCCCGAGAGCCCCGGGAATGCTTCACTGGAGAGTCGGGAACCTGTCGGGCGTTTCTCGCYCAGTGTTCTCTCATCTTCAAGCTGCAGCCCTCCTCCTTCCCCTCGGACCGCTCAAAGATCGCGTACCTCATCACGCTGATGTCACCTGGGCTAGAGCTGTGCGGAACAACACCCGGTCGTATGCTTCAGTCTGGAGGAGTTCGTGGCTGAGGTGAAGAAGGTTTTGATTCTCCATTGTCCAGGAGAGAGGCTGCCCGGAAGTTACACTAGCTTCGGCAAGACTCCCGCTGTGTGGCAGACTATGTGGTGGATTTCCGCACGTTGGCAGCTGAGTGTGCCTGGAACTCGGAATCGCTATTCGACACGTTCGTGCACGGAGTATCGGAGGAGGTTAAGGATGAACTAGCAGCCCGGGAACTACCGACGGATCTCGACTCACTCATTGCCTTGTCCATCCGGATTGATGGGCGGCTACGGGAACGCAGGAAACTAAACAACTTCTTTGATCGCTTTGAGGACAATACAGTGCCACTGATACGGCCCGCTACCAAAACCCTCCTTTACCGCAGCCAACGTGAGTAAAACATTTAAACGTGTTAATTCTGCTGAATCACCTCTTTCTCAGRCGATGCAACTAGGCAGTTAGGCTGTCCCCAGCCGAATGTCACACTGGCTTCACACTACTGGTCATTTRGTGTCCTCCTGTGGGCATCCCCACTCAGCCCCTCTCCATTCCCATGTACGTTAGAGCGCTGGATGGGTGTTCTATAGGCCGGGTCACCCACAATACCCCTCCCATCAACCTACGAGTGTCAGGGAACCACAGTGAGGCTATCCAATTCATGCTAATTAAGTCTCATGTTCCCGTGGTATTGGGATGTTCCCGTGGCCCGTTCTGCCACGCCATTGCCTGAAGTCAGCGCTGCCTGCCCTGCYACATCTTCCGGTGGGCCCGGAAGTTGCCCCGYGCCTCTCCGCCATTCCCACCGAGTACCAGGACCTCCGGTAGGTTTTCAGTAAGGCCCGGGCCACTTCACTTCCTRTGSACCGACCCTATGACTGTGGGATCGACCTTCTCCCAGGTACCACACCGCCCCGGGGACGACTGAACTCTGTCGGATCCGGAGACCAAGGCTATGCAGGAAGCTGCAGGAAGTATCCGTCCTTCTTTGTGGTGAAGAAGGTCAAAARACTCTGCCTGTGCATTGACTACCGGGACCACAATGACATCACGGTGAAGAACTGCTACCTGCTACCACTCATCGCCTCGGCTTTCAAGACGCTTCAGGGGGCCACCATTTTTCTCCAAGTTGGACCTGCGGAACGCCTACCACCTGGTGCGGACACGGGAGGGGATGAGTGAAAGACTGCATTCAACACGGCCAGCAGTCAATACGAATATCTGGTCATGRCATTTGGCCTTACCAATGCCCCAGCAGTGTTTCAGGCCCTGGTCAATGACGCTCTCCGCGACATGTTGAACCAGTTCGTCTTCATCTACCTCGACGACATCCTCGTTTTCCCCCACTCAGCCCAAGAACACATGCTCCACGTCCGACAGGTCCTCCAGCGCCTCCTGGAGAACCAGCTTTTCATGAAAGCGGAGAAATGTGAAAACCATCGTTCCACCATCCCCTTCCTTGGTTACATCATCACTACAGATGGATCCCGGGAGGGTGAGAGTGGTGGCCCCAGCTTACATCCAGAGTGCAGCTGCAACGTTTCCTGTGATTTTCCCATTTTTATCGACGCTTTATCCGGACCTACAGCACCCTGGTTTRCCCCCGTCTGCACTCACCTCTCCCAAGGTTCCTTTCACGTGGTCCCCAGCTGCTGACCAGGAGTTCCGGGACCTCAATAACCGGATGTTTGTTCCTGGCGCTGTCCGCTCCTCGGTCCTGGAGTGGGCCCACTCCTCCAGGCTTGCCTGCCACCCGGGCTCCCGTCGGACTCTTGCCTTTGTGCGGCAATGCTTTGGTGGCCGACCATGGTCCCGGACGTCTCCGCGTTCGTCACCGCCTGCACGGTCTGTGCGCAGAACAAGACTCCTCAGCAAGCTCCAGCTGGTCTCCTTCAACCACTGCCTGTCCCTCACTGTCCCTGGTCTCACATATCCCTGGACGTCGTAATGGGTCTTCCTCTGTCTGATGGCAACACCGCCARCCTGACAGTAGTGGACCGGTTTTCCAAAGACGCCCACTTCATTCCCCTCCCCAAGTTACCCTCTGCCAAAGAGACGGCCCAGCTCATGGTGCAGCACGTCTTCCAGATTCATGGACTCCCAGTGGACATGGTCTCCGACCGGGGTCCTCAGTTSTCGTCCCAGTTCTGGAAGGCACATTGGGTCGTGGGTCAGCGCGTRCTCAGTGTTCCARCCTCAYTCCAACGGCCAGTCGGAGCGAGCCAATCAAGACCTGGAGACGACTCTTCGCTGCCTCCGCCAACCCCACCACCTGGAGCCAGAAACCCGTGTGGMTTGAATATGCCCGCAACACTCTCCCCTGCTCTGCCACTGGGCTCTCGCCTTTTGAGTGTTCCCTGGGTTATCAGCCCCCGCTCTTCCTGGAGCAAGAGGTRGGCATACCCTCTSTCCAGATGTTTGTCCGCTGCTGTCSRCGTACCTGGAAGAGAGCCCGGTCGGCTCTTCTCAAGACCACCTGCAGGTATCGATGACAAGCGGACCGCCACCGGACCCCAGCATCGWCTCGGGCAGAGGGTATGGCTGTCCACTCGAGACCTACCCCTACGGGTGGAGTCCCGCAAACTGAGCCTTGACTGAGCCTTGACAAAGCAACCTTTTTTGAGGACAGTTCTGTGACGTACACACTCACCGCCCCTGCTCTTGCTGACATGTCTTCATTCCCACAAATAGTGAGTTAGTCATGTTAGAGTGTGTCAAGGGAACATGCACATAACACATTTATCACTTTATATGTTTATATTCCCCTCATTATCTTGACGTAGTATGCTCTGGGTCTCTGACCTGCTTGTTCACGAGACGATATGCACTTATTACAGAAAAACAAACAAACCACACTGTCTTCTGTCCTTTATTGGTCCCTTGGTTACTGAGTACAGTGCCTTCAGAAAGTACTCACACCCATTTACTTTTTCGACATTTGTTGTTACAACCTGAATTTAAAATTGATTACATTGAGATGGTGTGTCACTGATCTGCACACAATAACCCATAATGTCAAAGTGTAATTATGTTTTTAGAAATGTTTACAACTTAATAAAAAATGAAAAGCTGAAATGTCTCGAGTCAAAAGGTATTCAACCCTTTTGTTATGGCAAGCCTAAATAAGATCAAGAGTACAAATGTGTTTAATAATAAGTTGAATGGACTCACTCTGTGTGCAATAATGGTGTTAAACATGATTTTTAAATGACTACCCCATCTCTGTACACCACACATACAATTAGCCGAGCAGTGAATTTCAAGCACAGATACAAAGACCAAGAAAGTTATCCAATGATTCGCAAAGAAGGGCACCTATTGGTAGGCAGCTAAAAGTCCCAGCCCAGTCGATTACAGGGCAAAAAAGCAGCTGGACACTGYGTGCTGTACAGGGACCACCAGGGAGTGTGTTTGAGGTCTGTGGGGGTACTGTGGGGCCCCTTTCAACAGCAGCCTCCCAGACCTTAGCCCTCCTGATCAAAAGCTGCCAACAAACAGTGTTTACATCCAGAAAACCCACACGCAAGCAGCTACAGTGTATATACAGGTCTTTGGGGTACAACAGAGAGATAGAGAGAAGGTATGAGGGACAACAAGGAGGAGTTTGGGAACCCATGAGTAGAAGGACAAAGTGAGAGAGAACCATTATAAACCAAACATACCATTATAAACTGTTTACCACAATAATCAGTAAAGCACTTACTTATACTTAGCCCTGTGATGGATGTGTCACGTTCTTAAAAACAACATGGAATCCCCTGAGAGAAGAGGGGGTCACAGAGGACAACATGTTCAACATTTTGACCTTGTTAAGATAAACGCTGTCCTTGAGTAGAAAATAATTCAAATCAAATARGTTCTGTAACGAATGTGGACCCTCATAAGGCACTTCATACACATAGGGCTAATAGATACAGCAGTTGCTGTTTTAAATCGGTCACCAGGAAGTAGGCCTAATGTGCAGCAAACTGGGAAATAGCAACATTGCTAAAAGAAAAGCTAAAAAAGTCAGCCTATTAGGAATGGTGATGGTCACCATCAAATTACTACCTATGCATACTGCGATCTTGTAAACAACAGCATTGAAATGATGTAGCTTGTGTTCATTCTTCCCATCTAAAATGCAATTATCTACTCCAATTTTTAAACTAAATAGGCCCCCCTCAGTGCAAACAATGAGAGGGATCGTCTTGTTTAACTGTCAAACAGAGTTGATGGTGGATGAGCCGACTAACCCGACAAAGAAATACAGTCGAAGAGAGCTGCCAGGCTGAAAGACCCGTAGAATGCTCACACTGCGAAAAGCATTCAACGAGCTACATTAGAAAATGTCCCTCCTAACTGCACATAAACGATATACAGTGAATCTTCAGAGAGGATACAATAATGTAATGTAGTCTACAGTGCTTTTGGAAAGTATTCAGACCCCTTGACTTTTTCCACATTATATTAAGTTAGTCTTATTCTAAAATGGATTAAATAGTTTTTTGTTCCCCCTCATCAATCTACACACAAAACCCCATAATGACAATTGCAAGAGGTTTTTAGAAAATGTTGCACATTTKTTACAAATGAAAAACTGAAATATCAAATTTACATAAGAATTCAGACCCTTTGTTGAAGCACCTTTGGCAGCGATTACAGCATCAAGTCTTCTTGGGTATGACGCTACAAGCTTGGCACACCTGTATTTGGGGAGTTTGTCCCCTTCTTCTCTGCAGATCCTTTCAAGTCTCTCCAGAGATGTRCGATCGGGTTCAAGTCCGGGCCCTGGCTGGGCCACTCAAGGACATTCAGAGWCTTGTCCAGTAGCCACTCCTGTGCTGTCTTGGCTGTGTGCTTAGGGTTGTTGTCCTGTTGGAAGGTGAACCTTCGCCCCAGTCTAAGGTCCTGAGCACTCTGGAGCAGGTTTTCATCAAGGATCTCTCTGTACTTTACTCCATTCAGCTTTGCCTCGATCCTGACCAGTCTCCCAGTCCCTGCCACTGAAAATATCCCCACAGCATGATGCTGCCACCACCATGCTTCACCATAGGGATGGTGCAAGGTTTCCTCCAGACGTGAGGCTTGGCATTCAAGCCAAATAGTTGGCTTGAATGGTTTCATTAGACCAGAGAATCTTGTTTCTCATGGTCTGAGAGTATTTAGATGCCTTTTGGCAAACTCCAAGCGGGCTGTCAAGGGCCTTTTACTGAGGWGTATCTTCGGTCTGGGACACTATACCATAAAGGCCTGACTGGTGGAGTGCTGCAGAGATGGTTGTCCTTCTGGAAGGTTCTCCCATCTCCACAGAGGAACTCTAGAGCTCTGTGAGAGTGACCATCGGGTTCTTGGTCACCTCCTCGACCAAGAGCCTTCTCCCCCGATTGCTCAGTTTGGACAGGCAGACAGCTCTAGGAAGAGCCTTGGTGGTTCCAAACTTCTTCCATTTAAGATTGATGGATGCCACTGTGATCTTGGGGACCTTCAATGCTACAGACATGTTTTAGTACCCTTCCCCAGATCTGTACCTCAACACAATCCTGTCCCGGAGCGCTACGGACAATTCCTTCAACCTCATGGCTTGGTTTTTGCTCTGACATGCAGCTTGGGACCTTATATAGACAGGTGTGTGCCTTTACAAATCATGTCCAATCAATTGAATTTACCACAGGTGGACTCTATTCAAGTWGATGATGATCAYTGATGATTATCAATGGAAACAGGATGRACCTGAACTCAATRCGAACCAGCGACCTTTCGGTTACTGGCCCAACGCTCTTAACCGCTTGGCTACCTGTCGCCCTGTAGCCGAGCAGTGGTCGTTTACATGCTCAGATTGCTCTTTCAAAAAAAGCTCAAGCATAACCGTACATTGGCTGGGCCTGGGTCGACTCGTTACGATATAGACCCCAAGGCTGGCCAGGGGACCTATGCATTGCCGAAGCATGAGTAGACACACAGAGATGCACTTTAAAGGTCATTCCCCATATGGCCAGTTACTCCACCAGGTCATTATGCAGTTGCAATCATAGTACGACGCGCTAATAACAGTGTGCCTCAGACCATTACAATGGCCATGGGCTGTTGGTCATAGTGAAGTGGCTTGTAAAAACAGAATTCTATTGGAGCTTCAATAAAAGAAGGGATTTCTATGCAACCGACCACTCAACTAAAAAGTGATTATAAGTTGGAACGAGGTGTGTGGGTGTCTGTGCATACGTATACATGTGTGAGCGCCACAGAGAATTCCATAGTTGAGACGACAAACAGCCAGCTAGATCAATTCTGATTAACCGGTCCGTGCCTTTGAGAACCTTGTCCCTGAGCTTCTGTTATTCCTACACACTGAGCCCCTCTGCCACTCGTAAACCCTGGTAACTATAGACTCAGGTAAAAGCCACAGTGCTTTGATCTTTCGAAGATGATGCCACTTTGTCGATCAAAGACGGACAAGGGAAGGACTGTGAGAGGGTTATGAGAGGCTCCCCCTCAGGGATGGAAGCCTGAGAGGCTGTACTGAGGCTCTGTTCCAAACAAAAACCAAACAGGTCTCCAGCGTTAGTCTGTGTGTGGCTGTCGTTATTTGAAGGCTGTCATTACATAAAGGAGAAGATGATCACAGGAAGCAAGAGCAGGACTACTCAAAAGTCCTCAGTACCTCTGGTTTACTTTTGTACCTGGTAGTTCCATTGATTGGGTTTGGGTTTCATTGATTAGCCAGGGTGAGAGTCCACTCACCTGGTGTCCCAGGTCTGAATCAGTCCCTGATTAGAGGGGAAGAATGAAAAACTGCAATGCTTTGGACCTCAAGGTCAAGATTTCAGAAAGGGGGAGCTATAGGGTAGTATGAGTTTTACAGGTGGCAAAAAACATGGACAATTCTATGTCAGACACCAACATATGCAGGAGTTAGTTAACCATCTGGTCTCCATGGTGCCAGGTATCCACGTATACATGCAGATGGATCATGTATAGRRAGGGGCGGACTAGCCATCTGGCATTTCAAGCAAATGCCAGAAAGGCTGGTCTATTTTTGTCCCAGTGGGCCTGTCTAACTTGAGTGTTTTTGCACAAAAGGATCATTATCTGGCTAATAATGGGGGCCTCACGGAAAACAATGGGCCAGTGTGGAGGGCCTTTGGGAAAGAAATAGGACGTTATGGGGGCCACAAGGGAAAAAATGGTCAGGAGTGTTAGAAATGCCAGGGCTAAGTTTTGGTCCCAGTCCGCCCCTGTGTATAGCTACTGTATGGAATAAGGTGGTTGTAAAGCAGGGCTCTCTAACCCTGTCCCTGGAGAGCTACCATCCTGTAAGTTCTCACTCCAACCCTAATCTAGCACACCTGATTCTAATAGTTAGCTGGTTGATAAGCTAAATCAGGTTGTTACAACTGGGGTTGGAGCGAAAACCTAGAGGAGGGTAGCTCTCCAGGAACAGGGTTGGAGAGCCCTGGTGTAAAGGGTATGGGTATGAGTTGCTGTAGCAATGTCGCTTGTCAGTTTTCTCAAATGAGCTCACAGACAACTCTGCAATCAGTCCACGGATCTCTTCAAATAACTGTACTGAGAAGATTACAAACTGCCCACTCAAGCCTCCCACAGCCTTCTAGAGAGTTTATCTAATAAGAAACATGCAACCAAAGTTCACCCTGTATCAAACACTTCTACAGTCACTTTCATAGCTGGTATCCTTTATCTCCCAACCAATTAGTTTCACCGCAAGAGAAATGTATCATGTTCCTGTCTTTAGCAGGAACCTAAAGGTCAGAAAACGATATCCCCCTGACAGAAAAGTCTTAGCCCAGGACAGACTGAAACATCCAAGAATCCTGTTTCTTGTGACTGACTGAGCAGACACAAAGTCACTACAAGCAGCTAGAGTGCTTATCTACTCTGTCAGAGATGGACGAGAGAGAAACAGAGGCCCGACCTTGATTATAGATGCAATYTGTTCTTAGAACAAGGCAGTACTCATCACCAGATTGACAGAGAATCAGCGAGAGAGAGAAAGAAAGAGAGAGCAAGTTAGCAAGCAAGAGACAGCTTGATAGACAGTGAACACGTGAGAACAGGAATGATTAAAAGCTCAGGTCAGATGCTTGGAGTTTGTTCTGTTCCCCAAATGGACACGGCGATGGCCTGGAGCGAGGCCTCAGCGAGGCCTCAGCTCGAGGATTAACAAGGTTACCTGGGGCTGTAATCATAGTCAAACATGAGCGCCTGTCAAGTGCCTGCCGCCACGCATTCTATCAGCCCATTGGTGAYGACAGCCCCCCCACCGACATCGTATGACTAAATCTTAATCAGTGCCAATTGACAATGCATTGAGCAGAYCGATCAGTCGGGAGTCAGTCTTCAAAAGGACGTTCAATACAAAAATGCAACCCATGAATACCCTGTCTCAATGGTAAAAAGAAAAATGTAAAAGTGATCTTCATCCCTCACTTTCATATTAGACATTAGGCAGAGAACTAGGGAGCTACTGGGTTTGTGAGCTGACATTTAAAAAAGGTGGATGACTATTCAGAGCAGTGGCGGTAGGAAAAACACAGGCTGGCGTGTTGCAGATCCCTGCTTTAAGGTTATGTGATATTCAGTGTGCACAATGAGCTCTGTATCCACGGCATTAATAAACAAAGCCACCAGCAACGCTACCGACCGCAGCCACCACAGCAGCATGATGCATCATGGAAGCTTTCCCCTCGTTAAAACACTACTAAAGCGACAGACCAGTTTCTTCCTCTTCCTCAACGGAAGCCTAAGCCACCCCATCAAAACAGCAGATGGAATGGAACCGGTTATCTCCTCTTTCGAAGATCACTATTCTTACGTCACAAACAGCTTTTTTTTACCAAGAGTTTGTACCCAGTTTTTTTCACTCTAACTTTAAGAGCACCATTATTCCAAGTCACATTCAACTTCTTTACACCTTAGTCATTTCGCAGACTAACATTAGTGAGTGCATTAGGGATGGGCACGGTTATTCGAATATCCGAACGGATGTGAGTGTTTGATTATTTTGGAAATATAGGCCTAATTTAACAATGAAAAGGCTTTGTCTAAAACGTAATAAAATGATCTATGTCACATTGCTACATCGACTATAGGGATAGACCATTACGTTCAACATTTTAATAAAACAATAGTTTTATGAAKGTTTTTATGAATGTGTCCCATTAAAAAAAACACACTGGTAGCYTACACACATTTCACAGTGTAGCTTGTTATTACTGTCCATACATCAAAGCGGCGCTACAGTCAGAGGCCCSATGTGTAGCAAGTGAAGTGTGAGATTTATAAATCAGTACAAAATGCAAATGGACTTAAAATAACAGAATTAAGTTGGCTAAATGAGAAGGCGCAGAGTGCAATGGTCAACCAACAGGTAGGCTGTTATTTCATATGAGTTGTTTTAGACAAGTACAGGAAGCGTAGCAAAAATAGCCTCAATTCGTTT
Source organism: Salvelinus sp. IW2-2015 (assembly GCF_002910315.2). NCBI lineage: Eukaryota > Metazoa > Chordata > Actinopteri > Salmoniformes > Salmonidae > Salvelinus > Salvelinus sp. IW2-2015. The sequence goes on along the minus strand of NC_036848.1, from coordinate 30,313,573 downwards.
TGCAACTCTAGCTAGCTACCTGGCTAACTTAGCTGGCTACTGCAGCTAGCTAGCTAGCTTGATTCTTTACAATGATTTGATGCAGTGAAGACAGGCACTACCAGATGGTATGATAGATAACCTACGTCTAACTAGCGCGAGTCCGTTTGGCTACTCTCTCTCGCTCCTTCTGTGCCACACACACAGACCGTCACACACACCAGCCCCTGTGCCTCTCTCACCCCTCCCCCACCCTTCGGCTGGAACAAGCCAAACGCAGCGCACATGCTCTCTCACGAGTCACGCAAGTCTCCATTGAAGTTTAAATATATCTGAATAGAATGGGCATTCCCATTCAAGTCAATGAAGGCATAATGRCCGGCCGTCCAGTCTTCAGTCAGCTGTTCGTAAAATAAATTGAATAAATACATCTCTAAATAATTTTTTTACGGTTATTTTATTTTCAATATGGTCTTCATCCATAACCATCGGTTACATGGTTAGGCATATACAGTACCTTCAGAAAGTATTCAGACCCCTTGACTTTATCCACATTTTGTTAGTTTACAGCCTTATTCTAAAATTGATTAAATTGTTTTTTTCCCCTCATCAATTTACACACAATACCCCATAATGACAAAGCAAAAACAGGATTTTAGAAATGTTTGCTAATTTATTCAATTTAAAAAACTGAAATGTCTTTCTCTCGATCCTGACTAGTCTCCCAGTCCCTGCCACTGAAAAACATCCCCACAGCATGATGCTGACACCACGATGCTTCACTGTAGGGATGGTGCCAGGTTTCCTCCAGAAGTGATCCTTGGCATTCAATCTTAGTTTCATCAGACCAGAGAATCTTGTATCTCATGGTCTTGAGAGTCTTCGGGTGCCTTTTGGCAAACTCCAGTGGGCTGTCATGTGCCTTTTATTGAGGAATGGCTTCTGTCTGGCCACTCTATCATAAAGGCCTGATTGGCGGAGAGCTGCAGAGATGGTTGTCCTTCTGGAAGGTTCTTCCATCTCCACAAAYGAACTCTGGAGCGCTGTCAGTGACCATCGGGTTCTTGGTCACCTCCCTGACCAAGGCCCTTCTCCCCCGATTGTTCAGTTTGGCCGGGCGGTCAGCTCTACGAAGAGTCTTGGTGGTTCCAAACTTCTTCCATTTAAGAATGATGGAGGCTACTGTGTTCTTGGGGACCTTCAATGCTGCAGAATTATTTTGGAACCCATAGCCAGATCTATTCAGATCGACACAATCCTGTCTCGGAGCTCTACGGACAGTTCCTTCGACCGCATGGCTTGGTTGTTGCTCTGACATGCACTGTCAATTGTGGGACCTTATATAGACAGYTGTGTGCCTTTCTAAATCATGTCCATTCAATTGAATTTAACACAGGTGGACTCCAGTCAAGTTGTAGAAACATCAGGATGATCAATGGAAACAGGATGCACATGAGATCAATTTCAAGTCTCATAGCAAAGGGTCTGAATAATGTAAATAAGGCATCTGTTTTTTATTTTTAATACATATTAATTATTGAGAATTGTATGTAGATTGTAGAGGATAATTTTTWAAAATCCAGTTTAGAATAAGGCTGTAAAAGTCAAGGGATCTGAATACTTTTCAAAGGCACCATACGGTAATTGTGCCAGCCCTAAGCTCCATGCTCTACCAACTGAGTCACACGGGACCTTTCTCTGTTTCTCTCTCTCTCGTCATCTCTTCCTCTCCCTCTCTTCACTTCCACTCGTTTGAGATGAAAGGCCTTGGTGGCTAGCTTCTCTTTCCTTGCGAGGGGGCAGCTGAGCTTTATAAGGAGGTTCTCCTGTTAGTATCGAACTGAAGCCGATGCGGGGCAGTGGACCCCTGGTGRTTTTAACGACAGCGGCGCAGGAGGCTGGTTCTAATGCCGACCGACGGGTCATCATTAATTCTGTATCTCACATCCTAAATCCTGACACACAGCGGGGGCCGGGTTGGCTGAGGCAATCTAACCGCCCCGGGCCAATTAGTTAAGCATCTCACCTGGGCTCTTCCTGGAGCCGTACCTCACAGACACACACTGGATTAGCCCACTGTGGCCCCTTAATGCTTAAAGACAGGGCCCCGTGGAGACGGCAACCCACAAACAGCTTGGWGTTGCCTGTTAAGTGAGAGACAAAATCTGACAGCTAGACAACTGAAAATCATTTTGGACCAAAACCTAAAACATGTTTRAGAAATGTTTGCACTTTATTGAAAATGAAATAGAGAAATCTAATTTACATAAGTATTCACACCCCTGAGTCAATACTTTGTTGAAGCACCGTTGGCTGTCATTCCAGCATTGAGTCGTGATGGGCATGTCTGTATCAGCTTTGCACATCTGGATTTGCTCCCATTCTTCCTTGCATATTTTCTCAASCTCTGTTACTGTAGATGGGGAGTGGCAGTGAACAGCAATCTTGAAGTCTTTACACATATTTTCAATGGGATTCAAGTCTGAGCCACTCAAGGACTTTCTCATTCTTGTTATGAAGCCATTCCAGCATTGCATTGGCTATATGTGTAACGGCGTCCTCTCCTCTTCATCCGAAGAGGAGGAGCAGGGATCGAACCAAAATGCAGCGTTTCTTGTAGACATAATATTTATTAAACAAAACGGAAAAACACTTACACAACTACAAAACAACAAGAAGTAGACAAACCTGAACGTAAGAACTTACATGTAACGAAGAACGCACGAACAGGAAAATGACTACACAAAACGACGAACGAAACGAACAGTCCCGTATGGTGCAAACAACACAAGACACAGGAGACAACCACCCACGACAAACAATGTGACAACACCTACCTTAAATTGATTCTCAATCAGAGGAGATGAAAACCACCTGCCTCTAATTGAGAACCATATTAGTTACCCATAAACCAACATAGAAACAGAAAACATAGACTGCCACCCAAACTCACGTCCTGACCACTAACACATCACAAAACTAACAGAAAACAGGTCAGGAACGTGACAATATGCTTTGGTCATTGTCCTGTTGGACGTTAATCTTCGCCCCAGTCTAAGGCATTTGTACTCTGAAGTAGCTTCTCATCAAGGATTTGTATGTATTTGGCTCCATTCATTGTTCCCTCTTTCTTCAACAGTCTCCCAGTCCCTGCCACTGAAAAGCATCCCCATAGCATGATGCTGCCACCACTAGGGATGCACGATATATCAGTGAAGATATCGGAATCGGCTGATATTAGCTAAAAATGCCAACATCGACCCGATGTCTAGTTTAACGCCGATGTGCAAAACCGATATCAAAGCTGACATGCATACCTATATAACGTAGGTACATGACGTAATGACACCACGTAAGATTTTGCACTACACGTGCAGAACAGTATTCCTAACCTAGCCCACAATGTCTGTTGTGTGGATCAAGCAGCCAACAAGTCGAACAGTCATTTGAAAGAGTAAGAAGATTTCAGCGAGACGACTCTAYGGCGAAATCCATTAAAGCCAAGATAATGGAATTCATTGCKCTTGACAATCAACRGTTCTCTGTCGTAGGTGATGTTGGCTTTCACCGACTGGTCGAACACTGGTACACACTACCAAGTGCGCTACTTTTCAGATGTTGCTCTACCGCAGTTACACAGTAATAGCGTCACTGCTAATAGCTTCACGACTGACATTTGAACCAGCAATATCAACCCCATGAGCATGCTGAGTCTGACAGCACAGTGGGTCATCGAGGATTTCGATACAGAGGCAAGTTGTATTTCARGCTCATGAATGTGCTGGTTGTCATACCGCTGCTGCCATTTCAATGGCATATAAGAACATGTTTGAAACTTGGAAACATGAACACTCTAGCTAGCTCCATTCAAACAACTGACTCGAGAAATAAGCTCAGCAACTGCACCTGCAGCAGAGGTGATATCCTCTGTCATGGCAACAAAACTGAGTCTCTACAGCAAAACTGCAGACAACAAAACTGCAGACACAGGCTGTGAACAAGCGATTCGGTGGCATTCTCTCTTTACTGTTTTCGCCACCATGCTCGATGCCATGTACAAGGACTGCTACTTCGATGCAGACAAGAAACGGATGCAGCTGGACAAGATGGAAACGGACACAGCGACAGTGCGCACCGAGGAAGAGAGGCCATGGACAGACAGAGCTGAAACTTGACACAATGAAATCCTGGTTGAGAATGAAACGACTGAACAAATGAACAACGAAACATCACAGCAAGTAAGTGAAAGAAATAGGGTTTGATTATGTGTTACTGGTAATGTGGACATACGTAAATGCCAACAAAATAATTTTTGGTTCAGTGGTGTGTGTGTGTGTGTGTCCTTTATTTAACTAGGCAAGTCAGTTAGGAACAAATTCTTATTTACAATGATGGCCTACCCCAGCCAAACCCGGACGACGKTGGGCCAATTGTGRGCTGCCCTATAGGTTACTTCSAATTACGGCCGGAAGTGATACAGCCTGGATTCGAACCAGGGATTGRGGTGACGCCTCTTGCACTGAAATGCAGTGCCTTAACACACACACGGACGCAGCGGTCTAACTATTTAACTGTAGTAGAATGCTTAAAAGGCCGCAAAAATTTTAAATATCGGTTATCATTATCGGTTTTTTGGCAAGGAAAATATTGAATATCGGTAGCGGCCAAAAATGTAATATCGTTGCATCACGAGCCATCACCATGCTTCACGGTAGGGATGGTGTTCGACGGGAAATTTTCTCCAGACATGAAGCTTTGCATTCAGGCCAAATAGCAACATTTTTGTCTCATCAGACCACAGAATATTTTGCCTTATGCTCTCAGTCTTTCACGTGCCTTTTTGCAAACTTCAGGCGTGCCGTCATGTGCCTTCCGGCTGGCCACTGCCATACAGCCCAGATTGGTGAAGTGCTGTAGAGACTCATCCAAGAAATGCAGTACTTCTGTCTGAGTGGTCAATGGCTTCTTGGTCCTTCTTGCCCGGTTGCGCAGTTTGGTTGGACGGTCACCTCCATGCAGAGTCTGGGAAGTTCCATATTTTTCGCATTTCCCAATGATGGAGACCACTGTTCTCAGGGGAAACGTTCAACAGTCTAGACATTGTTTGATACCCTTCCCCCTCTTCACAATTCTACATTGGAGAGCTACAGAAGGTTCCTTGGACTTCATGGCATAGTTTCAGCTCTGACATGCACTGTCAACTGTGGAACCTTATATAGACAGGTGTGTTTCTTTCTAAATGATGTCCAAACTATTCAATTGGCCATTTTGGACTCCAATCAAGCTGTAGTGACATCTCAAGGATGATCAAAGGAAATTGGATGCACCTGAGCTCAAAAGGGGTGTGAACACTTACCTAAATGAGATATTTCTACAGTGCATCTGGAAAGTATTCAGACCCCTTGACTTTTTCTAAATTTTGCTACGTTACAGCCTTATTCTAAAATTGATTTCAAAAAATGTTTGCATCAATCTACACACAATACCACATAATGACAAAGCAAAAATATGATTTTTAGACATTTTTGCAAAAACATATTTTTGCAAATATGACATTTACATAAATATTTAGACCCTTGACTCAGTACTTTGTTGAAGCACCTTTGGCAGTGATTACAGCTTCGAGTCTTCTTGGGTATGACGCTACAAGCTTGGCACACCTGTATTTGGGGAGTTTCTCCCATTCTTCTCTGCAGATCCTCTGAAGCTCTGTCAGGTTTGATGAGAAGCCTAAGCTACATCTCATAGCTGTAGTATGAACTCAGACCTGGCTGATCTGTTAAGTTCAAAATTCTGTGGAATTCATAACATTGTTGGACAGGTTTTTAACGCTTTTTGTTATTTGTACCCATAGTGCCAGTTATTTTTATCTACAGCTGAAGTCGTAAGTTTACATTCACCTAAGCCAAATACATTTAAACTCAGTTTTCCACAATTCCAGTAATTCCTCTAATTTAGAATGCGCCTGTGGGTGTACACGCAGAACATTAATAAAAGGGAGTAGGCCTACCTACTTAAACATTGGGAGCATTAATAGCTGTATTTTACAGCCAAAACGTTTTCAGTGTGAACTTAAACGATTAAAACCAGATATAAGATATGTAGGAAAAGATAATGGCGCTATATATTTGCAACAATATCATATTTTAGAACAAAAAAAATCACAAAAATTAAAACTAGACAGTCAGGGAGAATCTAAAATTCAAAAAATGTAAGATTTCTTTATATAATGTCAGATTGCTTATGCTGTGTTTTTACGCATGGCAAAATGTGTAGAATTGAATTAAAATAGCAACTTTTTGTCTCTGCGAGCCGTTCAAATCTCCGGTCGGAGACGCGCCATTGCCCATGCCCAATACATTTAGACTTGCAGTGAGGCAAGAATAAATACTGGAAATTCAAACGAGAACTTGACCAATTATCAACAGATACCAAGTAGAAAGTACAAGACTCTTTCTAAAAGGCGACAAATTCAAATGTCACCAGGCATAAGTTACACCCCACTAGTTGTGGAGTCTTAAAGGCAAATTAGCATAATTGCTAGCCACAAGAGAGAAGAGGGGAACAGAGTCCAGTTCCAGGGAAATCTGATTGGGTGTGACAAGGAGAGAGGGGAGGTTAATGAGGTGTTCCTCTCCTCCTTTCAAACATACATTGTCTGACATGCATTTTTTAAGACACCCCTGCCTCTACGTTAGATGGGTGTGTTATTAGCCATCGGGAAGTACAGGGAAAGTCAAAAGTGGAAAGCACTGCTTCCATCAATGTAATTGTCTGCATCATTTCCAATCCCCCATATTTTGGGGGTAAATATATATATATATATCCATATACAGTTGAAGTCGGAAGTTTACATACACCTTAGCCAAATACATTTAAACTCAGTTTTTCAAATTTCCTGACATTTAACCCCAGTAAAAATCCCATGTTTTAGGTCAGTTAGGATTACCACTTTATTTTAAGAATGTGAAATGTCAGAATAAATAGTAGAGAGAATTATTTATTTCATCACATTCACAGTGTGTCAGAAGTTTACATACACTCAATTAGTATTTGGTAGCATTGCCTTTAAATTGTTTAACTTGGATCAAACGTTACGGGTAGCCATCCACAAGATTCCCACAATAAGTTGGGTGAATTTGGCCCATTCCCCCGACAGAGCTGGTGTAACTGAGTCAGGTTTGTAGGCCTCCTTGCTCACACACGCTTTTCCAGTTCTGCCCCCAAATTTTCTATGAGATGAGGTCAGGGCTTTGTGATGGCCACTCCAATACCTTGACTTTGTTGTCCTTAAGCCATTTTGCCACAACTTTGTAAGTATGCTTGGGGTCATTGTCCATTTGGAAGACCCATTTGAGACCAAGCTTCAACTTCCTGACTGATGTCTTAAGAGGTTGCTTCACTATATCCACATCATTTTCCTGCATCATGCTGCCATCTATTTTGTGAAGTGCACCTGTCCCTCCTGCAGCAAAGCACCCCCACAACATGATGCAGCCACCCCTGTGCTTCACGGTTGGGATTGGAGTTCTTCGGCTTGCAAGCCTCCCCTTTTCCCTCCAAACATAAAGATGGTCATTATGGCCAAACAGTTCTATTTTTTGTTTCATCAGACCAGAGGACATTTCTCCAAAAAGTATGATATTTGTCCCCATGTGCGGTTGCAAACCGTAGTTTGGATTTTTAATGGCAGTTTTGGGCAGTGACTTCTTCCTTGCTGAGCGGTCTTTCAGGTTATGTCATTATAGGACTTGCTTTACTGTGGATATAGATACTTTGTACCCGTTTCCTCCAGCATCTTCACAAGGTCCTTTGCTGTTGTTCTGGATTGATTTGCACTTTCCCACCAAAGTCGTTCATCTCTAGGAGATGGTATAATGGCTGCGTGGTCCCATGGTGTTATACTTGCGTACTATTGTTTGTACAGATGAACGTGGTACCTTCAGGTGTTTGAAAATTGCTCCTAAGGATGAACCAGACTTGAGGTCTACAATTTTTTTCTGAGGTCTTGGCTGATTTCTTTTTGATTTTCCCATGATGTCAAGCAAAGAGGCACTGAGTTTGAAGGAAGGCTTTGAAATACATCCACAAGTACACCTCCAATTGACTAAAAATTATGTCAATTAGCCTATCAGAAGCTTCTAACGCCATGAAATCATTTTCTGGAACTGTTCAAGCTGTTTAAAGGCAGTCAACTTAGTGTATGTAAACTTCTGACCCACTGGAATTTTGATAGATGTAATTATAAGGGAAATAATCTGTCTGTAAACAATTGTTGGAAAAATTACTTGTGTCATGCACAAAGTAGATGTCCTAACCGACTTGCCAAAACTATAGTTTGTTAACAGAGAAATTTGTGGAGTGGTTGAAAAACGAGTTTTAATGACTACAACCTAAGTGTATGTAAACTTCCGACTTCAACTGTATATAAAAAAAATAAAGTATATTCTAAATATATATATATATATATACATAAAACATTCATACATATACACATATATGCACCACACTTTTTTGTTGTTGAATATACCTTTAAAATTCCCTGCAAACCCTACCACCCCTCCCCCAATTGGAATAAACTAATTAACAATAACACCTTAGGCTTCTACCTTCAGATTATACATACTATACATATGCATATACATCTCCAGTAGGCTAATCTTTTTGAGTGTGAACTGTATTACTGCACTGTATTGTGTTATAATATAATACATCAATAAAATCAATTTAGCCTCAATAAATAATGAAACATGTTCAATTTGGTTTAAATAATGCAAAAAACAAAGTGTTGGAGAAGAAAGTAAAAGTGCAATATGTGCCATGTAAGAAAGCTAACGTTTAAGTTCCTTGCTCAGAACATGAGAACATATGAAAGCTGGTGGTTCCTTTTAACATGAGTCTTCAATATTCCCAGGTAAGAAGTTTTAGGTTGTAGTTATTATAGGACTATTTCTCTCTATCCATTTGTATTTCATTAACCTCTTGACTATTGGATGTCTTCTTATAGGCACTTTAGTTTACCTTGCCAGTGTAACAGTAGAGCTTCCATCCCTCTCCTCGCTCCTACCTGGGCTCGAACCAGGAACACAACGACAACAGCCACACCTCGAAGCAGCGTTACCCCATCGCTCCACAAAACGTCACTCGCTCTGAGACTTGGAGTGGTTGTTCCCTTGCTCTGCAAGTGACGTTTGAAACGCTATTAGCGCACCCCGCTAACTAACTAGCCATTTCACATCGGTTTACCCGAGCCTAATCTCGGGAGTTGATAGGCTTGAAGTCATAAACAGCTGCTGGCAAACGCACAAAGTGCTGTTTGCAATGAATGCTTACGAGCCTGCTGCTGCCTACCATCGCTCAGTCAGACTGCTCTTATCAAATCATAGACTTAGTTATAACATGATAACACACAGAAATACGAGCCTTAGGTCATTAATATGGTCGAATCCGGAAACTATCATCTCGAAAAACAAGACGTTTATTCTTTCAGTGAAATATGGAACCGTTACGTATTTTATCTAACGGGGGCATCCATAAGTCTAAATATGCCTGTTACATTGCACAACACTTCAATGTTATGTCATAATTACGTAAAATTCTGGCAAATTAGGCGGCCCAAACTGTTGCATATACACTGACTCTGCGTGCAATGAACGCAAGAGAAGTGACACAATTCACCTGGTTAATATTGCATGCTAACCTGGATTTCTTTTAGCTAAATATGCAGGTTTAAAAAGATATACAGTGGGGAGAACAGTATTTGATACACTGCCGATTTTGCAGGTTTTCCTACTTACAAAGCATGTAGAGGTCTGTAATTTTTATCATAGGTACACTTCAACTGTGAGAGACGGAATCAAAACAAAAATCCAGAAAATCACATTGTATGATTTTTAATAATTGATATTTGCATTTTATTGCATGACATAAGTATTTGATCACCTACCAACCAGTAAGAATTCCGGCTCTCACAGACCTGTTAGTTTTTTTTTAAGAAGCCCTCCTGTTCTCCACTCATTACCTGTATTAACTGCACCTGTTTGAACTCGTTACCTGTATAAAAAGACACCTGTCCACACACTCAATCAAACAGATTCCAACCTCTCCACAATGGCCAAGACCAGAGAGCTGTGTAAGGACATCCGGGATAAAATTGTAGACCTGCACAAGGCTGGGATGGGCTACAGGACAATAGGCAAGCAGCTTGGTGAGAAGGAAACAACCTGTTGGCGCAATTATTAGAAAATGGAAGAAGTTCAAGATGACGGTCAATCACCCTCGGTCTGGGGCTCCATGCAAGATTTCACCTCGTGGGCATCAATGATCATGAGGAAGGTGAGGGATCAGCCCAGAACTACACGGCAGGACCTGGTCAATGACCTGAAGAGAGCTGGGACCACAGTCTCAAAGAAAACCATTAGTAACACACTACGCCGTCATGGAATAAATCCTGCAGCGCACGCAAGGTTCCCCTGCTTAAGCCAGTGCATGTCCAGGCCTGTCTGAAGTTTGCCAATGACCATCTGGATGATCCAGAGGAGGAATGGGAGAAGGTCATGTCGTCTGATGAGACAAAAATAGAGCTTTTTGGTCTAACTCCACTCGCCGTGTTTGGAGGAAGAAGAAGTATGAGTACAACCCCAAGAACGTCATCCCAACCGTGAAGCATGGAGGTGGAAACATCATTCTTTGGGGATGCTTTTCTGCAAAGGGACAGGACGACTGCACCGTATTGAGGGGAGGATGGATGGGGCCATGTATCGCGAGATCTTGGCCAACACCTCCTTCCCTCAGTAAGAGCATTGAAGATGGGTCGTGGCTGGGTCTTCCAGCATGACAACGACACGAAGCACACAGCCATTGGCAACTAAGGAGTGGCTCCGTAAGAAGCATCTCAAGGTCCTGGAGTGGCCTAGCCAGTCTCCAGACCTGAACCCATAGAAAATCTTTGGAGGGAGCTGAAAGTCCGTATTGCCCAGCGACAGCCCCGAAACCTGAAGGATCTGGAGAAGATCTGTAGGAAGGAGTGGGCCAAAATCGTATGATCTCTGTAATTGCAAACAAAGGTTTCTGTACCAAATATTAAGTTCTGCTTTTCTGATGTATCAAATACTTATGTCATGCAATAAAATGCAAATTAATTACTTAAAAATCATACAATGTGATTTTCTGGATTTTTGTTTTAGATTCCGTCTCTCATAGTTGAAGTGTACCTATGATAAAAATTACAGACCTCTACATGCTTTGTAAGTAGGAAAACCTGCAAAATCGGCAGTGTATCAAATACTTGTTCTCCCCACTGTACTTCTGTGTATTGATTTTAAGAAAGGCATTTATGTTTATGGTTAGGTACACATTGGAGCAACGATACGCACCGCATCGATTATATGCAAGCGGACACGCTAGATAAACTAGTAATATTATTTTTAATATATTATTTTTTTACACCTTTATTTAATCTTTATTTAACTAGGCAAGTCAGTTAAGAACATATGGCCTAGGAACAGTGGGTTAACTGCCTTGTTCAGGGGCAGAAGACAGATTTGTACCTTGTCAGCGTCGGGGATTCGATCTAGCAACCGGTTACTGGCCCAACGCTCTAACCACTAGGCTACCTGCCGCCCCAAATGGACTTGGTATTTTACCAAATAGGGCTATCTTCTGTATACCAACCCCACCTTGTTACAACACAACTGATTGGCTCAAACGCATTACGGAATAAATTCCACAACTTTAACAAGGCACACCTGTTAATTGAAATGCATTCCAGGTGACTACCTCATGAAGCTGGTTGAGAGAATGCCAAGAGTGTGCAAAGCTGTCATCAAGGCAAAGGGTGSCTACTTTGAAGAATCTTACATTTTGATTTGTTTAACACCTTCTTGGGTATTACATGATTCCATATGTGTTATTTAATAGTTGTGATGTCTTCACTATTATTCTATAATGTAGAAAATAGTACAAATAAAGAAAAACCCTGGAATGACGAGCTGTGTCTTAACTTTTCACTGGTACTGTATTAATATGGGCCGCTTTCAGCCCTTTCCTGGGTAGCTTATGAAAAAGAGTAAACAAAGCAAGTGAAAAAAATATACATTCAGCAGTTCATTTATTAGTTGGTGTGTGTAAGTGTGTGTGTGCTGCGGGGTTGAAGCTACAAACCCATAGGCTTGGCTCTCTCCTCATCTTTTGCGAGGGAGGGTGCTAACTGATCTTCAGGTCCTGGACCTCTCTGTCATTAGTCGACTCGACCAGTATTAAACAAAACCCTTGAAGCTATTTTCTTGTTGTTGTAACAACTGCTGGTAGAACTATTTTTGTTCATTTTTTAGATCCCTCACCTTTGATAGAGAGACACTACTGTCCTCAATGGTACCCCCGCCAGTGTTGGTCTTTGTCATGAAAGCAACGTAGGTTACGCTGTTACTCCTCGCAGTTCCAGACAGGGCAGGTCGCAGGGAAGATTGAAAACAACAACCAACAGCAGGGATCTAGACAACCACAAGCCCATGACAATCCGCAGTCCCAGCCACAACGGCTAACTGCGATGCAGGCTGCGTTCAAGCCCTCAAGAAAACCCTGCTAGCTTGATAGGCAGCTAGCTAGCGGCTAGGCTAGCTGATACGCCAAACCCCTCCTCAGACCCGGCTTTGGTTGGCAGCATCTCTTTGGCACATGACATGGAGTAGGTTAGCTAAAGAAATTGGTACCCAGGCTACTGGTAAGTTGGTTTAGATGTAAATTCTCCTTTGAAATAATGACCAGAGAAAGTGTTGCAAGGGAAAAGAGGGATTCCTTGGTCTGTAGGTGTAGTGATGGGCATTAATCAAAAGCTGTGGTATAAATATTCTGAAAGTGAACACTGACAGTGATCAACAGGGTACTATAGTAAATCTGGGCCACAATGACTTGGACTAAACATTCTAACCATTCATTTTAAAGAGACAGGCACCCGAGAGATGCCAAACATGGAAGACGTCATCTGTGTGAGGGGGCCGAACCTGCATTGTTACACTTGGCCCTTGGCTGTGTGCCACAGGAAGCTACGGATGGGAGCTAATGTTATCTCCCATGATGCAACACTCCCATTGCGTGGGTCAACATCCTGTTACCCGACTTGTACCTTGTGCATAGCTGTGGCTGCCATGGATACCACCAGAGGTGTGGTAATTAGTGTGCTTATTACACAGATGTGTGTATCATACAAAATGCTAATATCATACAAAATCCAGTCAACACAACTGCCTGGATAGGTTAGTCAAATCAAGAAGGATGTTCTTTTAGAAAGAAGAGGACAGCAGAGGTGAGCAGATCAAGGCAGAGGAGAGCAAATGTGCAAGACAGGTAGTATAGAAAAGACAAGAAAAAGATATAGAGGCCTAAAGTGTTTGACCAGGTCCAGTTAAGTCAGTATCATCTCCCTGACAAAGCCTTTGCTCCCACATACGGAGATACAGTTCATGGTCCTATGACACTTAATCCTGCAACAGCTTGCTCCACAGTCACCCAACCACCTGACGTTTGTTTTCCCTTATCCTAGAAACGCTGCTGGCGCACAAAAGACCGGGACTGGGGAAACAGTAGTGTTGATAGGGAAGAGAAAGGGAGAGAGAGATCGATGCAGATACAGAYATTTCCAGGAACAGGGCAGCCTCATCACCAGGTTGAGGGGGGTCAGAATGGGGGTTGACGGACTCGGGAGCTGCTGCCGCTAGGCTGGCACTGRCTCCACCACCGTGCTGCACTCCCCCTCTCTCCTGCTATCATTCAGGGCCCAGTGTTTGCCCAGGAGCCAGTAAAAGTGACACCAGCAGCTGTCCAAACAGCCRGGTCCGACCCCCCAGAGGGGCACCCCAGCCCACAGCCAAGACTCCTGCATCTCCCCCCCGATTCCACTCTGCTCTGTCCTCCCACTGTCATCACTGGGGAAACCAGGGGAGAGGGGCAGGAGATGTAGTGGGAGAGAGAGAGAGATGGAGGAGAGGAGGAGCGAGAGGAGGAAGAGYATGGTGGGGACAACCGTAATGACTTGTGTTAAAGCCTGTTATCGCTGTGAAAGGATGTATGTAGGGTGTTAGGATGATGTTTAAGGAATAGCCTACTTGTCAGTTTAGCTGACAGTACATCAATTGACCACCAACTGCAAATGTAACCTAAACCAAGATTGGCCTCATTGCACCATCCTACTTACCTTTTTGATACATTTACCAGTGATGGTCCACTGCGCTAGTACAGACTGGAAACCACTGTATGTAACAATATCATATAACCTAATTTGCCATCTAAATGGGAGCATCTGCTGCCATGTAAAAATAGGTTGTTGATGCGACTTAGTGAAGCAGAAAACCTTTAATAGGAGCGATTATACTTAATGGCCTTCAAACCCCTCTCTCACGTCACTACTGTCAATAATAACAAATGACTTAAATGTAAATGTAAATGTAAACAAGGCCAGCATATAAGTGTGGCTTATAACTCACCCTCCAACCCTCATCCTGTCCTGATTTCTTTTCCCGCCTTTACCTAATTTCCAACAGGTAGACCTACCTTTTATTTGTCAAGCACTTTAAATTGTWAATTGCATTTGMTGTAAGAAATGTGCTATATGAATAAAGCTTCATTGATTGATTGATATTACCTGTGGTGTATGGGCAAACAATGTATAGAGGCCAACCTCTTAGGCTATTGTGTTTGACATGGCATGACAGAGTGGTATGTACTGTATGTYTGAATTAGGTTCATGTCCGGGAGGCTGCAGCACCAGCAGGACTCACCAGAGCAGGCATCATGAGGTCAGCCAGGTAGACGAAGGCCGCGCCCAGGGCAAAGCCCACCGCCACGGGAACGAACGCAAATGAGCCATACTTTCCCGAATCCTCTGCCGGCGCCAGCAACGACCAATAGAACGCCGCCAACATCGCCTGAGGACGAGGCAAAAAAAGTAACAGTTAGCGGGCATTATTATTTGCTGTGTGCAGTCGGCTTCTGCTCGGAGTGGGGAAGTTCAGATGGCCGCAAAATAAAATTAAAAAAAAAAAACTAACAGAGAAAGTCCTCGGGGGATCTCACTCTTTTGGAATGGGACTGTTGTGCAATGATAAAGGTGACCCSCATTCCCTCAGCAACATTTGGCATGAATTTTATGCAGTAACACAAATAACGAAAAGGGACAGAGGACAGAAAATAAACACTGCCTCCAAAACTCAAATAGGCCTGAAGAAATCTTGCTAAAGAGATACAGCTCTCCAAGTTGTATCTGCAACTGTGAGTTAGTGAAAGGTTTCCGTCGAGTGATGAATTTTGAGTGGACAGTAAGACCTTAGCTAGAGATGTCTCTGTTTACYCATGGACATTTTGATTTCACTTGTACACACACGCAACTAACACACAAACACACAACCTCTGGAATACGTCACAAACACATCGCTATAGGCCCTGGCACTTTCCTCATTCCTCCTGATCCAGCAGGGAGTGTGAGTGTGTGTAAGGGCTCTACAGTGCTACCATTTTGGTCGCATACACTCCTAAATATTTTACTGTGCTACTTGGAATTTTAATTTGGGAGCATTGTGCTCCAAAATGTATTGTAAGCAATGTCAGCACAGAGCCCTGTGTGTGTGTGTGTGTGTGTGTGTACTGTTCAGTTCACAAAGCCCCACAACATCCAACAACGCACTACTTCCCAATAGCTTGATCAAAGACATTCATTCCACCTTTTACTAGGGAAGAGCTAGCCTTGTTGACGCGACCCACAAGACCACACAGCAAGGAAGACCTGTGACTAGCTGGTCTGYAAAGGAGGCCATTTGTTAATGCAATAGTCACTCAGAAATTAAGCGGATGCATTGATTGGTTCTCTCAAATGTTTTTTCTTCCTGGGGTGTTGAGACCTCTCCTTGTTTGGATTTGAAAATTCAACAGATGTAATGGAAGGGGCCGGTGCTCGGGGGATGCATGTGGATATGACTGTGGGTGTTTGAGTGAGAAAGACACGGAGGAGAACCAACCAGCAAAAGCKCAGTCCACTTCATTATCAACGCATCGTGCCGACAGTATGAAAATAGCCTTTCAAGACTCTGAAGTCAGGACCGGAGGACCACGAGTTTGGAATCAGCCATACTAGGGGCGAGCAYAGAAATAATAAGAGGCAAAGGCTGCTGACAGGAGTGTGTTGCTTGTGAGTTCCTGTCTCAGTGGTGGCATTATGCCGGCTTACTCTGGGAACATAAGCAATAGCTGAGGATAGAACTCATGGCAAGAACAGGATTGGTCACCAGCCGAATCTCTTCGGGCAATGGGTTTAGACATGGTTCTGAGTCATCAACATTACTTATTCCTTCATAGTACCTCCGGTACCGGAAGGGGGCACATGTCATCTGATGCAGCACTCCATCACTCTCCTTTTTGGTAAAATAGCCCTTACACAGCCTGGAGGTGTGTTTGGTCATTGTCCTGTTGAAAAACAAATGATATATATACACATACTGAACAGAAATATYAATGCAACATGCAACAATTCAACCATTTACTGAGTTATAGTTCATATAAGGAAATCAGTCAATTGAAATGAATTCATTAGGCCCTAATCTATGGATTTAACATGACTGGGCAGGGGCACAGCCACTCAGAATCCGTTTTTTCCCACGAAAGGGCATTATTACAGACAGAATATCTCCTCAGTTTCATCAGCTGTCCGGGTGCGGTGGTCCTCTGTGTACTCAGCYAGCGAGAGAGAGGAGCGAGAGAGAGAGGAGGAAGAGGGCTTTGGCACTGGGAGAGATGGATGTGTTAATTAGCTACAGGTAACGAGCGTGCCAAGTTGCTTATTTATTCAGGTGTCAAGAATGGCATGCCCTTCTTTCAGGAGAAACGGTGCTTCTGAAGCTTCTGCATCAGACACCAGAAATGGAGCTGTCAATAGAATGCAAAACATTCCTTTGAATAAGAAACTTGTACAATAACAAAATGAGATAGAAAAGATAGGTAAGTGTGAACCATAGTGACGGAAGAACTMAGGTTTATGTTCATTTCTTTCTTCACACAAGGTTGAAATTGAATCACTGATGATCTTACTGGATACAATAGCCGATGTTTCAATCCTTCATCGGGTGCAAATTGGAATTTGAAATGAAGGAAGTTATTCGTAGTGGCTTCACATGATTGGATTCTTGTATGAAAGAGTTTCTTACAATGCGTTCGCATTTCACTTGAGTGTATATGATATTACGTATACATTATACATATACATACAGTGGGGAGAACAAGTATTTGATACACTGCCGGATTTTGCAGGTTTTTCCTACTTACAAAGCATGTAGAGGGTCTGAATGCAAATGAATTACTTAAAAATCATACAATGTGATTTCTGGATTTTTGTTTTAGATTCCGTCTCTCACAGTTGAAGGTACCTATGATAATATGTTACAGTCCGTCTACAGCTTTGCTAATGTATGGAAATCAATCATCAATATTTTATCGATTGTTTATGACACATCGTACATGATATAGATGCCTCGGCACGTATAATAAATTGATGTTATGATAACGACCAGCACAGATAGTAACATAACAGTGGGAGAACAAGTATTTGATACACTGCCCGATTTTTGCAGTCTATTCTACCAAAGCATGTAGAGGTCTGTAATTATTATCATAGGTACACTTCAACTATGAGAGACGGAATCTAAAACAAAAATCCAGAAAATCACATTGTATGATTTTTAAGTAATTAATTTGCATTTTATTGCATGACATAAGTATTTGATACATCAGAAAAGCAGAACTTAATATTTGGTACAGAAACCTTTGTTGCAATTACAAAGATCATACGTTTCCTGTAGTTCTTGACTAGGTTTGCACACACTGCAGCAGGGATTTTGGCCCACTCCTCCCTACAGATCTTCTCCAGATCCTTCAGGTTTCGGGGCTGTCGCTGGGCAATACGGACTTTCAGCTCCCTCCAAAGATTTTCTATTGGGTTCAGGTCTGGAGACTGGCTAGGCCACTCCAGGACCTTAGATGCTTCTTACGGAGCCACTCCTTAGTTGCCATGGCTGTGTGCTTCGTGTCGTTGTCATGCTGGAAGACCCAGCCACGACCCATCTTCAATGCTCTTACTGAGGGAAGAGGTTGTTGGCCAAGATCTCGCGATACATGGCCCCATCCATCTCCCCTCAATACGGTGCAGTCGTCCTGTCCCCTTTGCAGAAAAGCATCCCCAAAGAATGATGTTTCCACCTCCATGCTTCACGGTTGGGATGGTGTTCTTGGGGTTGTACTCATACTTCTTTCTTCCTCCAAACACGGCGAGTGGAGTTAGACCAAAAAGCTCTATTTTGTCTCATCAGACCACATGACTTCTCCCATTCCTCCTCTGGATCATCCAGATGGTCATTGGCAAACTTCAGACAGGCCTGGACATGCACTGGCTTAAGCAGGGGGACCTTGCGTGCGCTGCAGGATTTTAATCCATGACGGCGTAGTGTGTTACTAATGTTTTCTTTGAGACTGTGGTCCCAGCTCTCTTCAGGTCATTGACCAGGTCCTGCCGTGTAGTTCTGGGCTGATCCCTCACCTTCCTCATGATCATTGATGCCCCACGAGGTGAAATTGCATGGAGCCCCAGACCGAGGGTGATTGACCGTCATCTTGAACTTCTTCCATTTTCTAATAATTGCGCCAACAGTTGTTTCCTTCTCCACCAAGCTGCTGCCTATTGTCCTGTTAGCCCATCCAGCCTTGTGCAGGTCTACAATTTTATCCCTTGATGTCCTTACACAGCGTCTCTGGTCTTGGCCATTGTGGAGAGGTTGGAATCTGTTTGATTGGGTGTGGACAGGTGTCTTTATACAGGTAACGAGTTCAAACAGGTGCAGTAATACAGGTAATGAGTGGAGAACAGGAGGGCTTCTTAAAGAAAACTAACAGTCTGTGAGAGCCGGAATTCTTACTGGTTGGTAGTGATCAAATACTTTATGTCATGCAATAAAATGCAAATTAATTATTTAAAAAATCATACAATGTGATTTTCTGGATTTTGTTTTAGATTCCGTCTCTCACAGTTGAAGTGTACCTATGATAAAAATTACAGACCTCTACATGCTTTGTAAGTAGAAAACCTGCAAAATCGGCAGTGTATCAAATACTTGTTCTCCCCACTGTACATACACACATATATATATACATATATACAATATACACACATATAAACAGACAATATATATACATACACATACACACATATATATATATATACACTGCTCAAAAAAATAAAGGGAACACTTAACAACACAATGTAACTCCAAATCAATCACACTTCTGTGAAATCAAACGTCCACTTAGGAAGCAACATGATGACAATACATTTCACATGCGTTGTGCAAATGGAATAGACAAAAGGTGGAAATTAGCAAGACACCCCCAATAAAGGAGTGATTCTGCAGGGTGACCACAGACCACTTCTCAGTTCCTATGCTTCCTGGCTGATGTTTTGGTCACTTTTGAATGCTGGCGGTGCTCTCACTCTAGTGGTAGCATGAGACGGAGTCTACAACCCACACAAGTGGCTCAGGTAGTGCAGCTCATCCAGGATGGCACATCAATGCGAGCTGTGGCAAGAAAGTTTGCTGTGTCTGTCAGCGTAGTGTCCAGAGCATGGAGACGCTACCAGGAGACAGGCCATACATCAGGAGATGTGGAGGAGCCGTAGGAGGGCAACAACCCAGCGCAGGACCGCTACCTCTGCCTTTGTGCAAGGAGGAGCACTGCCAGAGCCCTGCAAAATGACCTCCAGCAGGCCACAAATGTGCATGTGTCAGCATATGGTCTCACAAGGGCTCTGAGGATCTCATCTCCGGTACCTAATGGCAGTCAGGCTACCTCTGGCGAGCACATGGAGGGCTGTGCGCCCCACAAAGAAATACCACCCACACCATGACTGACCCACCGCCAAACCGGTCATGCTGGAGGATGTTGCAGGCAGGCAACGTTCTCCACGGCGTCTCCAGACTCTGTCACGTCTGTCACATGTGCTCATGTGCTCAGTGTGAACCTGCTTTCATCTGTGAAGAGCACAGGGCGCCAGTGGCGAATTTGCCAGTGGCGAGTTCTCTGGCAAATGCCAAACGTCCTGCACGGTGTTGGGCTGTAAGCACAACCCCCCACTGTGGACGTCGGCCCTCATACCACCCTCGTGGAGTCTGTTTCTGACCGTTTGAGCAGACACATGCACATTTGTGACCTGCTGGAGGTCATTTTGAGTTGTTCACTTTCATTAAATAAGATGAACAATTACCACGCTGCGCATTTGTCCTCCGATCCTTCTAACTTCTCCTCCTCAGACGAGGAGGAAGACGACAGCCGTTACAATTACACTTCTTTTTTATTATACCAGCCTCTCTGGTATTATTTCTACTGTATTTATTGTTGTTTACACTGTTCCAAACTGTCAGAAAAATTATATTTATAATAACCCTCCTTTTCCTTGATCTCCTTCTTATTGTTATTATTACGATCATCATTATAATAATAAGTAATGTCATTATCATTGGTAGGCTTAGTTTAACAACCTTGTATAATTATCATCAAGCTGTAGGCCTAAGAGCGCATCCTGTTTAGTTTAAACACTGTATCTTACTTAGGCCTATATTTCTATACTTATATWGGCTACAGTATCAATCAATCATTTATTTGTTCACGTCATCACACAGCATGAGTCATTCATGATTTGTAATACAAACAAGCACTTTGGTTAAAATAAAATAACAAAGCGACCATTGAATAATTAGCGTAAACAKTWAATAGCCCTAAACCGTTCCATTTCAAAAATTGCATTCACGAAGGAATGCGACTGTTTTTAGTCTTTGCTGTAATAAAGGCTTACAACAGARTCACTGGTACGCTTATCATTTATTTAGTGTTGTTTACATTGTCCCAAACGATTAATTATAAATATAACAGTACCTGTTTGGCACACATAATATGCACGCAGCGCTTGCTCCTTATTTGATTTTTCTAGATCTCCAGTATTTTCCACAACTAGTCAAATGTATTCCATACATCTGACTTCCCCTTTACCTCCTGAGAAACCAGTAAACATTCCCACGTTTTGAGTCTATTTGTCACGTCCTCTGTATCCATTTCGCTGTCACGTGTTACGGTTTTCGGCGTTTGTTTTACCCAATTTATTGATGCGATTATGATATGCTATAGGTCAWGCCCTATTGGTCACATGTCACGTAAAGAGAGCAAGGGTTGAGGGAATAGGGAATGTTTTTCCTAAACATAACTGACTGAAATGTTGTTGCATCCTCAGCAATACGGGCAGCTCGATACACACTGTTAATGTTCTGTGGTCATTGCTGAAGCAGGGAGGAGAGAGAGATAACGGGTGCTAGTCAAAGGCACTTGCTGTCTTTATTTWTTTTTTTACACAGTGCAGCAAGTCAGTCCTGGCACAAGCAAATAAATTGCGCTCGGACTCTCTCTAGACATTTGAGCGTCTTAATTATTTCATCAAACAGTTCGCTTGAAGCATCAGACAAGCTCAGCGCATATAGTAGATTAGACTAAAACACATAGGYTGTGTCTATATATGGAGAAATACATGATTGGTCAACAGAACAGAGATATTGGTAAGTCGGGGACAGCCCTATACTAAGGTGAGTCTTCTATTATCGTTTGTTGAGGTGAGCAATAATACCTTATTCATCTATTCCTCTTCTTTCATTCTAGGAGACAGTGGGATGTATAGCCTTACTCAGATGTATTATTGAGATCGAGAATGATATAATAACTGTCAGGAAGGCAGCAATGCTTCTGACAAACTTCCCAGAAAGTTACACTTCTTCTTATGAGACAGTAGGGAATACTTTGGAAAAGTCTTACCCATCCTTTGACTTTGAGTCCACCACAACAACTGAAAAGACTGTCACATCTGACATCTGCTTGTATTCACATATTAGATAGCAGGGCAATCCTGGATTGGGTAAAGGTGGGTGGACAGGTGTGTGTGAGTGAGAGAAACAGCTCTCGTCCTGCCGAACTGTAGGATTGTATTGGCATTTTTGTGTGTGTGACTGGTTCAAAAGCATATTTTCTTACCCCAGCTGCAAAGCCCAGACTTCCATCCAAGATCCGCATCTAATGGGGGGGGGGGGGGGGGGGGGACTATCAATCAATTTTATCAGGGGTTGGAAGGGTTCAGGAAACAGAACCCAAAACTGGAAAACTAAATTATTCGAGAAACATAATCAGAACTGGGAGAAAGTAATCTATACTGTTCGTAAACAGAATCGTTATTTTAATCTTTTCACGTGTGAATTCCAAATAACGGTCACCCCAGCGTGAGTTTTTTTATGCGTGTGATGTCAGAATGCCTCACTGTTCCAAATGTGATTGTTATTCAACAGGACAGTTAACCCGCGCTGCTCTCAACCAAGGGCAGCTGCTTGCTAATTATCTATAGGCTATGTTCAACTTGTCAATTTTTTAAATTATTTTCTAACCATTTTTATTTTCAACACAATTTGAATTGAGGTGTGTTCCGCCTCGCCCATTAATTCACTAGCAATGCTCTGCACACACAAGCTTGTTAGCTAGGTAGTAACGTTAGCTCTGGTCCAATGTTAAACCAACTGTCAGAATTCAAGACATTCAAAGTTCTTCCATAGAAGCCACTCTTCCGTAGGTATAATTCTGTG